>NC_090265.1:87276643-87590143 GCF_040414725.1 Anabrus simplex | reverse complement strand
TTAATACACAATTTCCATTTCAGCTAGCTCCGCGAAGACCAGCCGTCATCATGGAGCGAACCAGAAGGAAATCGTGGAATTTTCTGAAACATTGCTGGAGTGATGCAGCGTTATTGTACTTTGCCAGGGTCATGATGTATTAAGCCAACGTTTGCACGCCAGCACGATGAATTTGTTCGCCTACAAACCACCATAGTGAAGATGAGGAACCGACATCTATAGATACGTCCAGACGCCGGAGATTTACATCGGAACAAAAAGTACTTTTGTCACATTTCTTCTCTTTCAGTAGATGGCTACTTAGATTGTATTCTTATTTAATGAAAAGTAGTTTCTATAGAAATGTCTGTATTTAAGTGGTGGTGATGGTAGAGTAGTCATGAATTCATTGATTCATTAGTTTAAATTTTTTTCCTCTTTTGCATTCTCTTGGAATATTGTTATTTGGTTCAGTGATGAATAACCCCAGTTGCTAGCAAATTTCACAAGGTCACGAACAATTAAGGTCTTCAAAAGGTATTATGGGGGAATAACGCCTAATAATAACCATGGTAATAATAATAAGAAGAAGAATAAAATGTGACTTCATAATAATCATGACGACGAGGATGAAATTAAATATATAAGATTAAAATTACAATTAAATCGAAGTTTTAAGTGAACAACTGGTTTGTGAAAAAGGATTGATCTTGGAAGGGATGGTGATTGATGTGAACAGTAGGCAACTCATCGAGAAGACGCTTCTAGGAGCAACGATCGGGGAAATAATAATAATTATTATAATGATAATGAAGAGTCGGAAATTTTGAGTGGTTGTTGAGGGTGCATGTCAGTCGTGATGATTATAGTGATTTATGGTGATAAAATAGTGTTTAGGGAATAATAATAGTTTTTTTCCTTCGCTCAACAACCGGTATTGTGTGATGTAAGACTCGATTATTATTTTCTTTTCCCTGAGGGTTATGAGTGCGTTCTTCGAAGTTCTTTAACCGATGGTGATGATGATTATTTCTTCGAGATTATTCTTTTACTCATCCTATTTTGTTGTCTAACACTAGTCATGGTGAATCCTTACTATGATCGGGTAATACTGTGAGGGTCTTCAACCAAATTCTAAAAGGAGACATAATAATATTAATAATAAATAAATAAATAAATAAATAAATAAATAAATAAATAAATAAATAAATAAATAAATATAATATTTACGACAGTGTGATAAAATCTGCTGATAGACAGTTGGGGAGACTATGTTATTGCGCGACAATTTATCCCTGTATTTCCATGAATGTTTATTCTTTTAGTGATTTTGTGTGATTTATTATCCAATGATGTTATTGTTGATTACGCGTGGTGCTATGTGATGCTCTATCTATCTACCGTTGATTAGTCAGTGAGAAATCGTTTCATGTGATGTATAAAAGAATACAGTCGAGCGAAATCTGCGAGAGAGGGGAAATATGCCAAAGAATTTCCAAAAATGTGTCAATGTAATTTATAAAAGAATTTCCAAAAATGTGCCAAAGAATTTCCAAAAATGTGTCAATGTAATTTATAAAAGAATTTCCAAAAATGTGCCAAAAAAAATTTATAAAAGAATTTCAAAATGTGTTACAGAATTTTGTAATGAATTTCCAAAAGGTGCCAAAAATGAAATTTGTAAAGTAATTTCCAAGTGAATTTGTAAAGAAATTTGCCGAAGTATTTTTTTTTACGATAATACTTTGAGATTTCCAAATATTTCGCAAGTAGATTTTCAGAGTATGAGAAGAATAGTTCTGTTATAAAATGGTACGAAAACTTTTAAAGCATGATAAAGGAAATTTCTAGAAAGAAAATAATAACTAATATTTTCTGTTGAAAGACGTTATAATTTGGAAAGAATTAATTAATGGGAAGCTACCCAAGCTTTTATGATGAGGAATAATAATTTATAAAGATAAAAGAAATAAGGGAATACGGTAATTTCATGTTTAATGTAGCAATTTGTTTTTGTTCATAACGACATCATCACTAATTTTGTGATTGGTCAAATGTTGCAGAGTATGACTTCGGGTGGAGTTGCATTGAAGATGTAACTGAATCAAATGGAACCTCTAAGCATGCCAAGGACGTACATTTATTTTTGTTAACGAGAAACAATTGATTTGAATTATGTTTAAAAAAATATATATTATATATTTTTTTCTGCATTGTCCAGACTGGGTTCTTTTTTTATATTTTAATAAATAGTGTTGTTATTTGTTCTGATGTCCGACTCGTTGGCTGAATGGTCAACGGACTGGCCTTCGGTTCAGAGGGTCCCGGGTTCGATTCCCGGCCGGGTCGGGGATTTTAACCTTCATTGGTTAATTCCAGTGGCCCGGGGACTGGGTGTTTGTGCTGTCCCCAACATCCCTGCAACTCACACACCCCACATAACACTATCCTTCACCACACTAACACGCAGTTACCTACACATGGCAGATGCCGCCCACCCTCATCGGAGGGTCTGCCTTACAAGGGCTGCACTCGGCTAGTAATAGCCACACGAAATTATATATATTTGTTCTGATTTTTATTCCACGTTATGTCACCTATCCAGTCACTTATGGCCCTGCAAAAATACATTTTCTGAAGGTCGGTCCCGGAATAGTAAAGTTGGCCCTGTGAACGGTCCACCCTTTTGGGACTCTCGCTCCGCCGACTGAGCGACCCCGGAAAAGGGGACAATATTAACTATGTTGTCATTTGGGAATTCACAGGCGAACATTAAGCTATTATGTCCAGGTGGAATGAAGGAAATTCAAATGTATTGTGACAATGAAGGTCGAGATTCACTCAGACGATAGGAAGGAAAGTAGGCCTCCCTCAAAAAATGTACATGATACATTAGGTGTTAAAGAGGGATGGGAAGGAAAGTGGGAAATTGTATAAGACAGGTGGCGTAATGTTTTAAGGGGAAATATATTGCAGGACAAGGGCTCTATTCAGCGTCAGAATTCAGGACAGGTGTCTGTGAGAAATCGGTACGAGTCACTGCAGGTAGAACAACCGAGGGAAGATGAGGAACAGGGATCTGTTGCTGAGAAGTGTGAAAGTAGGAGAAAGGGAAAAGGTAGGGAAGGGAAAATATAGAGTAGTGGATAGGAAAAGGCAGGTGGGTCATGGGAGGGAAAAAAGGGAGGAGGAGGTAGCTTCTGCAGCAGTGAGAGAAGATAGGGCTGACCAGGAGGGCAGGGGATCAAATGAGGTGGGGTAGGATTGAGGCTCTGGTTATGGGGGATTCCATGGTGAGACATGTGGTGAAAGTGCATGGAGAAAAGGGAACCAGGGTAGAGTGTTATCCAGGAATTGGGAAGTAATAGATGGTAATAGTGATCACGAAGCTGTTTTTGTCGTAGTTAGAAAATAAATGGGAAAGAAAGGAAGGTATAAAAAGTAAGACTATTAGGTAGTACCATATGGCTGATAAAACAGGCATGAGGAAACTAGAAAATAAAAATGTAAACAGACTTCGGTTTATCTATAGAGCTCATCTGGTTTTACCAGCACCACATATAAAATATTCCTCCCTCTTGTTGGTTCCATCACTTTCTGAATCGGCTGCCCTTACCATATTAACATATTTGCCATTTGCTGTTCACGCTTCCTATCGTTCGCATTCCCTTCCCAGGACATTTGGTAAATTGAGATCACCTGCTACTATCTTGCTCCTTTCCATATTGTTTCCAACATAGCTGATTATCTTATCAAATAATTCTGAATCAGCCTCAGCGCCAAATTTCCCGGTCTGTTCACTCCATAGACATCAAATTGCCTATTATCTTTATAGATGAGCCTTACACCTCGAGTTTCATGTTTGTCATCTTTAACCTTTTTTTTTTAGCTTACAAATTCTTCTTTCACCAGACTGAATACTTCCCCTCCTACCATACCTATCCTATCTCTACGATACACACTCCAGTTCTGTGAGAATATTTCTGCATCCATTATATCATTTCTCAGCCATGATTCAACTCCTATTACAACATCTGGTAAGTATATATCGATTAAATTACTTAGTTAGATTTCTTTCTTTACAGTACTTCTACATTTGTGCAGTTTAAGGAAGCGGAGATTGTTATCAGTGGAATACTGTGTAGGGGGGATACTGACTGGAAGGTGATTGGGTATTTAAATGTGACTCTTGAGTGGTTATGTGGGAAACTGTGAGGGAAATATCTAGATCCTAATGGGTGGGCAGGAGACAGGGATCTGCGCTCAGATGGCCTTCACTTAAACCGCAGTGGTACATATAAGTTAGGAAATTTGCTTAGAAGGGTTATAGACAGGTACATCAGGGAAATGGGGTGGCCTAGGTAGCGGTGATAGAGGTACAGGGGACTGGAAGTCAAGTAGGGATGACATAAAATTGTTAGTGCTCAACTATACAGAATAACATCATCTGCAAACAGCCCTGATTCCACTTCTTTACACATACCATTGATATATATAAGAAAATATAAAGGTCCAATAATATTGCCTTCAGGAATTGCCCTCTTAATTATCACAGGATCAGATAAAGCTTCACCTACTCTAATTCTCTAGTTCTATTTTCTAGAAATATAGCCACCCATTCAGTCACTCTTTTTTTCTAGTCCAATAGCATTCATTTTTTCCAGTAGTCTCCCATGATCTACCCTATCAAATGCCTTAGATAGGTCAATAACAATACAGTCCATCTGACCTCGTGAATCCAGGATATCTGCTATATCTTGCTGGAATCCTACAAGTTGAGCTTCAGTGGGATAACCTTGCCTAAACCCAAACTGCCTTCTGTCAAACCAGTTAATAATGTCGCAAACATGCCTAATATAATGAAAGAATGCTTTCCCAAAGCTTACATGCAATGCATGTCAAACTGACTGGCTTGTAATTTTCAGCTTTATGTCCAGATAAAGTAGGTGACTAATACTAAAGAAGTATTAAAATTTACTTTTGATAACAATGACATTTACAGTAGGATACAAAAGTTGAAAACTAGAAAAGCGGCTGGAATTTATAAGATTTTGGCAATGGGTTGGGATATAGTATATATCTGAAGTACTCATTCGATTATTGGTTGCACGAAGGAGCTATACCAAATGAATGGAGAGTTGCTATAGTAGCCCCTGTGTATAAAGGAAGTACTCCCCACATCAGCTTTGACTGGCAGTAGGAATGGGGTCCTTCTCCTACTCCTGTGTAACTGGCAATAGTAAGGAGGGCCTACCATGTTAATATGCCTTTGCTGGCAGGACCTAGTGTTTACAGTGCACTATGTCTTCTCGTATAGGATAGATTAAGTTTGTTACTTTCATAGATCTGTCTTTGTCTTATCCTTGGCTTTGACAATATGAAAGTGACTGAGGTATGAGCGATGCTAGTAATGCCATTCCTTATGCAGCCAGTCCCTGATATGAATGGTGTGAAAACGTTGCTCATAGGGTCGGTTGGTGTATGCATTTCAGTGGGCTTGGCAGACTGATATGTAATAGCAACTCTGGCTCGGTGAGGAAAGCAACGGGAAACTACCTCACTCCTCATTTCCCTAGTACGCCTTGATGGCAGAGCCGTTGAGGATCCCACCAGCGGAATCGCTGACGGACTGAACATACATACCATAGTATGTATTGGAGTTGCAGGAATCAAAGAAGCATGCAATTTTGTTCAAACTTCCTTTCCGATTGTGTTTGGCTGTAGGCAAGGGTGCCCACCATTATAAACAAATGTAGCCATCTAAAATGTGACCGGCATTAAGCATAGTGGCCTGCTATTATAACGGAAACTCACAAACTCTGTGTGGCTGGCAGTAAGCTGCCTGGCAGTAGGAAAATTGGCCTGTCATTATAATGATAACAGCACAACTCAATTTTGACTGGCAGTAGGGAAGTTGCCTGCCATTATAATAAAATCTCCTCAACTGTAATCTGTTTGGAAGTAACGTTTGTAGCGAAAATTCTCCAAGTCGATTGTGAATGCGCAGTAGGCAATGGAGCCTGCCGTGACGACTCCTCATTAAATAAAACAGGCATCCTCGTGGCAAGATCAACCTATCGGAATTTCCTCAGCTAGAAGGAGGTGCACAAATAATGGGAACAAACTGTCAAGAATTTCCTGTATTCCCTCACAAGCAACTCTTCGGACAACTGCTACGTCTACAACTATTCAATGTTCCCCAGAACCAAAACTGTAATCCTTTATCCTAGATCGAAACCACTTTATGCTCTCCTTAAGATCTTCTCAAACCCCGACAGGTGTTCATCTCGCTGTATCAATGCGGCCAATTTCACTCTCCAGCAATGAAAGTGCTGATACAAGTGACCTACCCTAACAATTGAACCGAGCACATTTGAACAGGTCCGGGAGATAGTAGGTTCGAATCCCACTATCGGCAGCCCTGAAGATGGTTTTCCGTGGTTTCCCATTTTCACACCAGGCAAATGCTGGGGCTGTACCTTAATTAAGGCCACGGCCGCTTCCTTCCAACTCCTAGGCCTTTCCTATCCCATCGTCGCCATAAGACCTATCTGTGTCGGTGCGACGTAAAGCCGCTAGCAAAAAAAAAAAAATTTGAACAGGCAGAGAAAGATAAGACAAGCTAAATTATAAAAAACGGAAGGCAGGAAAGGAAAGCACAACTATTAGTCATACGCAAATTAAGCAAATTCCAGAAGCCGACACTCAGTCCTTTCCCCTCACTTACTTACAACTCCAATCCGTTTTTGTAAACAGTATTGTAGTTAATTACATAACAACAATAAATTCCGATTACACCAAGATCCAGAGGGTTTAGCACAAGCGCTTCAAAAACTGCAGTTAAACCCTGATATCTCGAATCACCTCGGGTGCTACATTTTATTTCGAGTTATAGAAATTTCGAGATATAGTGAATACTGGTTTTGAGCATGTATAGCACATACTTGAGTCATATGTATCTACGGGCTTATTACTGAATACAGTATTTTTAACAGTATTAAGAATTATACAATCAAACTCCATTTTACGGCATCACTTTAATTATAACCCTTATTTTAATAACTTTTTTAGAAAACAGGATACAGCACATACAGTAGTGAAACAAGAAACATACCACGGTTAACGCATTTGGAAAAAACTCGTTAGCCTCTTCTGTTTGTTACTATTAATCTTTCCTCCCTTCACGTTGAAACTTCTCGCCAATGCCACTCAGCCGAGATACGTAAATTGAGCTTGTCATTCGCGGTGGTTGCTTTCGTATTGATCAGTAATTAATTCACATCCAAAAAATAGTGAGGCTTCGCCTATTTTGCGATTATGAGAAGTTTCAGATTTTCGGTTCCCGTCATATTAGCTCCAAGCATCACTGTAAACCTTTCTTTACTTGTTAACTGTTTCTCACAAACTACAAATGCCGTATTGCACAGTTAATGTTGCACAAAATTAGAGTTACAGAGAATATCTTGCTTCGAAAAATTGAGAAATTTGTGTAACCGAATTTTGAGTAACAGAGAAATAAATACACGTGAAGGATAGGACAAACGGCCAGGATATTTAAGTTACTTCGAGATACTGAAAATTCGAGTAATGGAGTTTCGAGATATCGAGGTTCGACTGTGTATCTTTAATACACTAAAAAAATCCATAAAGAACAGAATATTCAAGGATCTACTTAAGGTTATAAGTCAAAACCGAGATAAAGTAAATAAGAGTTTACTACAGTTATGACTCTACTTTCCTTGCATTATGATGAAAAAATATTCCTTCTGCAGCTGTTAGTCATTCTTGTGACTCTAACATTCTTTCAATGTAACCTCAACATTTAACGATCACAGCAAGAGTATTTACAACTTCTTTTAAGTAAAATTGATGATTTAAGAAACCTAATACACAAACTCACAAACCCTCTATTTTGATGGGTGATTTTAATAGCCATAACGGTTTATGGGCTAGTCGCAATGCTAATTCAAGGGGACAGAAATAGAGAAGATGTATTTACTCTAGTGTTATTAAACTCAACTGCTCCAACCAGCTTTGATATAGCACACGGAACATACAGCAGTAAAGATTTAACTATATATGTACTAGTTAATTGTTGGAAGAATACCTAATTGTCCAGGGTGGGACATTAAGAGAGGGGTATTGAAGGGATATTTAAATTTAATTCTTCAGCTATGACTGAATCACGCATTAAGTTGCATGTTTCGTCTAATAGACACCAAGGTATAAACATTAGGTGAGGATCACAACCACTGGCTTTCAGTTTCGAACTAAAACAGTGTCAGAGGCCAAATTTACAGATCCCACTACCATAAATTACTTCTTGAAATTTCTAGTAGATACCCAAGGCACAGTGCAATCTATACTGATAGATCAAAATGTGAGGAAAGAAATTGTTCCACGATTATATATCCTGAGCATGCCATGCTGTACCGATTGGCCGACTACTATATGGTTCTTTCCAACACGCAGTTCGTTACCATAACATGGACGCATGCGCTGACTTCCTATCGGTTACGGGATTGAGATTGATACACGATTGGCTTGTGTTGGAATGGATTCTCGTTCACGTTATGAACTGGCATGGAGAAATATCTTATTTCTCCATGGAACTGGAGTAACACAGGCCAATGAAAGCTGAAATATGAACGGGAGGAAGTTTCCTTGATATCAGTCCTCAGTAATAACGCAATATTTTATTTAAATATTAACTAACATAATATTTCTAGAATTATACCATTATAGTTTTTCAATGTAGACCCTCTTAACGCGAAATCTAGATGTTGAGACCTATAAACAAGTTTTCATATCTGGCGATTTAACCTATTTAAAAACAAAATATGAAATAAAAAAAAGAGTATGGGTAAACTTCTGTATGTTTCACAACTGTCCGAAATCCTCTTTTCTTTAAGTTACCCCTGTTTCTCTCTTATTTGACACCCATTTTCAATACCTTGAGCAACTTCGCAGCTTATGAGGAAATGCTCGAAAAAGTTCTTTTTACTGTATAATAAGGATCAGTTTCTTCTTAAACATGCATCGTATTTCAATTACGTTGTGTTTATTAACCTGGTAGATGTATAGGCCTAACTTAATACAATACATAAATAGCTAAAGAAGGATAATACATTAAATACCGGAACCTAAATATATTTAATTTATTTTTGTGAAAAATAGCAGCTCTTCTTCACATTTACTAGATGAAGATTGTAAGAAGTCGTTGTCACTTTCCATATTAACTTCAATAACTTAACATCTGATGAAGATATCAGGAAGCAATGATTCAGTGTTTCTGCGCATACCACATAAATGTACGGATCAGCACGTATACCGCGGACTACTTTCGACCGTTTAGCCCTGTACAGATGGAGACATTTCTTGTGCCAGAACTGGCGCAATCTGTTATACCATTTATTGTACAATTTACTGGTATGCCTTCTATCGGTACCACATGAACACAGGATACTTCATATGGTTCAAATTATGTCAGGAAAATGGCTGATATTGAAGTGGAGTTCGTGGTAGCTGCCGCACAAGCGATTATTTCTGTGATAATTTTGCGATGCCGCCGAAGAAGAAAATTACGGAGGTTGAATAGATGGTGAAAAAAACCGTGGATATTACAGTAAACGAAGTTGGACATGAATTACGTATAGTGGACACTGATTCCTACAAGATCGTTTTGAGGATGAATGAACAGACTTTCAAAAAACTGTTACCATTTGTTGGGCCCCAACTCACGAAGCAAAAGATAGTAGATAGATACGTGTAGTGGACACTGATTCCTACAAGATCATTTTGAGGATGAATGAACAGACTTTCAAAAAACTGTTACCATTTGTTGGGCCTCAACTCACGAAGCAAAATATAGTCATGCGAGTAAGTATTTCTGCTTCACGGAGCTAACTGCCTGAAAATTTTGAGTGATTGAAACGTTAACCTCGCCATTGATTGTATGATTGATTATCTTTATAAGTTGGTAATTACTCTATGATTTTTAGCAACAGGAGAGAGCTACAGAAAGTTAATGTTCTATCGAATTCCTACAAGTACAATCTATACATTTATTCCCGAGACATGTGCAGCAATTTACCACAGCTTGGTCCCTGTAAAATTTAAGAGGGGAATTCCTCAAGGCAGTATTATTGGACCTTTATGTCTTCTTATATATATATATGAACTAGCTGATATACCCGTGCTTCGCTACGGGATTCTCAGAAAGACTGATTTGGTGGTTTTCCCAACTGAATTCAACATAGGTTATTACAAAAACGTCAGTAGGAATGTAGCGATTGAAAGCAATGTTATCCTATAAAATACTCGATCAAATGAAAAGCCGTACCCTTTCTCACTTTCAACGAAGAGTACTACGGTGCCGATCTAACAGTCCAAAGTTCCAGAGCTGGAATAACCAGGTCGCAGACTGCCGTGAACGCTCCTCTGTCATTATTCCCTTAAATATGCACACTATTCATTCCAATCAGTGCCTCAGAGTAGGCATTGAATAGCTCGAATGCTATGATGAACCAGTGTGTTACGTACCAGTAATGTCAGAAAATGTATGAACCAGAGGAATGGCGTGTTAAAGAAGAAAGTTATCTAACTCTCCAGCTACTTCCCGCCAATATACAAGCAGGTTGTTACACTCGGTACGAGCAGGCGAGTTGGCCATGTGGTTAGAGGTGCGCAGCTGTGAGCTTGCATCCGGGAGATAGCGGATTTGAACCCCACTGCCGGCATCCCTGAAGATGGTATTCCGTGGTTTCCCATTTTCACACCAGTCACACCAGACTGTATCTTAATTAAAGCGTAGGCCGCTTCCTTCACACCCCTATTCCTTTCCTTTCCCATCGTCGCCATAAGACCTACCTGTGTCGGTGCGACGTAAAGCAAATTTTAAAAAACTCTGTACGCTGCAGTAATCCTATCTATCGGGGATGAGTGGAAACAGAAGACAAAAAGCACATCACAACAAACAATGGTCAATGTAGTGTTATTGTTGATAAAGTTTATGAGCTTTCTATATTGCAGGCCTTCACATTAGTTTTGTTTCGACTCTGTGATATTAGAGCGTCTTACAAAATTATTTATATCGTAGACTGTAGTTCCTTATTCTCGGACTTTACATACCTATTTTCACTAAATTCTGTTTACCCATTTTCTCGTGACTCGGCGCTGATATGGACTTAGTAACAAAAATTCAAATTCATGAATATCTCTGTGATTATATGCGGTACGGTAACAATGTATAAGACATAAGTGATCGGAAATTTAATAACTTCTTACATAACTATTACTAACGTATGGCATAACTAAAGCTATGTTAGTTATGTAGTATTTATCGATAAGACCACAAATACAATAAAACACTTATTTCAGAATTACATTTCAGGCCTTCCCCTAAACTACCATTTCACTCAGCGTGAATAAAATTTATAGCCTAGGTTGTAGTGGTTCGTCACCCGACTTAACATAACGATTTTCATTAAATTCTCTTCAGCCGTTTTCTCGTGATGCGTGTACAGACAGACAGACAGACAGACAGACAGACAGACAGACAGACAGACAGACAGACAGACAGACAGACAGACAGACAGACAGACAGACAGACAGACAGACAGACAGACAGACAGACAGACAGACAGACAGACAGACAGACATTGCGGAAAAGTAAAAAATGCATATCCTTGTTATTGTGGACATGACCGATACAGAAATACCATTCTTTTCAAATTCTGAGCAATGTACAGACGAAAATCTTATTTTATATATACAGGAAGTTAGGGGTATACGTGCAGATATTAAGCTAGTCGGCAAGGAAAATAAATCTCACAATATATGCTATGTACTTTTACCTTGTCCTATTAGTTTGCCCATAACTGAGCCAAATATTTCAGGACCTAATGTGTTTTGAACGGCCGTAGCAGGATACGCCGATGATGCCATTCTCTCCACGCGTAGTCTAAGTACAGTGGCAGAGTATAGGGCTTGTTGAACCTGTTTCTTATCGCAGGCAAACACATTTTGTGAACTTCCCCTAAAGGCTTGGCACGTAGGAGAGGTTGACTCACGTGCCAGGCCACTTGCTGTACTCGAAAACCGGTCTAGGGTAGCCTGTGAGAAAAGTACACAGAATCCTTACAGTGATGTCGAAGATCCGTACCAGCACATGTATGCAAATCAAGTGTTGTGTTGTTGTGTGTGATTTATAAGAGGTCAATGGCATTACTCAGTGACCCAAGCTAACAAAATGAAAGGAAATAGTTAATAAGTAAATGAAAAATGGGGGCAACATTTCTGTGCGGGTATTACGACAGTCTGCGATGAATTTCTGACAATAGACCATGCGGGTTGTCTATGCTTATTCATAAACATTTTAGGTCAATGAAAGGACGGTGGACACTGAAAGAAAAGGCAACACATATTAAATACAATTGTTATTAATGAGACAAATTTCAAAAACCGTAGTTGCATCTATGCGTGAACATTGCTCGAAGGAAAAAGTGCTACTGCGGAATTGCCGCCGGGCATTTGTAATAGAAGGCTTATTCTTCTTTTTCCTAATCTGTTTACCCTCCAGGATTAGTTTTTCATGGGACTCAGCAAGGGACCCCACCTCTACCGCCTCAAGGGTAGTGTCCTGGAGCGTGAGAGATTGGGTCTGGGATACAACTGGGGAGAATGACCAGTACACCACCCAGGCGGCCTCATCTGCTATGTTGAACAGGGGCCTTGCGGGGGGATGGGAAGATTGGAAGGGATATACAAGGAAGAGGGAAGGAAGCGGCCGTGGCCTTAAGTTAGGTACCATACCGGCATTTGCCTGGAGATGTGGAAAACTACGGGAAACCACTTTCAGGATGGCTGAGGTGGGAATCGGACCACCTCTACTCATTTGACCTCCCGAGGCTTAGTGGACCCCGTTCCAGCCCTCGTACTACTTTTCAAATTTCGTGCCAGAGCTGGAAATCGAACCCGAGCCTTCGGGGGTGGCAGCTAATCACACTAACCACTACACCATAGAGGCGGACAGATGGCTTATTACTGGACATTAAATGCCGATAGGTAAATAATGACTGTAATGGACCCGTTTAATTAGAACTTCCGAACTACTACTACTACTACTACTACTACTACTACTACTACTACTACTACTACTACTAATAATAATAATAATAATAATAATGTCTTTACGTTCTGCTAACTTATTTTCACGGTTTTCGGAGACGCTGAAATACCAGAATTTTTTACTGCAGTATTTTCTTAATGCAAAAAATCTACAGACACGAGACTGACGTATTTGAGCACCTTCAAATACCACCGGACTGAGCCAAGACCAAGCCTCCCAACTTGGGTTCAGAAGGCCAGCACTTAACGCAGTGAGGCACCCATCATCTTGCCGGGCTGAGTGGCTCAGACGGTTGAGGCACCGGCCTTCTGACCCCATCTTGACAGGTTCGATCCTGGCTCAGTTTGGTGGAATTTGAAGGTGCTCAAATTCGTCAGCCTCGTGTCGGTAGATTTACTGGCACGTAAAAGAACTCCTGCGGGACTAAATTCCGGTACCTCGGCGTCTCCGAAAACCGTAAGAGTAGTTAGTGCGACGTAAAGCAAATAACATTATTTTATTAGACGCGGAAGGAGACATCCTGACAATGGTAAACGATGATCCCGGGCGCCCTACGCGTAGTATAACACTTGCCGTTGGTATATCAACTTGGACCACACGTGGGACACTGCATGAAGAGCGAATGCACCCTGACCACATTCAACGGGGGCAGTGTCTTTCACCATTACCAATTTTTTTTACAAGTTGATGTACGTCGCCACGACACAGATAGGTCTTACGGCGACAGATATACCTAAGGGCTAGGATCGGGAAGGAAGCAACCGTGGTCTTAATTAAGGTACAGCCCCAGCATTTGCCTGGTGTGAACATGAAAAACCACGGAAGACCATCTTTAAGGCTGCCGACAGAGGGGTTCGAAGCCACTATATCCCGAATACTGGATACTGGTCGAACTTTAGCGACTGCTACTATCAAGCTCTGTGATGATTTATGAGTGGATTTCTGCCGCTAGTTAATTGATCAAGCACGCAATCCAGAATTTCTGTCAAGTGTATTAGTGACACGTGAGTCAATTTTTACACAAGGAGTGTTTAATATTTACATAACTCACTCATGGGCTGTGGAACATCCCCTCTCAGTATGCCAAGGCAACTTCTAGCACCGGCTCTCAATTAATATCTGGATGGATGCAGTGGGAGGTCTGTTTCTTTGACCAATCGTATTTTATTAAGATTTATTTTGCTTTACGTCCCGCTGACTATTTTTACCGTTTTCTGAGACGCTGAGACGTCTCAGACACTCAGACCGGTACCAATCACCTTACTTGCATAAATTTGATCGGTGTAGCTTTCCTTATGGTGACGATGGGACGGGAAAGGGCTAGTATCGGAAAGGAAGCGACCTTGGCCTTCATGACGTTACAGCCCCAGCATTTGCCTGGTGTGAACATGGCAAACCACGGAAAACCATCTTTAGGGCTGCCGACAGAGGAGTTCGAACCCACTATATCCAACTCATGAGCTGTGGAACATCTCCATTCAATAGGACAAGGCAATTTCCAGCACCGGTTCTAATTAATATCTGGATGGGTGCAGTTGGAGATCTGTAAATTTTTCGTGTACACAGGCGTTTTCGTGTACGTTCGTAAATGCGTGCTTTTCTATTCGAGATAGTCTTGCTACCGTCCACCTGGAATTACGGAGCCCCTATTGTATGTTCGTTCATTCTTTCCTACAACAGAGTTTTACTATTACGACTGTAGTTCCTACGAACACGCCACTTTTATACCTGTGTCACAAATGTGAGCCTTGTTCGGCTATGTCCTGTTTGACTATGTGGCTCTCGTTAGCATGTTCTTCTTTTTCTTCTTTTACTGAAGCCTTATGTCTTAACAGATGCATTCCACCGGTATCATCTTAACACGCAGTAGCGTAATCTGCTGCGATCTTTTATTAGCACCATCATATTAAAATGCAGGATGTAGTTGTGGCGAAATCCTCTTAAATACGTTCGGCATCTGTGAATTGTGTATAACTTGATAACTCACATTGTACTCATGAAAGCGACCGTCGGCCTGGCGTTCAGGTTAATAGCTACATGTTTCCCACGTGTAACCTTGTTATGTTTATAAGATTTGTTGATGTGTATGTTTGATGTTTGTACACAAAACCTGCTTTGTCACACGTCGTCCTCTCGTGCTAACCACAATACAAGGTTACAAATGACTCAACCCCAAGAGCAGTACCTGGTTCTCGTCTTACGTATAGCAATCTGTAGTTAACTATTGAGACCGATATTGCCTCACGTGACGTACATTTCATCTTGTTTCCTATTAAACCACGCATATTGAACTATTTTCTTCCACATGTTTCATCTGTTAATGATATAATAATAATAATAAGAAGAAGAAGAATTGCTTTACGTCCCACTAACTACTTTTACGGTTTTCGGAGAAACTTATGTGTCGGAATTTATTCCCGCAGGAGTTCTTTTCATGTACCAGTATATTTTTTAAAAGTTGCTTTACGTCGCACCGACACAGATAGGTCTCATGGTGATGACGGGGCAGGTAAGGGCTAGGAGTGGGAAGGAAGCAACCATGGCCTTAATTAAGGTACAGCCCCAGCATTTGCCTCGTGTGAAAATGGGAAACCACGGAAAACCATCTTCAGGGCTACCGACAGTGGGGTTCGAACCAACTATCTCCCGAATGCTGGATACTGGCCGCACTTAAGCGACTGCAGCTATCGAGCTCGGTGTACCAGTAAATCTACCTACACGAGGCTGACGTATTTGACCACCTTCAAATACCACCGCACGGGGCCAGGTTCGAACCTGCGAAGTTGGAGTCAAAAGGCTGATACCTCGACCGTTTGAGCCACTCAACCCGGCAGGAAGCACGAAATGTAGGTACGTATAATTTATTTAGTTGTATAACATGTCCATTTTTCGTTTGAAACAGAACGTTCGATGTGCTTCGATAATTCAATTCCGATGGTACTCATATGGATATCCTATCCCATGCATTCGTTCGTTGGCGTAAGGAACTGTCTTCCTTCTTCTACCTTTACGCAATGCACAACGGGGATCGTACCCTATTTCACGTCCCGGCACGCCTAACCCAACCAATAATTATATGACAGGCTCGTACAGGTCCCGCACCGACACAGGTTTTCAGGTCATTTCCATACTCACTAGACCACAGGGCTGACGACCACAGATATCCCAATCCCCTGAAGGACATAACAGCAAATGAACCAGTATTAACGCTGACAATTCAATACATCTCCAGGGTCCGAAACCGATGACTAGTGTTGTCTGAAGCCCCTAAGACGGAAACTAAATACTAACAACAACAAAACCAGTCTGGCGAGAATGTAACGTAACATGTTATACACTGGTAGCAGCCTTCAGCTGTTATTGTAGGTCAATTGCTCGTAAACATAAAACCAGTTTGGCAAGTATATTACGTAACATCTCGTGGCATTGCATAGGTAGCGCTCAGCTGTCACAGTAGTAGATTTGCTCTTAAACATAAACAGAACAGAAACCAGTTTGGCACGGATGGCGCGTGACTTGCCTGTTATCAAAAGAAAGCTATTCATTCACAAGAACAAGGCATACTACCTATTCTAAAAACATCGTATACATTTTCTCTCGAAAATAACTTCCGAGGATTACTAAAAGTTTCATATATAGTGGTTCGTCACATCGTTCTCTATTGCTACAAGAAATATCTGCACGTATACACCTAATATCCTGTATAGATTACCTCTCACGCCTTCCCCTACACTACCATTGCACTTAGTGTGATATCCTAGATTATAGCGACTTATTCCCCGAATTTGCATACCAATTTTTGTGATGATACGACCACTAATATAATAAATATTTGAGAATTAAATTTTAGGCCTTCCCCTCAACTACCATTTTTCTCAGTGTGAATACAATTATGAATAGCCTACATTGCAGCGACTTATTTCCCATCTTTGTCTACCGGTTTCCATTAAGATACGACCACTAATAATATAAATATTTGAAAATTAAATTTTAGGCATTCCCCTAAACTGTCATTTCACTCAGCGTGAATACAATTATTTATGACCGAGATTATATCGACTTATTACCCCGACTTTGTATACTGATTTTCGTTAAGACACGACCACTATTAACATAAATATTTGTGAATTAAATGTCAGGCCTTCCCCTAAACTACCATTTCACTCAGCATGAATAAAATTATTTATAGTCTAGATTGTAGTGGTTCAACACCCGACTTTACATTCCGATTTTCATTAATTTCTCTTCAGCCGTTTTCTCGTGATGCGTGTACAGACAGACAGACAGACAGACAGACAGACAGACAGACAGACAGACACAGACAGACAGACAGACAGACAGACAGACAGACAGACAGACAGACAGACAGACAGACAGACAGACAGACAGACAGACAGACAGACAGACAGACAGACATTACGGAAAAGTAAAAAATGCATTTCCTTGTTACTGTGGACATGACCGATACAGAAATACCATTCTTTTCAAATTCTGAGCAATGTACAGACAAACCTCTTATCATATATATAGATGTTAAAAGGAAATTATATCAGCAGTCGAAGACGAATTGTCTTAAAATTTCAAACAGTAAGCTCCATGAATATCAACATTATCTTCACAAACTTCACAGGCAAGATAAAATCCTCATATCTAGAATAAGGATCGCTCGCTCCTGATACCTCTTTGAGAAGAAACAGCCCCCCATCTGCATAACATGCAATAGTGTGTTGACTGTGAAGTACATCATCAGAGACTGTTCACCGAACAAC
Organism: Anabrus simplex; assembly: GCF_040414725.1. NCBI lineage: Eukaryota > Metazoa > Arthropoda > Insecta > Orthoptera > Tettigoniidae > Anabrus > Anabrus simplex. Next base: position 87,572,266 of record NC_090265.1, on the reverse strand, counting down.
GAATGACACAAGTAGGCCTACAAATACTACGCTATACACTTAAGAAAATGGAAACTGCAACACCATGAAGGCATTGATCGTTTGTGTTGATTTTTAAGATATGGAACGATGCCATGTAGTTATGTAAACGATCAAAGTTTCAGACCCATTGGATTGTTGCCACAGGTCACCCCGCGTGATTGGTTGTGGAGGAATCAACTCCAGTATACGGACTCCGGTGTAGCGTAGTTGACGTCCGTGCAGTGAAGTGTTCCCCGTCAAACATGCCTCGACGACAGAGAAAAGCACGCTATCAACAACTGTCGCCGTTTGAGAGGGCTCGGATAATTGGGCTGTGTGAGGCTGGATTATCGCTAAGGACTGTCGCAGCACGTGTTGGCCGATAGGCATCTACGGTACAACGTGTATGGCAGCAGTGGTCAAATGAAGGTACCCACACTCTTAGACCTGACACAGGCCCAGCGCGACAGAGAACTGTGAGAGAAGATCGCCGCATCATTCGGATGGCCCGGATTGAACCCATGCAACAACAGCGCAAATTCGAGCAGCTTTGGCACCCTACGTTACACAACAAACAGTTGGTAATCGCCTGCGTGCAGCTGGCTTACGAACCCGTGTCCCTGCAGAAGGTGTTCCATTGACCCCACAACACCGACGTGTAAGGCTGGCCTGGTGTCGAGAAAGATCGACGTGGGTCGACAAATGGCATAGGGTCGTCTTTAATGATGAATCGCGCTTCTGTCTTGCCCGCAGTGATCGCCGGAATCATGTGCGCCGACGTACTGGGGAGAGGGGCTGCCCAGATCTTATTGCCGAGAGGCACACAGGGCCAACACCAAGCATTATGGTCTGGGGAGCTATTGGCTTTAATGTGAAATCACAATTAGTGCTTGTTGAGGGCACTATGACTGCTCGACAGTACGTTGATAGGGTACTCAATCCAGTGGTTGTTCCTATGATGGCGAACATTGCTCATGGGATGTTTCAGCAGGACAATGCCCGGGTTCACACTGCACGCATCTCCAGAGAAGCTCTCCACTACATCACAACCTTAGAATGGCCCGCCAGATCCCCGGACCTCATTCCTACTGAACATGTGTGGGGCATGATGGGTCGACAACTGGACAACCGTCCTCAGCCACCCACAACTGTGGAACAACTGACCCGTGCAGTGCAGCAAGCATGGGCCACAATTGCTCAGGAAGCGATCCAGGGCCTTATTGACTCCATGCCTCGACGAATTCATCAATGTATTGCAGACCGTGGTGGGCATATCCTGTATTGATAGTTGTCCAAACTTGCGGTCAGAGGGACCTGAAAGTGTAATAATCGAATCACAACCGAACACTCGTCCTACATGTTCAATTGCAGCAATGTAGCTCCACTCCTTCTGGATGTTGCAATTTCCATTTTTTTTAGTGTATCTAAAAGATTGTGGAGGCCCTCTCGTCTGCTTCACTGTGCAATCAAATCATTGTTTACAAAGGCACTGGTCTGTACTCAAAAGTGTAGCTGTTGTTCTACTTGAAATACGGAAATCTCTTTTATGTCACTTGTTCTTCACTCTCTACCAATGACTGCTACAGTAATTTAGTGTAAAATCTAGAATTAGGAGTCACGATACACCTTAGGTTTAAAATGATTCTAAACTAAATAAAAAATACAACTATCTCGGTAGATATTGACACTCTGGAAAAATACGGCAATTTTGATTATTAGGCCTTTGGTAATACTACTAAAATTATCTTTGATGATTTTGACTGTTTATGAGTTATTTGGGATATACATCGTAGCTGACTCATTCTGCACATAATAACGCAGAAATTACGTTACATAACAAATTACATTTACAAATTAAATTTAGATACTCACTGAACACACAACATTCGGTAGGACGACAATTCCTTGAGTCCACACAAGCATTAAAGGGAGGGCATTCTTCTCTTGGTTGCGCAGTACACACAGTGAGGACGGAAAATACCACGAACAATTTCCTCATCGTGGTTTTCTGTAAATATACCCATATATTAGGATACTTAGTTCAATGGGGTCTAAGTAGCCTATTATGCTTATATAATAAGGAATTATGTTAACCCTTGGTATACAACAGATATAATGCCAATGAGTGTATGTATATAAATGATATGAGTAAAGAAATGGAATCAGAGATAAGGCTTTCTTGCGAATGATGTTATTCTGTGTAGAGTAATAAATAAATTACACGATTGTGAGCAACTGTAAAATGATCCCGATAATACTGTGAGATGGACAGTAGACAATGGTATGATAACAAACGGGGTTTAAAAGTCAGGTTGTGAGTTACACAAATAGGAAGAGACCTTTCAGTTTTAAATACTGTGTCTGTGGGGTGAACTTTCCTTATGGGGATCATTGTAAGAATCTAGCCGTTAATATATGGAAAGATCTTCATTGGGGTAATCACACAAATGGGATTGTAAATAATAAAGGGTACAGATCTCTACACATGGTTATGAGGGTGTTTGGGGGTTGTAGTAAGGATGTAAAGGAGAGGGAATATAAGTCTCTGGTAAGACACCAACTGAAGTATGGTTCCAGCGTATGGGACCCTCACCAGGATTACTTTATTCAAGAACTGGAAAAAATCCAAAGAAAAGCAGCTCGATTTGTTCTGGGTGATTTCCGAGAGACGAGTACCGTTACAAAATTGTTGCGAAGTTTGGGCTGGGAAGACTTGGGAAAAAGGAGACGAGCTGCTCGACTAAGTGGTGTGTTCTGAGCTGTCAGCTGAGATATGGCATGTAGTGACATTAGTAGACGAATATGTTTGAGTGGAGTTTTTAAAAGTAGGATAGATCACACTATGAAGATAAAGTTAGAATTCAAGAGGACAAATTGTGGAAAATATTTGTTTATAGGAAGGCAATTTAGGGATTGGAATAATTTACCAAAGGAAATGTTCAATAAGTTTCCAATTTATTTGCAATCATTTAAGAAAAGGCTAGGAAAACAACAGGAAGGGAATCTGCCACCCTGGCGACTGCCCTAAGTGCAGATCAGCATTGACTGATAGATAGATAGATAGATAGATAGATAGATAGATAGATAGATAGATAGATAGATAGATAGATAGATAGATAGATAGATAGATAGATTGATTGATTGATTGATTGATTGATTGATTGATTGATTGATTGATTGATTGATTGATTGATTGATTGATTTAGTTTGAAGTTAAATATAGTAGAAGATATGAGTAAGTAACGATATACAACTGTTACTTCACAGTCCTTCGAAGTTGACAAACACGTTTTAGGTATTTAATCTTTCTATCACTCTGTTTTCCAACCGATCCTCCAGAGATCAGATATGAATGATGAAAGTGAGAAGTGTGACACAAGTAATAAGCAACCCCTGACTAAGCTATGGCGTCGTGGTTGCTAACCCATGCTTGCGAGTTGAGAACCCCTGTGGGTGGGGGGGCAGAAGAATAACACCCACGGTATCCCCTGAGTCCTGATATTGCTTCCTCTTACTTGTGCCAGGTTCTTCACTTTCACCTATCCTATCCTACCTCCGTTGGTCAACTCTTGTTCTTTTCCGACCCCAGCGGTATTGAGCTCTCGAAGCCTAGAAAGTCTTTCATTTTCACGCCCTTCGTGGCCTTTGTCTTTCTTTGGCCGATACCTTCATTTTTTTAAGTGTCGGATCCCTTCCATTTTCTCTCTCTGATTAGTGTTATATAGAGGGTGGTTGCTAAGTTCTACTTCCTTTTGAAACAATAATCACCACCGCCACCTTCCGAGTTGAGAGATCCTGGAGTCCCTTTATGTATTATGACCGGTTGGGGATTCTATTGAACCATTCTGTTCATGGTCAAAGAATATTGGTTTTGTCATAAATTATATGAATTGCGTGAGACCACCATGAAAGCGCTTGGTATAGCATTTTATTGTGTAAGAATATATGAGATTGCGCGTTTTTCGTGGGAACGTAGCATTACAAGCAAGGTGAAGCGTCTGAAGACTCATAAAAAATTTATTACCCAAGCCAACCTCTTCATCGGCAGCGATAGACGCGCACGACTCTATGGAATCTCGCGGGAATTTTTACCTTGGAGGGAAGAGGAAGTTATTTAATATTTTCCGCCACGAGAGAAATACTGAGAATTGGACACAGGAACTGCAATCAGGGTATTTTTCTAAAAATTTTGATATGCGGCACGACTATAGTTGTGATCATAAAGGACAGTAGAGGTACTTGACATGCATATCACGGGAAGAATTTCCATAGGCGGGCACACGAAGGGGAGCCCACCCACGCAGAGCTTGGTAGTGAGAACGCGAGCCTGATTATAAATACGACTGTCAAGCGCGCCAGACTCATTCATCGGGTGTACCGTTGCCACATACGGGTTGTCACGCCGCCGCTCAGCGAAGAGGAGACCGCCTTTATCTACGAGCCACGTACCCGAAGTTCATCTTATTCTTGGGAAGAGTAAGTAACAACCACATATAATTGAGCAGAAAAAATTTATACAACAAGTGTTGGTCTGTTTTCATGGGAGAATATTCTACTGAAAATAATGCTCTGCGTGATTAGTCACTTCACATAATCTGAGGTTCCCATTGTCCCAAACGAATGACACATATTAGTGTAGGCTCAGAATATTGTTGGTAATGAAGTTCGGTCAATCGTGAGAACAGTCAAGTGTAAAATTATTATGCAGTGGGAATTGAGTGGCTATATTATCAGGACTACACTCCGAAAGTGACTTGATATAACCAGACCAAAGCAATGGTGAGAGAGGAGATAGGCATCGAACGAAGGACACAGTGTAATGTGCTTTTTCTTACAGTTTTCCCCTACATCACGAGTGGACGAGACACTGCTCATCGTTCACGGTGGAGCGGTAACTGGAACTGAAACTGACAAGCAGTCTTCACGGCATCGAGAGTCGACCCAGGACCATCGGCGACATCTACTCAGCACGACATCGTAGTGGCGACCATCCAGCCACCGGAACAAGCTGCAGAGAACCCTACCGCCAGCCAGGTGTCTCCAGCCGTAAAACCATGTGTGCTACAACCAGCATCTAAAGTCATCATGATGCTGTAAATCAGAAACGTCCGCAAGGGGGGCTGTTCAGTCATGTCTGCAGATACATGTCAGAGATTTCCATTGTATGAGCATGCAGCGCCATAACCGATTAGGAACTAGTAGAGAGATTTGGCCTTCAGCTATCATGTAAATAAGTTATGATATAATGGTCGTGTTAATAGGAACTATGCCCCAGGGCTCGAATTCAGTTAGGTTAGTATAGTAGCTTGTGGTTAGTTTGTCTTTGTTTAGTGTATCATTCTTGCCTATATTATTGTCATGGTTGCAAATTCGACGTCGTGTATTTCATGTATCGGACCAATACGGTCTCAACACAGTAACTAAGACAGGCAGTTATATATTCCCCAGGTGCATGTGTCATGTTAATTGTAATATTAATTGTCTAATGCTGAAAGCCTACGATCATCAATAATCTCTTAAACATACTCGGGTTGCCATATCGAGTTGAGCAAGTCATACCCAAGAGGCCTATAAGAATTGTGTAATAAGCTTATTGTGCTCAAAGAAGTAAAATGGGGCGCTATCGAGTATTAAAAATGACAGTAAAATATGCATTTGTGTGATGTGAGCGCCAGTAAGATGGCCAGCCGAGGAATGTGCTGTAGACAGCACCAGTGCTAATTGATGTAAGGGCCTGCTGTATTTAGCATATCTGCGATATAATATTGATTTGATAATGGAAGGAATATTATGGCATGCAGCCAGTATATTATAATGATAGCGATAGGTATGCAAGAGTCAAGGGTCATGGAGAACAGAGAGAATCATCCCTTCCCACGTTTGTGTTTACACTCCGTCAGCTGGGAGGATATTTTTAGCCAAGGGAAATGGCCGCTCACTTGATACAAAAAACCGAGGTTTGAGAGGGTAAGTGGGTCGTTTGTGACGTCATGACACGGATGTCTGAAAGTTAAAACTGGGTGTTTTCTGTCGATAACACTGTAGTGCAGCGACCGTTTTAGATTACGGTCCAAATAGATGTATGTGTATCGGTTTGTAAATATATTGTTCCTTTTATTAATATGATGGTCTACGTGTGTTGTACTAGGTTAGGTCCCGGGATTGATCCCTGACGATGGTGTGTAAATAGCATGCCGGTTGTATTTGCCGGACGTTTAAGAGCACTGAGGCATAGATTCCTGTAGATAGAAGTAGGTTAGTGATAGACGTGACTTGCCTATCGTGCAGATTCGTGTTTAAATATTCATTCATTTACATAACTGTTGTGATGGTTGTTGCAGTGCTGGATGTTATTAGAACGATGATGTCTCCTCTACACCTGTACATGTCATAACGAATACTAACTCAACGGGATAACCTAATGACCTGTTTAAGATTATCATATCCATAAGATTATGCTTTGGACATATGTTAATTATTAAATCCTATGATATTGTAATAAACGAATTTTGTTAAATTTGAATGCAGCTAATATTTAGTTATTTTGGTTAGTGTTAGTTTCTACCTTGCAATTTAAGTATTTTTTTATCCTCTTCATTTAATTGAGTTATTACGGTACCCTATCTTATACCCGTTACCCATGATTCATGTTGCTATGTCGGAGCTGTTGGAGGTGATACCCATGCAAGGTAAGCTATGTGGCATGATAATTCACTTTTGGTGGATATATTGTTCACTATGATGCACTTAGTTCGATCTCGGCATCGGCCTGACGGGAACTAAGTCATTATAGGGCACACTATGGACATATTCTACCGCCTTCCTCCATTGGGGTCTTCTTTTCCGCCTGTGATTGGTATTAAGAGGATCGCTTTCATGACCATTTTTCTGATTGTTTCAAAGACCTCGCCCATAGGAAAGTCATGTAATGTATGAAACGCAGTAAAAGATGTCTTCCTCTTTGGAGGTACAGACAACCTTAAATACAGTCTGTGTAATACTGTAATATTATGGCACATACAGGAGAAAAATTCGGTAACGTCATTTAGGCTATATCTTTGTCAGTTCTTAAAAATGAGAAACTTAAATAAATATAACAGCTGGTCAAGTCGAGACTATATCCTTGAATCCACTTTGGGCTAGTTGGATGTTTCTTTTTTTTTCACGGGAATGATTTAAATGTGAATATGGCCAGATCGCTGTTTCGTCTTTCCATAATGGAGCAGAAGGGTCTTTCTTCAAAATAGGCCATGGTTTGTAGTGGGTTAATCTTCTGTAGTGTTTGACTCATCAGTTTAATCAGGTTCTAGTTCTTTTAAACAGAGGTTGCTTCCTGAAGACATTTAAACTGGCAAATATTGCTGACGGGATATGTAATATTCTGTAAACAACAGGGAAAACTGCCTGGTGGTGGTAGTGATGGTGGTGGTGGTGGTGCTGGTGATGGTTGTGGTGGTGGTGGTGATGGTGATTTTCAGACGTGAATAGCGCGTAGACTTAAGTGAATAGTTAAGGAAATGTTATACTGTGAGCAGATCCTCCTACAAGTAAACAAACGTAATCGTCACTCTTCGATTTTAACGAAACTTTATACATCAGTAGACTGAAAGATATTTGACATGGACTTCGCCCCTTCTGCAATAGCACAATGGTAAGGACGGAAACCACCTCATACGCACGGGAAGTTTTTAACAGCTCTGACTATTTTAAAGGTATTTCTCTGATACTGTTATACTCTACAATCATGACGATAATCTACCTCACTACTGGAGGTTTAATGATTGTATAAACTATTTTGCTGTTCATACAGCCCGTCTCATAGTAGGGAAACATAGAGAGAAAAATAAACCTCTACACCTAGCCTTTTTCGACTTAGAAAAGGCTTTCGACCGCATACCACATGCGCTTATTTGGAAATCTCTACGACCCCGTAATGTTCCAGAATCCTATGTCCCATGGACCCTACTTTTCTATGACAAAGTCCCCAGTGTGGTTTGCTGTCCGGTAGAGATTTCACACTCATTTCCTACCAATGTTTGGGCTCATCAGGGTTCAGCACTGTCACCTCTGTTATTTATTCTATGTATGGATATAGTCACACCTGACATCCCGATGTCATACGCGTGGACAATCTTATATGTTGACGATGTGTTCTTTGCGGATCAGTCCCAAAGGAACCTGGAAAATCTGCAAATTTGGAAAGACCGTTTAGGGGAATATGGTTGCGCCTTAACATCACTAAAACCGAGTATGTACATTGTTGCTTACAAACTGCTGATACTATTCTCATCGACGGGCAAGACCTAGTTAAAGCCAACCAATTTAAAAACCTTGGATCACTTATCACCTCAGACGGAAAGGCATTACCAAACACCCGAGCACAGTAAATGCTACATGGCTGAAGTTGCGTCACGTTACTTGTGTGCTATGTGAAAAGAAATTTCCCACCCACCTGAAAGCAAAACTCTACAAGTCCATGGTTGCACTCTAAGGGTCGTAATGCTGGCCTACAACAAACAAGCATTAGCAGGTTCAACATAGTACAGATACGTTACGTTGGCCACTGGGTCTTACAGAATTGGACCACGTCAGAAATAAAGATGTGCGAAGGCGATTGGTAGTGGTACCTATCCCAGAGAAGATGAGAGAAGCAAGACTTAGATGGTCTGGTCATGTCGTCCGAAGAGCTACATACTCAATGATACAAAAAGCCCTCAAATTTGATCCTGGAAGTTCTCCATCCTGAGGTCGTCTCAAGAAGAGATGGTTCGACTGTATCAAGGAAGACATGCGTCTTGTAGGCATCACTGGAGGCATCCACAGGAAGTGGAGAATGGCATGTTTAAATGTGGACCCTGCACCAATGCGAGACTAAACGCTAGGAAACAAGAAAAAGAAGACACTGTCAATGTTTCAGTGTAACGTCAATTGTTGAAATACTCACAGGTGCTATACAAAAAGACTATCTGACTTATTAAGGACTTAATTATTTTGATCATTTATTTATTTAGTGTAAACATATTATTACACAAATGCGAAGGTGTGGAGAATATTTTAAATCAATATACGTATTTCGGATTATATGCGTCGGCTTCAAATGGGACGCTAGACCATAAGAAGAGCAGTGTCTGTTTTACTTAATATAGAAAAGTGTATAAATTGCTATCAGAAGCAGAATATCGCATTTGATGGCATTGTTATTCGTGTTAGGAAGCACAGATAATCCCGTTTATCAATTCTTTTTTCATAATGACTTTATAGGGTAGAATATAAAGCATAAGTTACGTGAGAACAAGATCTGAATTTCTGCTGCTGGAAGTATGGAAGACTTAGCGGTATACTGTAAAGGTACCAACTTGTCGATGAGGTGGTGGTGATTATTTATTTGAGAGCAAGTACAACTAGCCAACCATCCTCTATTAACACTAATCAGATGTAAAAATGGAGAGGTCTTAAACTTCGAAGATTGAAGTTATCGCTAACAGAAAGGGAAAGACCCTGAAGGGCGTGAAAATGGAAGACTTCCTAGGCCTCGCAAGTCTAACACCTTGGGGGGTCGGATGAGAACAAGAGATGACTAAGGGATGTCCCATAGAAAACGTGAAAGTGAGGAGCCTGATAGAAACAACTGGAAACCATTCCAGAGTACAGCTACAGGAACCGTGGCCGCCAACCCACGCCCCCAAGTGCAAAGTAGCTAGTCCCTCTTAAGTCGCCTGTTTTGACACACAGGGGATACCGTTCTACCGTCCCCACCTACAGGAGGAAACTGTCGATGACTTGACAGATAAATTAAGAATGCAGAACTTATTACTAATGAATATATTCCCAGCCAAAATAGCACCAAAGTAGTGGTGATCATTATTGTTTTAAGAGGAAGTACAACTAGGCAACCATCCTCTATATAACGCTAATTAGAGAGAAAAAATGGAAGGGCTCCAGCACTTCGCAAAATGAAGGTATCGGCCAAAGAAAGACAAGGGCCACTAAGGGCGTGAAATTGAAAGACTCCCTAGACCTCAAGTACTCTAACACCGCCGGGGTCGGAAAAGAAGAAGAGTTGACCAAGGGAGGTCGGATAGGGTAGATGAAAGTGACGAGCCTGGCACAAGTAACTCAGCTCATGGCACCGTGGTCACCAACCCACACTCCCAAGTTTAGAGCCGCTAGGAGCCCTTTTAGTCGCTTCTTACGACAGGCATGTGATACCGTGGGTGTTATTCTACCGCCCTCACCTACAGAAGGAAATAACACCAACACATTTTAGTACAGATATACGATGCAATACCATAATACAATTACTAATCGAGGTCTTGATATTTAAAATTGAATTAAGACGCTTTTTCAGAACAGGACGGCTTTGGTCGGTTAATCCACTGTAATGCTTGACGGATTAGTTTTATCGGGTGCTAGAAATACTTATGAAATATTAGGAAACGAACGAGAAATGACTAATTGAGCCCTTTCACATGAATTTTTCGATATTATTATCTGAAGGAAGTTCCCATTTCATTCAGAGTTTCACTTATTATGTTCGTCCAAAAGTGCCGTTTTATTATGGATGTTGAAGTAACATTACTTCTATCAGAAGTGTCCTATTCAACTTCATGTAACACAATTTCATCTAAGATGAAAAACCCTGTGAGACAGTCCATGCCACAAAAATGAATAATCACAATACCACCAAATTCTAGTTTGATAAAATGTCTTTTCCTGTCTTCAATGGGCCGATAACCTAGTTGTTAAGCCTCTTGAAAAGTAGCCATCATCTTTTCCGTAACAAATTGCACAAAGTGAAATTTAATTTATATAACTAAGAAAAATATAATTCTGTGTTATCAATATTACCTTGTTTGTTTGTATTTATTGGGTTTGGTGCTGTTTCCAACCCTAAACGCATTTAGTTTGGATTCACTAACCATGATTCTCGCGGCCACAACTTTATGGAACTGTACTCCATTACCTGGTTATTGAAAAAATCGAGTTATTTTCATCCGTGTACCGCGTTTGATTTATCACATCAACATTAAAAGCGCGGACACCGTGTTTCATTTGAAATATTTCTTTGCTACGTTATAGAGCGCGGAAATTAGTTCTTTTTTTTCTGCCTTGGGAGCCTTGTATGCTCGAAGTTGGGAGTACAATGACAAAGACAGGCGACGCAGGCAAAGATGTCCAGGGTCGAATTCGGAAAGCTTAGATACTACGAAGAAATCATGCATTCTGAATGTTACTTATGGTCTGTTTCTGCCGTGGAGCAAAGAAATCCTAAATATTAATATGTCTTGATGTGAGTTTATTTACAGCAGTGAGGTTATGACTCATCACAGAGTGAATCCTTGTCTACTCGATTTTATGTCATACTAGCATGTGCCCGCGGATTTGCCCGCATTTATTAGTTAAACGGTTTTATATAATAAAAAACTATCTTTTCCTTATAGAGGTTCCGGTTGTACTATATTAGTGTCCTTCCAAATGGAGCTAAGGTATATAGTGCGTTTGCCTTTCCAACTTTTGAGCAAACCACGTAAAGTTAACAATGGGAGTAGCAGCCTTTTCGAGGATGGAGTCCTACAACTTTAAGAGATTGTTATTATTATTTTTATTTTTTGATAAATAGGGTTCCAGAGAGCAAGAGCTCTGTCAAGAGGAACAATACATAGATAATCACAACAATGGCGGATTAACGCATACGGTCTAAAAGTGAAAGAGTAATAATAGTGGTTTTACATATACTTTAAGTATCACAATTTATCTAATGGATAGGATTATATTAAGTGGATTATCATCAGAGTAACAATACATGAGGAACAACTTTTTGACTTTTAAGATTTGGAAATGAAAATATCAGAGAAATAACTGTTACACATTTATAGTGCCTAACAGGTACTTCTTAAGCTTATTAGCGTATGATGAATACAATATTATATACAATATATACAACTACCATCTCAAGTTCATAACTAAAGTTCCATGTCAAAATTTAATAGCCAGAGAAGAGCTTCGTTTGAGACACAGTTTAAGTCCTCTGTAACCACGCAAAGGACACTCAAATGCAATGTGATCCACTGTCTGCTCCCCTTGTCCGCAGTCACATTGCGGTGATGTCTTCCATCTCCATTTGAAGAGAGTGGCTCCACATCTACCTTGGCCGGTTCTAATTCGATTTAGCATCCTCCACTGCCGTCTGGGAAGAGAAAAACCATCTGGGCACTTGCATGGGTTCTCAATGATGTGATGATGTGCCACTGTTCTCGTTGATGTTCATAGCGAAACTGAAACAAATGGGTAACTGCAGACATCTAAACTTAAACTTTATATCCGAAGAAATTATTCGAATCCGAGGAATGAATATTACTTCGCTCGCGGCATGCCCAATCATGAGAATGGCTCCCATAATATTAGTCATGAGTTTCAGAGTCGTGTTCATTGCAGAGGGCAGAAGGATAGCCAGTGCCACAATCGTCCGCTCTAAGATGTTCGAGGGTACTCCAGGTGACTCCAAGTCTTTCAAAAGCTCTGCCGTGTAGTCGATAGACTTGTAACTTAGTAGAACATCGTGAGTGTTGCTTATTGATGACATTGACAGCTTCATGTCTTGGTGCAAGAATTGCTCTTAGACACAGTCATGCGTCTTATATATTTCCTCTAAATGTATACATAACCAATCCTTGTCCCCTTTCTCTACGCGGTTTGGGTATGAAGGGAGATGAATCTTCTTAGCGAGTTTTTACGATCGGATATATTTTATGACGTCAACCTAATCAAATGAGTTAATGAGATGAAATGGATGACATGATATATGATAGTAAGAATGAAGAGGATGAAACCCGGCGCCGGCACATAGCCCACTCCTCTCGAATAGCTCAAGACTTTACGTCCCCATCCGACGAACGAATCACCATCAACAGCGTCATATGCCCTCACACCATATAAGACCAAAAACGGCTTCCTACACCATGGACGTAAAATGGCTCCTTCAATTGTGCTCTCTACCACTGCCTTCGTAATGTCCAGGCCGTACTGTACCTCAGATGACGTCACGCTTTGGGGGGAACTTGAAGGCGATACGCATACGCTCCGCTTGAATAACACACTCGTTTAAATTACTTAAAGAACTGTTAACACCTTATAAAACCGAAACCTATCCTCAAATATTTGTTAATTCTGACATACAATGCATATCCTTCTCCGTAACGTTCTATTTCTCGCGTATATACGTTCGTTTGCGTGAGTACAGCCTAACACTTTGAGACATATTCTTGCGATTTTATCCATTTTCTGGTCAACTGGAACACTCACATCATACACACTGACAGAAAACATACAGCCAATTACCATTACTATTTATTACAAATATAAATTATTTCTGTACCTCACTGTTTCCACGCCATGAACACTGCAGCTTTCCTGGACCTCTTACACGAAGTTATACCAGTATGGAGTACTGTAGGTCTGCTCTCTTTGAAGCACTTTGTTGAATACACAAGTCGGTGTGAATTTTGGAAAAGTTATTTAAAAATATATTCACCCAAATATATATAGGCCTACACTGTCCGGCCAGGTCTTCCAATTTCTTCCCGCAGTCACAAATGACTAGGGAATCTGCCAACTGCATGGACTCCAAAGCCAAGGATTTTGTGGCACACTTAGGATCGTCTGAATTTAGAAATACCATCTTATATGCATCTGACACTAACACACAAAATGCTTTGTACACCTCAATTCCAAGTTCTATTGACATGTCTGATGGATACTTTAAGCCCCCTCGATTTAGGAAATTCAGATATCTTACTTCTGGAGGTAATTCATAAATACGATCTGAATCTGTCAGAAGATAAGATTTATTTAAATCAAACTGCTGTTTGATACTCATAATTTTTATTTATTATTATTATTATTATTATTATTATTATTATTATTATTATTATTATTATTATTTGCTATTTGCTTTTCGTCGCACCGACACAGATAGGTCTTACGGTGACGATGGGACAGGAGAGGTCTAGGAATGGGAAGGAAGCACCGTGGCCTTAATTAAGGTAGAGCGCCAGCATTTGCCTGGCGTGAAAATGGGAAACCACGGAAAACAATCTTCAGGGCTGCCGACAGTGGGGTTCGAACCCACTGTCTCCCGAATACTGGATACCGGCCGCAGTTAAGCGACTGCAGCTATCGAGCTCGGTGATACTCATAAGACTTGCATTTTCAAATACACCGAATTCAGATAAGCCGTAGGTCTGATTACATAAAAATATAGGGCCTACCTAATGTTACCCATGTTTAAGACATAATAAAAAAAATAACTCACCATCTGGTCGGGACACTCTTATTTCTCTCAGGATGTGATTTTCAGGAAAGTGCTTAATACACACAACTGTGTTGTGATTAACTAATAAATTCCCCCTGAAAATAGCCTTCTTCCATAACTTAACTCGTTCTTCATCAGAAGGAAACACTGATACCGGAGTGTACTCTCCTTGTTTATAATTGGCTTTGCAGCCAGGCACACAGCAACTCTTAGGCATGGTGATTTCCCTCACTGATCATCTTAAGTCAAGTATATACAATTCGTGGTTAATAATAAAACACAGAATGCACTAACTCAATTAATTTTACACTATAAATATAACTGTACACAAATAAACTTCAAAATTAAAACACTGAAGAACGATCTTCTTAACCTATAGCTTCACATAAATACACGCTCACACTAAGTTTTCTTCACTAATTAACGACTTTCCACTTAATAATGCAGTCGATGACGACTCATTCTCACATATATCTGAGTGAACACGCGGTCATCGTTAAAAATTTCAATAAAACTGCGAAAATCTATGTTTAACTCTACTAACTCATGTGCTAAACATCCCCCCTAACGATCAGCTGATTGCTTTCCCGCGCTCGTTACAGTACGGCCTGGACATCACGGAGGCAGTGTCTCTACCTACCTTATGTATGTTGCCTAGCGACAGTGACTCTATGCATATAATCCTGGTGACAGCATGTTGGATTGTCATATCCCAATACACGTTTCCCGATGGTTTTTCGTTCATAACTCACCAACGAAAGCGAAAATGAAAATTCGGGCTCGAGGTGCATTCGGACCCCCTTTCATCTATCTATGTTCAGAATTTCAGATCTCTGCGTGCTGTAGATTTTGCTGTGCATAGCGCACAGACAGATAAACACTTCCTTTTGTTATTATAGAAGAGATACTGTACACAGGTGTGGAGATGCCAAAATGCCGGAATTTAGTCGCATATGAGTTTTTTGTTGTGTCAGTAAATCTACCGACACGAGGCTTGTGCACAAACAGACTGATCCACGATTGACACCGCCAATTTGAGCTCAGAGGACCAGTGCAGTTCAGCCTGAGCTACGCCACCTGGCGCTCATGAGAATAGGTGCTCCACGAAAAGCATTATTCATAATTAATGTTTGTTTATCCAAACACTGTCTACGGGGTCGGTTATGAGGTGGCAGGTTTTTATGACCGGATGGCCTTCCTGACGTCAACTTCATCAGAGGAGATACTGAGATGAAATGAATGAAGTGATATATGATAGTAGGAAGGTAAAGGGTGAAACCCGGTGCCGGCACATAGCCTACTCCTGTCGAATAGCACCAAGGAGTCTGTTCAAGGCTTAACGTCATTATCCGACGGACGAATCACCATCAACAGAGCCATATGCCCTCATTCCACATGAGCAATGCGGAGAGGTTTGGGACTGGGTTTTTGGCACGCAATCTACTGATTAGAAATTGTATACCACCACCTCCCCTACCCTGCAGGCCAACATTTTGATGGTGACATTTTTTCGACCAACGGGACTCGAACCGGCTAACCACGGTGTCAGACAGTTTATATTTCAGCGCCTTAATGATCACGGCCACCAGTTGGGCTATTATTCATAATTAATGCTTTCAAAAATGTCTCCATAAAGAAATGGGTTTCCCGTTCAAAATTACCCAATGAATATCAGATCACTTTCTAGCCGAGCTTTAACAGTTTTCTAATGCAAGATTTTTGTTCCAATTTTATAATATTTTCACATCGGTGAAATGTTCCGTTCGATATTGTCTGACAGAAGCTTTAGTCATTTGTACAGCAACGATAATGTCTATGTTTCGTTGTTGGAGATCTGCACGCAAGTTTCTTTAAAATCCTGTTTTAGATAATGGATGCTGATCGGTATATAGTGTTCTCTGGCAGATGTTGTACGGCTTCAACGGCAAAATCGTTGGACGTTTATATCAAAGCCCAAAAGAAGGCGTTTTGAAGTTGGATTAATCCACCATCGTCTGAGTCTTCTCTATACAACGACATAAAAAATATAGACTGCTAATCTGATGGCCATCTTTGAATCTACTTGAACCACTGGCAGCCATGACACTTGTAGGCAAAACATATGCTTATTTCCTCTGAATCTGCCATAGAAAGGCTCTGCAGAAGTTGTTGTGTGATGGAGTACGGTATTTGAGAAGGTGTGCAAGGTTAAAATAAATAAATAAATAAATAAATAAATAAATAAATAAATAAATAAATAAATAAATAAATAAATAAATAAATAAATAAATGTAGGCTATGAATTCAGTCGAATGAAGTCAGGCGAGGTTTGACCAAGAGAGGTCCGGTAGAAATATTAAAGTGGTAAAGCTGGTAGGATACCGTATGTGGAAGGAATGCTACACTAAACCAGGGGCCAGGTGTTCTCAACTTTAGAATCTGGGGTTACCCCATTTAGTGGCCCCTTACGACAGGCAGAGGATGCCGTAGAGATGTTGTACACCGCAACCAACGGACGTCTGTGCTACATGTCGCACAGCAGTTCTTAGAAAGGAGCCATAAATAGCAAAAAGCATAAAACGTAACAAACCAGACAAAGAAGCAAAATTCAAAAATTATACCAGATTGACACTGAAGGTATGTCATGAAAAGGCAGGGTATCTTTCTCTACGCGTATGAATTCCTCAATGAACTGCTGTACGTATAACATGTCTTTCTGTAGTGAATGACTTTATTGTTAGTGCATGAAGCCGAATTATCCATTCTTCTACATACGTAATTCTCGTTTTAACCAAGCAAATGCTCACCATATTCACTGCGCTTATTTCATTATAACATCAATACAACATTAAGTATGTTTGAAAATGTCGTGTTTATTCTTAAATATATCTTGTAATTTGCAATAACGTATAATCTCATCAATTCATTGAACTGATAAGGGCTAATTGTCAAGACCAAGAAGTGGCAGCCGCCATGACAGTTGCAGGCAAAAGTTAGTTCGCTGTGCTTCAACCAGGAGCGCTGTAACGAGTATGTTTAGCAGTCTATATATCTTTAAGGTTGTCTCTATATAATACTGCCTGTTCTGTGCCGCGTGCACCGCCGTATCGATCCTCTTATACTGCCTGCTTTATGCCACCAGTTTAACACAGGAAGGCGCGAATACCAATATTTCTTAATGTCGCCGTAAGAGTGCAGTCATAGACGCACAATCTTTACAGTCAGTGTGGGTGTTGCATCGTGTTATTGATGCATGCGTATAGGTTATATGTGAAAAGCTGAGTTATTTCGTTGGCCTAAAATGAGTAAACATGTCTGTTCACTTACGTTTGTACAAGTGATACTTTGTATAAAACTGTGAAATGAAGTAATCATGTTGTGCTTATAGATATTTTAAAAGTTAATTTAAAGTGTAATTGTTTTCTTCTTTTCTTTGTAGAACTGAAACCAGATATTTCCCCGAAATATTCTACTCTTGTGTACCATTTTGCAATTCTCGGCAAGGTGGTTCACAGTCAGAAGAGATAAGATTCCCATGAAATACCGTGAAAAGTGGCTATCGGCTGTATCCAGTGAAGGAGCTAATAAATGATATCCTCAGATTACTCTCGCTTATGTAGCTTTTACACCTTTACACCTTATTTCAGAAGGTAATTAAAGCCGCACAGAATAGCGGATTCCTTGTGATAAAAATAGTGACGGACAATCACAAAACAAACGTCTTCATGTTTAGACATTTTGGACAACCTCAAATATCCAAATAAATCAAATAAACAAATATCCAATAAATCTAGAAACACAAAAATCAAGTCCTAATTTGCGGGTACTTGGTTCATGTTTTTGAAGAGAGGATGGAGTGTGACATTTGCGACAGCAAGATCTCACTGCTTAGAGCTTCGACACCACTAAATGGAACTGATTATTCATCAGGCCAGAGGTCTTTGATACCCAAAACCTCGTTTTGTTGTTCTGATGAAGCATCTGCTGGAGTTTGATGAAGCTACTATGCCCTACTGTCGGAAGTCCTTCAAACTTACCAGCATAATACGAGGACTTGGTACTTCTTCCCTTTTAGAATGTGTTCTGTTACAGTGTGAGATCAAAGAATATCAGCCAACTGTTAGTGATATTATCCTAACCAAGTTCCTAAGACCTCTGTTAACTGATACTGCGTTGGCAAGAACACAAAATGTTAGCCAACCGGTTTATCACTCCAAGCCTTCACCCAGGAAAATCTATAAATTGTGACATAAAGAGGTCAACTACGACTTCGTTCAGGTGATCTTATCATATTTAATGTTGCTGATGTAATTTACGACCTTCAGTGAACATGACTATACAGCAGAGTGTTTTGTAGGCTGTCGTCATTATAACGTGTTAAGAACTTTGTGCCATCTAGCGGAGTGTCGCAGCCTGTTCGCAAAAAGCCTTGCAGAGAGTAGGCAGTACAGGAGGATCGAGACGGCGGTGGCCGCGAGAATTGCGTTTACAGCGATACAACATAGCACCCAGAACATAAATGATAGTTAAATGAGAGTTCGTCCACAATATAACTACAGAGTGAGACATAATCCTTAACATGCTACGTATTTGAAAAGATAATGCACATACAGAAATGAACATTTCACTGTTGGGCCTGATTTAAGATACAGAAACGTAAAATATATAAAATTTCTTACAATTTACAGTAGGTACGTACATCAGGATCATTCCACTGCTTCACGATTGCAGAGTAGGCTTCGGTTGGTCCGACGGCTCTGCACTCCGACTGATTAACCGATCAGAGAAGGGGTGGCTACGTCTCTACGCCTCTTCATTCGGGAGACGGAGAGGGACTGGTCCCCACCATCGGCTGTCCTGAAAATGGTTTTCCGTGGTTTAACACTCTCATACACTAAGGCGAATGCCGGGACAGTTCCTAGTTTAGGCCACGGCCGCCAACCCTCTCACCTTCTCCGAAAATCTCCTTCGCCGTAACAAATCTCCCGGCCTGAGAGACGGCGTCACCGTTAGTAGTAGCATCACAATTTCACTTCCCCACCATTCCAATAACCTAAACATAACCAGCCTACCTCCCCAATCAAGCATTACATTTCCCACCAAGCCAAGTAAGACAACATGGAAATTGTCACTTCCTTAATGTAAATTACCACCGTAACACTGGAACTTTGGGCATAGCCGACGAGTCCCACAATGTTGCATTTTCCACAATACTGTTTCTCTCAAAATGAATAACAGTTGTCAATAACGACAGACACACAAATATATATATTCTTGCTAACAAACCAGCGGTAAGGCCCGGTACGGAAGGATAAAACAACACTGGGCATGGTCAATGTGTGGATGGCTCACCATTCAACATGGCTTACCACTTGCCGCAATGACATTTATTCTTTAAAATAATTATAGAGTTCTGAAAAAAAAATCTCGAAATTATCTTACGAATGTTGGAGTCTATGCGCTAACAGAAGGACATGATGATATTTAAGTCTAATATGATCGTTCTGATGGTAGAGTAGGTAATGGGAAAATAAAACGAAGTATTGGAATGCATGGTGAGGAAACATGTGATAGAAATGACATTATATTGATAGATTTTGTCCTCCATAACCAATACAAAATTATGGTTACCATGTTTCAGAACAAAGATAGCCATAAATTTACATGGAAATATCGTGATCAGAGATCCATAATTGACCATATAATTTGTAAACGCAAACACTCTTTAGAAGCTCAGAGATTAATATGATCATTATTTACTAATATACCCTGTTCGTATTAAGTCTAAATAGCACAGAAAACTACAATAAGTGCAAAATCAAACGAATACCACCTTTACAGTAAACACTTTGAATGATACTTGTACAATATGCTTATATCAGGGGAGACTTACGCCTTAGCTGAATCAACACCAAGGAGCACTGATTTTGAAGAAGAGTGGGTTAATATTCAAACCATGTTAAAACTATACCGGGAGGTACACCTCAACGCCGCGCATTCAAAATCAGCGCCTAAATGAATTCCTCTATTGGCCAAACAGTGAAACTGAAACTACACCAACTTGGAAATTTAGTCAGAAGATGTCACCGCTAAAATATTGAGTATTTTGTTACTGTGAAGTTTCCTAAACTGACTGAATTTCTCTTAGTTTCGTTTTCTATACATCAAGAAGTTTGGACATTTCTCCACAGATGACATTACCAAAAAAACTATGATCATGCACCCTGGTGCAAAATGTAAGAAGTTATTATATAAAGAAGTTTTGTATTTCTAGGTTTTTATAACTGATTGGTGTTCATTTATTTTTGGGTTGGCAATATTTCCTTTTTCTTCCCACCAGGTTTGAATCTAACCAATCACTAATTTCTGTAAATAATTTTCAACCTATCACATGCTTCTTGTTCGATTCTGAGTGTAACTTTGAGTTTAACCAATAAAATTAAGAGGGTGTGGCTGGTTTAGTCTTGAATGATCTCTAACCTTCCCTGAGGGTTTATAAACTGCGTTTTTTCACGCTTCTTGGCCAATTGATCGACGTCTATCTGTGTGTGTGTTTTTTTAGCAGGAGGCGGGCGGATTCTTTTGTCGGCAGCATTACAAGGTAATGGCCACGTAACTTTATTCCTTCTTGCTACCTCCGCACTTTAATCCGAGGGAAAGGTCCGAATCTTTAACTATGTAACTGTACTTTTCTAAAATGTAACTTTTCTTTTTGCTAATGTAAAATCTTCGAAAGTCTTTAACTGTAAATGGTGGATAGAGAGTGAAGTACCCTCTCGAAACCACCTTCATCTTGGTTTGAGGTGAGTACGTTTTTTTAACATTTCGTTTCTGCAATATATTAATTTCCATGCGTGCTACCTCAGTAGTTTGGGAATAGCCCCTGTTTCATCGGCCGAGAGCCCTATAGGTTTTAATTTTTGGTGCTCACTCTTCGCCTCCATTCATATTGTACTAGGGCCGTTTATTGAACCTGTATTTTTTTCACTAAGGCCCTGTAGGTTGGGTACTAGATACCTCTGTGTAATAATATTTCTATTTGTAAATAGTGCATTGTAAGGCCAGAGATTGTCAGATTTTCATGCGATGTTGCCTTGAGTAGGCTTGAGAAACTGAGAGCCTGTTAGCTCTTTTTTCAAGTTTTGTAATTGTAAAGAGTGCCTCTGGAAGGCTATACATTTGATTTTAGGAGCTAGCGCACTTTGAATTAGAGCTTTCTGCCCTTGACTAAATTTTTTCTCATTTTTGTATTGTAAATTTGAACTGGGAGCTCTGGAAATTGTAAAATTACGGGCTTGAAGCCCAGGATCTGTAAAAGTCACTAATCTCGGACTTTCCTAATTTTGTTTCAAGAGTCCCTTGTACCTGACATGTTTTATGTTCACCAAGTGAAAGTTGTTAAGTTGTTGTTTTCTGAAAAAATATAACCTTCTGTTCAAGTTTTAAATTAATTTTGATATTGTAGATAGACCCATTCACCCTGGCACCTTCTTTAACCCCGTAACAAAAACAATCTGCTCTTGATGATGATGATGATGATGATGATTATGGCTCTTGAAAGTCTTAGTAAAAATGTGACAAAGAAAGAACGACTTAAGACAATGGGGTGATCATATTGTGAAAGTAATTAAAACAAGGGAGAAGCTTTCAAGAAGTATTTATCAACAGAATAATTAGAAGATTAGACTACTATGGAAAGGGGGCCATACCAAACAGAGAAGTTAGCAAAAGTCATAGAGAAAGCTGTGAAAATGCTGTTCCTTGCCTCGAAACAGACATATTGAGACCTCAGACCAAAACATACAAAATTTGAAAGCACTTGGACCAAAAAACCAAATACAGCCTAAGAAGAAATATTATTCCCCTTAAAATATGGACCAGTTATTTTCAACGTCTATGGTCAGAAGAACGTCAGGAAGATGTCGAGGAATAAGGTCAAGTAAGTCAAGAAGGCCGTCTAGATGATTACATTTTAGAACAACCGAACTCAGTAAACACTGATACTGAAGGAATTACCTTGCCAGAAGTTGAAGTGGTTCAGAAGGTGTGAATGAATAATAATGGTTCTGGTGAAGATCAACTCCGAACTCTTTAAGTATTTAAGAGAAGAACGTATTCGCACGTTTCTAATATTTCTAAATATGGTTTCGAATGGAGATTTGTCCAAAAGATGGCAAAAACCGCTGTTATTAAGATACGTAAGAAAGGGAAAAATGGTGATTTAAGACGTTATAGAGGTCTTGGTCTACTAAACTTGGCCTACAACATTCATACTGAACCCATCATTTAGAGGTCCAAGGAAAGGAGAAATAAAACATTCATTTACTTTAATGTATCGGTCCCTGGAGAGCCCAATTTTGGGAGCTACATAGCGATGTGACTGTAATGTATGCTTGGCTTTGACACATGGAGACAATTTGAGAAAGATTGAAGGGAGAACGTTTCGATACGCGTGTACGGTGGGTATACACCATGTGAATTTTACCCTCATTAATTACCTGTCCATAAAGCGGACTATTGGCAATTGGAAATAAAAGAAACGAATGGCTTCTGTACATTTTGACTGCATTTCAGACCCTTAGGGTCCATCAAAGAAGAAGTTACAAATTATTGCGCCATATGTGTCGGCTGGAAATCTAGCATCCATGTTTCAACAGCAAGTGATCTAGTTGGCATCATTCACTGGGGATTTTTTGATCAGAGAGCTCGTTAACCCATAGTAGCTCCGGAGACGCTACAGAATTATTCAATCACCTAAGGTGATAATGCATATTTAGTCTCTGAGGCGAGGTTGTCTCAAAACCTCAAGTATCAGTTGTATTTAAAATAAGCTGTTTGTATTTCGATGCGAAGTGATTTTTTATAGTGGAGTAGACATTTTTGTAAGTTATCTGCTTTCAGTTTTACTAAGAGAGAAATAAATACGCTAGACATAGTAATTTGCTGCGTTGTTAAAGTAAAAATGAAATGGCGTATGGCTTTTAGTGCCGGGAGTGTCCGAGGACATGTTCGGCTCGCCAGTTGCAGGTCTTTTGATTTGACCCCTGTAGGCGACCTGCGCGTCGTGATGAGGATGAAATGATGATGAAAACGACACATACACCCAGCCCCAGTGCCAGGGAAATTAACCAATGATGGTTAAAATTCCCGACCCTGCCGGGAATCGAACCCGGGACGCCTGTGACCAAAGTCCAGCACGCTAACCATTTAGCCATGGAGCCGGACGTTGTAACGGTGATAGCATTCTTCTGTCTGTCCGTCATTGAGCATTCTTCTGTTTGTCCGTCATTGGTAAACCATTTTTTTTTGGTTGAGCCGGGAAGGTTGATGAAGTCAGTAAAATTGTCTATCGTGTGCGGGCGAAAGATCAGACTTTCGGTTAACATGTGCAATATAAATAGCGTGTGTTCAAGGGTAATTTTTTGTTTGTGTTCTCTTACAAATTCTCAAGTATAAGCCACAAAGGAAGAAGTTCACAAGTAAAATGAGATGTTTGAAGGCTCTGATTTTCCTGGATATTATCAATACATGGATCAATATGTTTGAAATAGTTTGTTAAATAATTCAGGGGCAGATGGTGTACAAAATGGAAGCTGGCATCAGTCTTCCTTCAGGTATGTGCATTACTCTTGTTCTTTAAAGTAGTCCAGTGATAAACCGTTTTCCTTCCCTCCGTGTGGAAGGGGGCAAAATTACGTTCGATTCATATTTGCGTGTGTGTGATTTTTACCACGGTATGTAGTTAATTCTGTACGTCGTGGATAACTCATGGGCAGATTTTTTAAGGATGTGTGTTGAGATGTCATTGGAAGATGTAATAATGTTCTGTGTGTTATATTATGTACGTTTCCGAGGGAGCTGTTGAAGTCCGTTCATTTTTCTGTGTCACATTTGTTTTATTCAGTTAGACGCCGCGGAGTGCAGACTCACGGTACGGTATAGTCACAGTCTAATATATACAGTCGCGAAGCGCTAATAAGAGGAAATTTCATCCAAATTAGAAACTTTCCAAAACAAATTACTACGAAAGATGACAAGAGCCCACATCCTGAAATCTATCAGGCGGATTCGATCCGAACTTCGTATTCCAACTCTGAGAACTCAGGTTAAAAAGATAGCTAGGATGACCAAATGTAGAATTTTGCGAACCCCGTCAGCCGTACCGGGCATCTCTCTTCTTAAACAGGTCATAAGAACCAAGAAGCCTAATACTCGGCTTAAACATCGAGGCCCTTGGCTCACTTATGACCTGGTTTAATTAATCTTTCGGCCTTTTCCAAATTGCACCATCATCTCATTAAATGAAATCCAAATTAAACCCTAAAAGGGGCCGTTTGTTAAGAAGCTTGGCCCCCCGCCATTAATAAATAACAATAATAATATATGCTTTCCAAAACATAAGAGGGGGTTTCAGCTCTGACTGAAGGTCACTATAACTTTCATAAAGGTAAACTCGTGGACAGATTGTTTTGTCCCCCGCCCGTGCAGTAGAACAGAGATTTTCCGACTCATCGGGTATCCCTTGGAAACGGATGAGTAAAAGGGCACATTTTCGCCCTGGGACTCTCCATCTATTCGCTCCGAACAAAATAATAATAAAAAATTTGACCTTAGAGCATCAGATCGAAGCATTTGACAGCTGGCGCGACACTAGCAGCCAAGAAAGCAAGTGACTGACCGACCATTTTTGTCTCTTTCTGCGTATTTATTGTAACTTATATCGGATCACTATCAGGGATTCTGTATTATTTCACGTCCTTCCGGGCGAACCGAGCACGCCTTTTTCGCCTCGGCCAGGCAGCCCCTATTGAGGTATAGTAGCTGCAGCAATCTCTATGAAATATTCCAAGTATACATACTTTTGTTTTAGAATAGTGGCAAACCTAACGAAATGTCATTCACACTAGTTGCATCATCATCATCATCTCATTTTCTATCATCATTTCTCTTTGCAACCATTCTTCCCTTTTTTCTGCTGTTCTCTTCATTTCTTGACAATTGTGACGTCTAGTGGCTCCAGCATATATTTCATAATCTTTTTAAGTGGTCTCCCTTTTTCCCCTCTTAAGCAGAATTTAATCTTCAAATATGTTGGTGATGAAACTATTTTGTCTGAAAAAGTGGCGTACGAACCTGAATATTATGTCTTCTTCGAATGTATAGTCTTCTACTGGTGTGTTGGAGAATAAACTACTTTGTATTAAACTTATTTAATAGCACTGTCACTAACGTCCATCATCCACATTTGTATTGTAAGTGTAGTAAATGTAATATGTAGCTTAAGCGTCACAGCATTTCATTATTTAACATTATATACACCACATGCATAAACTTCGAATAATTAGATTTTTCATCATCATCATCTGTTTACCCTCCAGGTTCGGCTTTTCCCTCGGACTCGGCGAGGGATCCCACCTCTACCGCCTCAAGGACAGTGTCCTGGAGCTTCAGACTCTTGGTCGGGGGATACAACTGGGGAGAATGACCAGTACCTCGCCCAGGCGGCCTCACCTGCTATGTTGAACAGGGGCCTTGTGGAGGGATGGGAAGATTGGAAGGGATAGACAAGGAAGAGGGGAAGGAAGCGGCCGTGGCCTTAAGTTAGGTACCATCCCGACATTCGCCTGGAGGAGAAGTGGGAAACTACGGAAAACCACTTCGAGGATGGCTGAGGTGGGAATCGAACCCACCTCTACTCAGTTGACCTCCCGAGGCTGAGTGGACCCCGTTCCAGCCCTCGTATCACTTTTCAAATTTTCGTGGCAGAGCCGGGAATCGAACCCGGATCTCCGGGGGTGGCAGCTAATCACGCTAACCACTACACCACAGAGGCGGACATAATTAGATTTTTACTTGTCAGAAACACAACAAATAGAGAAAGAGAAAATCAATCAATCAATCAATCAATCAATCAATCAATCAATCAATCAATCAATCAATCAATCAATC
This sequence comes from Anabrus simplex, assembly GCF_040414725.1. Taxonomy (NCBI): domain Eukaryota; kingdom Metazoa; phylum Arthropoda; class Insecta; order Orthoptera; family Tettigoniidae; genus Anabrus; species Anabrus simplex. The sequence continues at coordinate 87,546,027 of NC_090265.1, read as the reverse complement.
AATCAATCAATCAATCAATCAATCAATCAATCAATCAATCAATCAATCAATCTTCTACGTGTGTTACCGCGGAATTTATAGTCCCTGACACAAGCAACTACTGTAAGTAAAATAACGGAAATGTTTATAATAAATTAATATTTATTCATAAGTTTTCAGTTACAGTACAATGTTTTAAATTGAGATCACGGCAACCGACAAGTTCGTGTTACTACATCACATACTAAATGCGTTAAACATTTGCAGTCATTTGCAAAAACGTTGGTGAGCATAACAATGCCATCACTGTCACCGAAGCTCATAGTGGTGTTGATAGCCTTTTTGTAGGGAATACATCGCCTTCCCTGTGAAATAAGAGGCGTGCAGACGGGAACATTGCGGCGTTTCAGATCTGAAACATACAACGAGCATGCGTTCTTTATACATTAAATGTGTTTAGATATAAATTGGTAATGCATGTTATCATTTTGGGAATTCGCAGGCCAACATTAAGCTATTATGTCCAGGAGGAATGACAGGAATTCAAATATAGTGTTTTACCGGTTTTACGTCCCACTAACTACATTTATAGTTTTCGGATATAGTCTTTCTTTCTTTCTTAACCTGCTTACCCTCCAGGGTTGGTTTTTCCCTCGGACTCAGAGAGGGATCCCACCTCTACCGCCACAAGGGCAGTGTCCTGGAGGTGAGACGTTGGGTCGGGGGATACAACTGGGAAAATGACCAATACCTCGCCCAGGCGGCTTCACCAGCTATGCGGAACAGGGGCCTTGGTGGGGGATGGGAACATTGGAAAGGATAGGCAAGGAAGAGGGGAGGAAGCGGCTATGGCCTTAAGTTAGATACCATCCCAGAATTTGCCTGGAGGAGAAGTGGTAAACCACGGAAAACCACTTCCAGAATGGCTGAGGTGGGAATCGGACCCACCTCTACTCAGTTGACCTCCCGAGGCTGAGTGGACCCCGTTCCAGACCTCGTACCACTTTTCAAATTTCGTGGCAGAGCCAGGAATCGAACCCGGGCCTCCGGGGATGGCAGCTAATCACACTAACCACTACACCACAGAGGCGGACTTTCGGATATCTGTATATATAAAATAAGAGTTTTGTCTGTACCTTGCACAGAATTTTAAAAGAATGGCATTTCTGTATCGGTCAAGTCCATAGTAACAAGGAAATTAACTTTTTAATTTTCCGTAATTCTGTCTGTCTGTCTGTCTGTCTGTCTGTCTGTCTGTCTGTCTGTCTGTCTGTCTGTCTGTCTGTCTGTACACGCATCACGAGAAAGCGGCTGAAGAGAATTTAATAAATATCGGTATGTGAAGTCGGGGAATGAGCCTCTACAATCTAGGCTATAAATCATTTTACTCACGCTGAGTGAAATGGTAGTTTAGGGGAAGGCCTAGAATTGAATTCTCAAATATTTATACTATTAGTGGTCCTATCGATATACTACATAATCAAACTTATATAGAATTAAAATTTCCGATCATTTATGTCATACATTGTTATCGTACCGGCTTTAATAACACAGCTATTTATGAATTTGTATTTTTGTTGCCAAGTCCGTATCAACGCCGAGCCACGAGAAAATGGGTAAAAAGAATTTGATGAAAGTCCGTATATCGAGTCGGGGAATAAGAAACTACAGTCTAAGCTATAAACAATTGTATTCGCCCTGCATGTAATTGTAGTTTAGGGGAAGGCGCCTAAAATGTAATTTCAAATACCTATGTTATTGGTCCTATCAAAAAGTACTACATAACAAAAGTTATAGAGAATACAATTTCCGATCATTTATATTTTATTCAATTTTACCGTACCGACTATGATAAAAGTGGTATTTCAGAATCAGAAGAAAACTAAATGTGAAGGCCTACAATATCGAAAACGCATAACATTGATCAACAATAACATTACATTGACCATTGTTTATGGTGATGTTCTTTGTCTCTTATGCTGCCGCTCAAGTCCGATAGATGGGATTACTGCTGCGTACCGAGTATAACAGCCTGAATGAATATTGGCCGGAAATAGCTGGGGAGTTAGAAATCTTTCTTCTTTACATGTCATTCCACTGGTTCATACATTTTCTGATACTGATGGTATGTAACACACTGGTTCATCATAGTATTCCAGCTATTCGATCCCTATTCTGACGCGCTGTTTTGAATAAGCAGTGTGCACTCTTAAGGCCAAGGCTCACTTAGTAGTAGTAGTAGTAGTAGTAGTAGTAGTAGTAGTATGACCTGGTCTAGAATTACCAGGCACATTTCAAATTATAGCACCACAATTCACTAAATAACTCAAAATTCAACCCTGAAGAGAGCCGCTTCCTAAGAAGAGCTTCTTCCTCTTCACTTTTAATAAATTCTACATTCATTTTATTCAAAATTAGCAGTGAAGAGCGGGTTTCTCCTCTGGCTTGGAGGAAAAAATTGCCTCCAAGTCAGATAGATTTTTCCGCCGCCAGTGTAGTGAATTGAGATTTTCCGACTCATCGGGTATTCCTAGGAAACAGATTAGTAAAAGGGCATAGTTTTTGCCCTCTGACTCTCCACTATTCGAACCCCGCCCCCGCTCCGAAAAAAGACTAAGAATGTTCACGGATCACGGCTGTCTGTGGCATGGTCATTCCAACTCTGGAACTTTGGAATGTTAGATCGGCAGCGTAGTACTGTTCGTTAAAAGCGAGAAAATGTGTGGTTTTAATTTGATCGAGTATTTCATGAGAAATCATTGCTAAGTGTCTGCCATTATAATGCAATTCTCCAGCCTGATTGTGACTGATGGTAGGCAAGCGGGCCTACCATTACAATGAAAATTCCCTAACGAAGCCTTCATATGAGAAAAGACGTTTGGCGATTTCTCCGTCGCGTTTCCAGGGTAACGTTAAGAGCTATGCATTTTAATACAGTATTTCTCACAACGTGTACTCTACCTAAGCTACAATTCTGTATACAATATAAAATTCCGTAGCGAAGCACGGGTACATCAGCTAGTTTAGATATATTGTGATAACGCAGGTACAGGGCCAACGGGTGACGACAATACCGGTGCGGCAGCGACGTAAACAAGAGCGCGGGCGAAGTTGACGCTAAAGAAGCTTCTAGAAGAAGCAGGAAGCTGATTAATAATCTAGAATTCGCCCAGAATATCTGTAAGTGAAAGCTACGAGTGTATTCTGCAGGCCTGCATAAAGGAGGAACTGGGCGCATGAATGAGTGTGTAGCAGTATTTTAAATTCGCATTAAGTTATGTCCACCTTAAGATGTAAAGGGAGTTATTTAGAATTTTCATCTTTTAGCACTATATTGAGAGTCCATTATCTTTCGTCACTGCCGTTACTAGCAAATTCAAGGTTGACCTTGGCCATTGTTGAGCCGCCATGCTGCTAGGCTTAGCTAGGATGTCGTGTTATACACACGCCTGAAGCATATAGTTCCTTTTTCTAAAACCTACTAAATATATTACTGCATTTAATCACCGGGGGTCAGTAATTTTAACTACATTCGTTCAACGTATGAAGGCAAATATTCTTACTCAGTACATCTGTAATTGTCAAGACTTAATATTCATTTTTATTTTCCTATGCTCGGTATTTTTCAATATCATCTTACCATTGCTCCTAATGACATCAATTATTTCAATTTAAGAAAGAAAGGCCACTTATCGTAAAATGTTCTAACATCAGCATATGCAATCTAAAAGAAAGAGGATAGTTGAAAAAAGTGTAACTCTTACGCCTTGTTACAACTAAAAGTTCATGTGATTATCTTGGTTAGATTTTATTAATTTTTAGTCCTAGAAATATTTAGTGAAATACCTATTTATTCTATTTTTATTTGTGATTATGAGATGATTATCCATGGAGACGTGAATCGTGGAGCATGTATTGATGTTACGATTCTTCTTATGAAAGTAACTTGACATTAATTTGAGTTGATTCAATTTGCTTAATATTTCTTGGTTAACACTTCGAAAGTTTATATCACCTCTGCACCACCTCCGCCACATGTTGTTGATAATTCTAAGAAGAGAATAGACAGCAGGGAGAAATTGGAAGAAGTGATACTGTAGAAAATAACTGCCAGACGAGTGAAAAATATTTAATAACTAGCAAATGTACCCGTGCTTCGCTACGGTCTTCTACAATGTATACAAATCGAAGTAAATTGCTGTACATGAAGTGAATAAAAAATGTAATTGCATGTCTCTTGGCGTTATCCGAGAAAAAGCATAGGGAGTTTCGCAGACGTTGTTTCCAATGTAAAGTGCGAGTTGCAGAGTTGTGATGATAACGACAGGTCCACTTGTCTGCCGCAATTCACTATGCGTAACGTCAGTCACATTTTGATGGGTAATTTTTTTTTTATAATCGGGTGCACCTATACGTAATGATAAAGAGAATCAGGTAAAAGAGTTTAAAAAAATGCACGCTCCCTTGCCTTCTGCTAGTCAAATTAAGAAGGGAATTATACATTACAATGGTACACAGGCGCTGGAGTACTACCCCATTCCTATTGCTAGTTAAGGTCGATGTGGGGAATACTGATTGCAACAGCAGACGCCCTCCTGCTGAGAGTCACTTTTGATTTGTAAAGTATTAATTACAATGTAAGACACACCCCTTTCTAGATCGCTAAAATCGACTTAAATTAATAAATGTAGATCGACATACGGAAGTATATGCATGTTCACCTTCATTTACAGAATAACTGCTGCCAAACGGTGCATTCATATTGAAAAACGGATTGTATAAAAAGACGACTCTGGCCTCATTTAGCGATCTAAATAGCTGGCCCTATGGTATTTCCTCGTATCTCATCTATTTAAAGGCAAGATTATTTTAGAACCGTTGAATAGGGTGAAATCTGTGTAAGGTTTTCACACAGTCAATTACTTTTCAGATACTTATGCGACAGCTTCAAACATAGAATTTGGCTGGATGGGCCAATATTCGTGTAGAATTTGATGATCCCATCTTTCTTATAAGTGAATCAAACCATCAATTTTCGTGTACAAAGTGCAAAATTTAGGTAAATCCAGAAATAGAGCCAAATTTAACATAAGGGATAGAGATACAACAGAACGTTTTGGGATCAAAGTTGTAGATCACTCTAAATTGAACGGAGATTGTGCCATCCGTTTTGTGATACGACTTACCGTCTAGCCACCAAATACCTCGAAAGGAAAATCTGCACCGTCATTAAAATTGCCTCCATATTTCGATATTTTTTCGGGGGTAAAAAATTATTTTTTAAACATCTCGTAAATCTTCCATCGATTACAGGCAAAAAGCTTTAATTTTGCCAAATTTCTATTTTCTAACTCGTCTGGGAGATTGTGCTGCCATCTTGATTTGGGGAGGGGGTTAAAAATTAGGACTTTCAGGAAACTTTTAAGCCCATGAAACGTATAGGTCATCCTTCAGGATAAATATCACCGACTGTGTTCTTATGCAGATTTGAAAACACCCAACGTGTCCCTCTTAGAGAATTTTGAGAATTTTAGATTTTTCTACGGATCCTGAAGTCATCAGGTTGTCTGGTACCAAGTTTTAAGTTTCTAGAATGCCTAGAATGGTCTCATTAATTCACGTCTGTTTTCATTTTTATGCCTTAATTTATATATATTATATAGATCGCGCCAAACTGACTTCTATTTATTAATATGGATTTTATATTTCACCCGCTTCCGAAGTGGTTCTAGGGGCGTCTTACTCCCAGAGTGTGTTTTCCAGGTAGTAAGTCATACTTGAAAGTCATACTGAAACATACACACGTCTATTACCTTGGGCATATTTGACACTTTATTTTTTCACCCTTTCTCACCCTCTATGCCAAAGGGGGGCATTTTTGACAATTTATTATTTCACCCTCTATACCAAAGGGGTGTGAAGCTGGACTTTAAAAATCCGGAATGTTACTATTCATCTCAGCGACCCGGAAAACTATGGATTAGGTAGTATATTCGATTATTATTATTATATCTCTTTACCCTCCCCCCTAAAGGGGGTCAAACTTTGAGTTTTAAAAAACCGGGAGTGTTACTATTCATCTCAGCGACCACGAAAACTATGGCTTCGACACTATTTTCGATTATTTTTAAATCTGAATCCCCCTCAACCCCACCAGAAAGGGGGATGAACTTGGACTTGTAAAATATCCGGGGTCTCACCATTCATCTCAGCGACCCCGACAACTATGGATTCAACATTATTTTCATTTATTTTTATATATCACTCTCCAATTGCCATCCACCACGAAGGGGGCTGAACTTTAAAAAATTCCGGAGTGCCATTATTCATCTCAGTGACCCCGAAAAGTATGGATTCTACACTACTTTCGATGATTTTTATATCTCAGCCCCCTCGCTCATCGGCGCCTAAGGGTTCCTGGGATGTCCTACCCCCACGTGGTTTGTCTCCTGATACTAAAATTTCGAAGTGTACAATTCACCTCGGCGAAATCGAAAACTATGTATTCGACACTATTTTCGATTAATTTTATATATCAATCCCCCCTCGCCACCGATCCCAAAGGGGGATAAACTTGGACTTATAAAATAACCGGATTCTCACTATTCATCTCAGCAACCCCGACAACTATGGATTCGACACTATTTTCGATTAATTTTATATATCATTCTCCCATCTTCCCCACCAAGATGGGGGCTGAAATTGGACTTTAAAAAATTCCGGAGTGTCACTATTCATCTCAGCGACCCCCAAAAATATGGATTCGACACTACATTCGATGATTTGTATATCTCAGCCACTCGCCCCCACCCCTAATGTTTCTTGGGGTGTATTATCCCCACGTGGTTTGTTTCCTGATACTAAAATTCCGGAGTGTCACTATTCATCTCAGCGAACCCGAAGCCTACGTATTCGACAGTATTCTCTATTATTTCTATATATCAATCCCCCTCCCCCCCCTCAACGAAGAGGGCTGAGCTTGGACATTACAAAATTCCGGAGTGTTCCTATTCATTTCAGGGAGCCTGAAATGTATTGATTCGACACTACTTTCGATGATATATATGTCTCACCCCCTCGCCCCCCCCCGCCCCTAAGCGCTCCTGGGGTGTCCTACCCCCACGTATTTTTGTCTTCTGATACTAAAAATGCGAAGCGTACCATTCACCTCGGCGACCCCGAAAACTATGTATTCGACACTATTTTCGATTCATTTTATATATCACTCCCCCCTCGCCCCCACCCCAAAGGGGGATAAACTTAGACTTATAAAATATCCGGAGTCTCACTATTCATCTCAGCGACCAGGGCAAATATGGATTCGACACTCTTTTCGATTATTTTTATATATCACTCTCCCATCGCCCCATACCACGAAGGGGGCAGAACCTGGACTTAAAAAGCCCCAGGGGCTCTGAAATTTGGAGCGTGGGTTGGCGACCACGGGGCCCTCAGCTGAGTCCTGGCATTGCTTCCACTTCCTTGTGCCAGGCTCCTCACTTTCATCTATCCTATCCGACCTCCTTTGGTCAACTCTTGTTCTTTTCTGACCCCGACGCTATTAGGTTTGCGAGGGCTAGGGAGTCTTTCATTTTCACGCTCTTCGTGGCCCTTGTCTTCCTTTGGCCGATATCTTCATTTATCGAAGTGTCGGACCCCTTCCATTTTTTCTCTCTGATTAGTGTTATACAGAGGATGGTTGCCTAGTTGTACTTCCTCTTAAAACAATAATCACCACCACCTGGACTTAAAAAAATTCCGGAGTGTGACTATTCATCTCAGCGACCACGAAAAGTATGGATTCAACATTACTTTTGATGATTTTTTCTATCTGAGCACTTTTGCCCCCCTGCCCCTAAGGTTTCTTGGGGTGTATTACCCCCACGTGGTTTGTCTTCTGATACTAAAAATCCGGGGTGTCATTATTCATCCCAACGACCCCGAAAACTGTGGATTCGACACTATTTTCTATTATTTTTATATATTACTCCCCCATCGCCCCCCACCCCGAAAGGGGCTGAACTTGGACATTTGAAAATTCCGGAGTGTCACTATTCGTTTCAGCGAGCCCGAAAAGTATGTATTCGACACTACTTTCGATTATTTTAATATCTCACCGCCCTCGCCCCGCCCCTAAGGTTTCCTGGGCTGTCTAACCCCCACGTGGTTTGTCTCCTGATACTAAAAATCCGGACTGTACAATTCCCATCGGCGATCCCGAAAACTATATATTCGGCACTATTTTTGTTTAATTTTATATATTACTCCCCCCTTGCCTCCACCCGAAAGGGGACTGAACTTGGACTTTAAAAAAATCCAGAGGGTCACTATTCATCCCAGCGACCCCGAAAAGTATGGATTCGACACTATTTTCGTTAATTTGTGTATCTGACCCCCTCACCCCCCTAAGGTTTCCTGTGCTGTTTTACCCCCACGTGGTTTATCTCCTGATACTAAAAATCCGTAGTGTACAATTCCCCTCGGCGACCCCGGAAACTATGTATTCGACACCATTTTCGTTTATTTTTATATATCACTCCCCCTCACCCCCACCCAAAAGGGGGCTCAACTCGGGCTTTAAAAAACCCGGAGTGTCACTATTCATCTCAGCGACCCTGAAAAGTATGGATTCGACACTATTTTCGTTAATTTTTATATCTGACCCCCTTGCCCCCTCCGCCCCTAAGCTTTTCTTGGGTGTCTTAACCCCATGTGGTTTGTCTCCTGATACTAAAAATCCGGAGTGTACAATTCACCTCGACAACCCAGAAAACTAGTATGTATTCGACACTATTTTCGTTTAATTTTATATATCAGTCCCCCCTCGCCACCCACCCAAATGGGAGCAGAAATTTGACTTTTAAAAAATCGGGAGTGTCACTATTCACCTCAGCGACCCCAAAAACTATGGATTCGACAGTATTTTAGATTATATTTTTACCTGAACCCCCTAACCCCCACCCCTAAGGGGGGTTGTGGTGGCTTACCCCCACAGTGCTCGTCTCCAGATAGCTAATAATATGTGTTCAAAATTTGATAGAAATTGCTCCAGTGGTTTAGGAGGAGATGTGTCATTTACACACATACATTTATCATCAGTCTCCCCTCGCCCCCCACCCAAATGGGAGCAGAATTTTGACTTTCCAAAAATCGGGAGTGTCACTATTCACCTCAGCGACCCCAAAAACTATGGATTCGACACTATTTTCTATTATGTTTTTACCTGACCCCACTAACACCCCACCCCTAAGGGGGTTAGTGGTGGCTTACCCCCACAGTGCTCGTCTCCAGATAGCAAATAATATGTGTTCAAAATTTGATTGAAATTGCTCAAGTGGTTTAGGAGGACATGTGTCATTTACACACATACATTCATCATCAGTCCCCCCTCACCCCCCATCCAAATGAGAGCAGAATTTTGACTTTTAAAAAATCGGGAGTGTCACTATTCACCTCAGCGACCCCAAAAACTATGGATTCGACACCATTTTCGATTATTTTTTTACATGACCCCTCTAACCCCCCACTCCTAAGGGGGGCTAGAGGTGGCTTACCCCCACAGTGCTCGTCTCCGGATAGCAAATAATAAGTGTTCAAAATTTGATTGAAATTGCTCCTGTGGCTTAGGAGGAGATGTGTCATTTACATACAAACATACAAACATTCATTTTTATATATATAGATATATTGAATTCATGACCTTTGAGTCATAGTGAGCCAGAGTCCTAAATTCATTACATGAAGCCCCATATAAATTACAAGTCACGATGAGCCATAGCTGCATTTTTATCTCTGACCAGAAACGGCACCTGGAGGACAAGTGGGGTGATTCTCTTTCTCACGCTACAGAAATTACGTCACCCACACCTGTAGAATGTGCAGGGATACGAAATAATTTGGCGGAAATATTTTTTGTTAAAAGCACATTTTACGAAGAATGGCGACGAAACTGCCATCGTAAACGTCAGTAAATCGTAAGTGAAACAATTTTGCTGTTAGAGGTAAAGACTTTAGACAGCTAAATAGCTCAAGAAGGAAAATTATCGAAAGATGTGCCTGTTGTTTAAACTCTGTTAAATCGTCCAAAATATAGTGCCTAGCTTATGAGTTAATTTAACGACTCAAATTTGTTCAGAGAAACCCTTAATGCTTATCAGCAACACCACTACTAAACTAAGCAACTATATGTTATGTCATAATCAGCCATAATTACATTTTCTGTGACGTGAAAAGTGTCCGTAAACTTTTGGCGGTAAATGCGGATGGTACAGTAGTGGGAGAAATTTTTATAAAAGCACGCCGCGCCATTTGCAATTTTCGCATTGTTTCCAGTGAATTTGAAGCGACCGCACGTCATTCATACCAAACTTGTTGGGGAGACCAAGTCCCCAGAAGAGAAGGCAGTTTTGGCCAAAGGTGGCTGCATAACGTCATCTCCAAGTGGAGATAGATTAGCAGTCAAATTAACGGTATTCCGAAATGCGGAACCATCATATATATTCACATCCAAGCAACAGACGGTCATTATAATGCCGAAGTCCTACAGTTGAATGAGGAAATATCATTGTTTTACATTATTGCATGTGTGAATCGGTGATTGGAAGAACGTGTTCGGTTCGCGAGGGACAGAACGTGTGAAGGGCGTTTTTATGTCATAATTTTCAGTGAATGATACCAAAAATAAGGGAAAGGAAGACAATGTTTGTAAAGCCACTATTTTTCGAGATTGCTAGATTAAAATTGAGAGGCTGGTGGGCCTGTTATGATGTAAGACCACATATGACTTCCAGGCATGTAGACTACCTTTTTATAAGTGCATTTAGTTACATTATGTCACCATTTTATTTGTGTATCTGTGACGCATTTTGGTCACTTTTTATTTCGTGAAAATGTCAGGGAAATACGACGAAAGGTCATTTTATGTTTCTTGGATAATCGGCAAAGCCGCGAAACTAGCGTGTGAAATGTTGTACAGTAGCAGATTTGATGGCTGTAAAACGAATATGTCTAGAGCAAAGTATCACTTCCGTACGTTTATTTCCTACAGTTGTTGCTTGCCAAAGTTAGGATATTAAGTTATCACGAAATTCCGTTCAATGTAAAGATGAAATTCTTGTAAGTGTAATTCGTGGATTACCATTTAGAGCGAGTGCGCGATAATGATCGGATGACAGCTGTTGAGGAAGGTACACCGTCATGTGTTCGGCGCTGTAAATTTGTCAAGGGAAGGCACGAGCCGAGACCGGTGTGTGCTTTGTGGAAGGCAAATGCTATCCCGAAGGTCTGTTAAAATCTTTGTAGAATTGATGAGAGGAAAATAACGGTAACATTTTTGTAAGTCAAGTTGTGAGTTCCGGTTTTGGAAATATTGTGTTGTCAAATTCAGATATGCGAGGGGAGATGGTTAGTTTGCCACAGATTGTTTTATGTAACAACACAGTTTATCACGCAAGAGAGATACTCCATAATATTGTCATGTAGAGAATTTGTGGTAGTAAGTGGTTCAAGTCTTGCGTAGATAGGAAGATCCTCTAATTTTGAAGAGACTTTATGCCGGGATTTTCATTGTAAGGAACCCGAGGATTTATTTTGTGTAATTTAATGATATGGGAATAGGGTCGTTCCGTAGTTAGGATTCCTCGTGAAACCGTAGGACCGTGATGGATAAGAATATTTCAAGTAACGTTTTAAATTAAATCTCTTCGCATATTCTGTGTTGGTCAGGACTTGTATTTCAGGCGAGGTTTTCATTTGATACAGGTCAAGATAATGTGTGTATATTTTTGAGAGATAGCGAGGAGTCTTGTTACAGGTAGAAAGCCACCTGTTTGTCGGCGGTCGAGCCAGTTCATTGTCAGAAATAAATTGTAACTGAGATTTTGTCGTTTATAATAAATGTTTGGAATTAGATTTCATTATTTTATAAGAATCGTTTAGTAGAGACTTGAAATTCATTATCGGGGCGACGGAAATGACACGATGTTATGTTGTGAATAACAATTTTCAAGGGTGTCAACATTTGAGAATCCGTAGTGATGTGGCTTCGTGTTGTTGAGGATTGTCCAAAGTTTTGCGAATATTTTATTTGAATGTCACGATAGCTTGTCAATCCATAGAGTTCGTGATGGATGATTGCGTTGTTGTTGGTTTCCAAGGCAAAAATGTAAGTTCATGTGATATGAGGTCATGCTTGTGGAGCACATGGGGTGCAGTAATCCATCCACCCTAGATTTGGGTGAGGTGCATTACGTCACTTGAATCTCATCGGCCTGAGGTCATATCGAAGGAGATGCCGGAATTAGTCCAAGGCATAACCGTAGGCGTTTTAAGCGATTTGACATGGGTTGTTTTATTTTGCGTTGTGTATAAATTTATGCAGATTCTAGGATTTAAGGTTAGGATTATCCAAGCTAGTTTCTTAATAATTTTAGCGTTATAATATAAATTTGTTGAGTGACATCATGAAATAAATTAATGGTACCGGTAGTTGTTACAATGTCTTCCGCTTTCCAGCTGTGGAGCAAGAAAACAATGAGCATAAACAAATAGCAGATTAAATACTTTCTTCAAAGGAATGCTTCTGGTAAACATGTCCAAGTGATAACCAAAATTTAATTAAAACAATCAGGGAGTATAAAGAAACCACTTCGTCCGGGATAGATAAGTTTGTTTTTAGTTAGGATTATGAGATTACTTCATTTATTAATTTATTAAGTTCAGTGGAACCGTATTTTGAGAATTAGCTTAAAACCAAGTGACTAACGTGAAAATGTTATCTGGAAATCTTAGTTTTATCTGCAGGGATATTTCAACTTATTAACGTAACGATTAAGGGGACATGTCCGATGACAAGTGACTTTGCTGCCACAAGTTTTGTGTGAGCGCTTGTTGTTTTTGTTATTTTGATTTTGATTTGTTGAGCATCAGGCGTGCTGGGGATTTATTAATGTGGAAATCTTGGTCATCAACTACTGTAACTTAATTGTGTTCTGTCTTAGAAGTTTGGATGGTAATGGGGTCATCAACTTCAGTGACTTAAATTAGGGGCATCTGCCATTATAGCGTCATTTTATTGCAGTCATCACCCACAATGACTTCAACTTAAAACACAAAGTTTGATGTCGAACCATGACATAGTCGCAGGTCACATCGATTCAATTAAGGGACCATGCCGTACAACCACTGTGTGGCACATATCGATTGGACTGCCTTAATTATACCAATAGTCCAGAGCTCGTGTTACGAGGCTGGATCATCACGAATCATTATGATGGTACATGCAGTCTCACATTTAGACCGATCTTAGGGATCTCCAGACTTTCTTTATTTCATTTTAAAATTAAGACGGTGGTTCCTATAAGGATGTCCCTCAGGCAATTGAGTTAAGATCTCCAAATCCAGCGTCCCTCATCATCTTTTTTTTAACGGATAGAACTTAGTTCGTTGACTAGAGGTTGTGAAAGGTCACAAGATGTCGGATTTCATCTCAATTATGAATAAAATATCAATTTCTTTTAACTTGAGTTTAAAATTACTGAAACCCGCCCCTTACCTAAGCAAGTGGTGAAGAACTCATAAAAGACCCGAGACGTAGATCTCATGCAGATTTGTTGATAGGTAAGTAAGGTACGTATCCGTCGAAGGACCTTAAGGGGTTCAATATAATATTTAATATTTAACATACATACATACATATATCTTTACAGACAGTTATGCCTTTCAGCGTTCAGTATGCTAGCCTCTGTGAATTTACTAAAGGTCGTAACAATCCTCTATTTGCACTAGTGCTGTGGCCTCGTTTAGTTTCATACCTTTCATCTTTAGATCTTCAGAAAGTGAGCCTAATAATCTCGGTCTCAATCCGCTTCTCTTACGTTTCGTAATAGAGTTCATTATTTTCTGACGTAGTATAACTCCTCTATTCGCTTGATATGACCCCACCACTGAAGCCGATTCATGCGTACAGCTTCATCCATCGAGATCATTCCTTACCTGGCCTTTATCTATTCATTTCGAGTACCCTTCTGCCATTGTTTCCACCTGATTGTACCAGCAGTCATTCTTGCTACTTTCATGTCTGTTACTTCTAATGTTTGAATAAGATATCCTGAGTCCATCCAGCTTTCAGTCTCGTAAAGCAAGGTTGGTCTGAAAACAGAGTGATGTAAAGAGAATTACGTCCGGGAGCTGACTTCCTTCTTACCCAATATTGTTGATCGCAACTGCGAACTGTCTGCATTAGCTTTATTGCACCTTGATTCAGTCTCAGTTTCTATATTACCATCGTGGGAGAACACAGATCCTAAATACTTGAAATTATCTTCCTGCTCCAGGTTTGTATTACCAAACTGCATTTCTTACCTACTGACATCAGTTTAGCTTTCGAAAGTGTAATCTTCATACAATACTCATTGCACCTATTTTCAAGTTAGTTTCAGTGAATTAGCTTCTAATCTCATGTGTGCTTTCCAGCAAAAAGTGACAAAAGTGACTGCAAGCTTTCGGCACAATATGCCATTAAGACCAAGTCGGCAGCATAGGCCAGAGTGCTTACTACGTTTGCACCCAACTGAATCCCTCCCTGCTAATTTATACCTTTCAGCAGATGATCCATGAAAACTACGAACAGCAAGGGTAAATATTACAGCCTTGTCTAACCCCTGTAAGTACCCTGAAACAAGAACCCATTCTACTGTCAATTCTCATTGCAGCCAAATTGTTAACATAAATGCCATAATTGATTTTAATAATCTACCCTTAATCCCATAGTCTCTCAGAATGATGAACATCTTTTCCCTCGGTACCCTGTCATATGCTTTCTCTAAATATACTAAACATAAACACACCTGTCAATTCCTCTCATAGTATTTTTCATTTACCTGGCGCGTACTGAAAATCTGATCTTGACAGCTCCTCTGTGGTCTGAAACCACACTGGTTTTCATCCAACTTCCTCTCAACCAGTGATCGCACCCTCCCTTCCAAGATGCCAGTGAATACTTTGCCTTGTATACTAATCAACGAGATACATCGATAGTTGTTGTAATCCTTCCTGTTCCCTTGCTTATAGATAGGCTCAATTACTGTTTTTGTCCAATCTGAATGTACCTTACCAACACTCCATGCTAATCTTATTACTCTGTGAAGCCATTTCATCTCTGCCTTCCCATTACATTTCATATTTTCAGGTCTAATTTTATCTATTCGTTTCTACTTCCTCAAACGTAATTTCACCAACATCATGTTCATCCTCCTCATGAGCTTGGTTTTTACGACACCACCAGGACGATTTCCTTTTACGGTGAGAATATTTTCAAAATATTCCCTCCACCTGTCCAGTGATTCCCTGGTATCTATTATGAGTTCGCCTGAATTACCTAAAACATTCATCTCCTTTTACAATCCCTTCCTAAGATTCTTTATTACTGTCCAGAAAGGTTTCCCTGCTGCTTGACCTAGCCTTTCCACGTTATTACCAAAATCTACCCACGACTTCTTTTTGGATTCAAAAACTATTTGTTTCACTTTCTTTCATCTACGTACGATTCTTGTTTGCATCAGCCCTTGCTTGGAGTGTTTTTCTGATAAACCTTCCTTTTACTTTTACAAGCTGCTCTCTCTTCATCATTCCACTAAGATGTTCGCTTTTTCCTATCTTTACACACAGTTGTTTCTACTACAGCATCCCTGTATGCCACCCATATCTTTCTCTATCCTGAACCTGTTTACTGTCCACTGTTCGGAACTTCTCACTAATCATATCCATGTACTTCTGTCTAATTTCCTCGTCCTGGAGTTTCCTACCCTTATACTTCAACAGAACGATTTTATTCTTTTTATCCTATCGATAGTCGTGTTATGACTGCAGTCTGATAACATTTCCAAGAGCAAATCACAGATGCAATATCTTTTTTCAGTTTGATATTTTTACTGGTAAGATTTTTATCTCTTGAAACATTGGTTCTCTTCACACATGCCTTAGTAAGGACTTCGAAATACTTGTCAATCAGTAATTTTATACAGGTGTTACATATACCTTCACTATATTCATTCATTTATTGTTTCAAAACTGTCAGTTAATTTGCTTCTAATTCCATGTGTGCTTTCCTGCAAAAAGTGACAAAAACTACTTCCAAATATAACTCATATTTCGGCAGAAAAATGCCCTCGTCACATATTTATAAATATAATTTTAGAATGATCACACATCTTCATTTTTATGTGCAAATTTCCCATGTTATAATCATTATAAGACGACAATACATCCCTGCACTTAGCATGGGGAAACTTGCTACATGCTCAGCCCATGACATAAAGGTCTGCATTTTCCTGTAGCCTATTGCATCATAGTCATAATCAGTTACCTGATCACTTAACTCACATTGTTTAGTGCTATTAGTGATATATCCTTCATCACATTATTTTTAGTCAATAGAAGATTTTCAACATCAGAAGCACAGAGCAATCCTCTTATGGCACTGAGAAATTGTGTTACATTGTTACCTCGTTTTTCTCTCATGATCGAAAAAATGTTTTCAGTACAGTTCTGTGTGACCCTCCTTGTTAGAAAATAATGGGAAGCATAACCATTGTGTGATTTTGACAACTATAGCTTCAGTGCAGAAATGCGACAGGAAACTATCTATTTATAACTTTGGCTTAGGAGAATTTTGTTTCTAAAATCATTTTCTGTGAAGTGGTCCGAGTGCACTACATAGCCTTTATTTAGGTAAATGTTCTAGTTCTTTGGGGGAATTTAACCTAAATCAGCCCTTATGCTGTTCACAATCACTGAGTACACCTGTACATCGAATAAATGCGTACGTTTAATCACAACAATGTTTTAAAGAAATCACGTTTACATAAATAGAAAAAATACGGGCACATAAACATTAACCGGTATACTCACAGCAATGTGTTTTTATAATCTGTCAAATTACTTGTGATCACTTTATCTTTTGTAAATAAAACACCCGTACATTGCACAAATAACTCTTTTTCCTGCTATTTACAAAATAGTGATGCATAAAAAGCACAAAACTATCTGAATTAAAATCATGTGTCACTTCTAACTTCTAAAATACACAGCTCACTGCAGTAGGAGGTGTATTTATCTCCTCGAACCGCTAGATGCCACGCAGAGCAGTGTCACCAGTTTCTCGCAGGAGTTTCCACTATTATCATATTAAGCTAATTGGTAGTAACCACTGATCTCTATACCTGGATGGCTGGTAGCTTGGGTAGCAGTAAGCCGAATAGAAGATGACTGGCGTAGTAAGATGGCAGCGAGCGCACGGTGCAGTAGACCACGAGGAGCGCGCTTGCTTTGTTTATGCTTAGTTCAGTGACGCCAGGTCTCTTGATTGTAGTTCCACGAGTCTTCTGTGCTGTGTTATTGCAAAGTAAATAGTAGTGTATTTTACGAATTTAGGTTCGTTGCCTTGTAGTATACTTGTGGATTACAAGATTCAATTTAAATATGTACGTGTTTATCTGAAATATGAATGAAGAAACATTCTACGGGGTATTAACATACCGCAGTGTTCAGCTTATGGATGTACAAACAGAACCGATCAGCAGAAGGAGAAATCATTTCATTGGGGAGTTTTATACTTTACATAATAATCTTCCTAGGGTAGTGTTTTGAGTTTTAGGTTTATTGTATCTTTTTTCGCATATTCCGGGAGCAAAATGGCAATACATTTTTGTAGGTTTCCTTTCTCGAGACCCGAACTTCTAAGATCATGGATTAGGAGTATCAGGCGGGAGAATTGGGAGCCTTCTAAAACAGCTGTTCTCTGCTCGGATCACTTAGAGGAAGACTGTTTTGATAGAAATGGACAAACTGTACACCTTAGATGTAATGTACAGCCAACTGTTTTCAAGTTTACTGAACATTAACTGCAAGTAAAGATTTACTTTTTTTAAATTTCTCATAATTAAACTGACGTTTTCGATGAAATAAGTGACGTGACCTTATAACAATCTTAGAAAATGAAGTCTGGAGGAATTCTAGACCTTATTTACATCAGTAATAATTATGGGTTTCAGACACTGGAGTGGTGGGAGAAGGGAAAGTGTGGTGGGTGTTTGGGGCTATCCCATTATACTATTCGTGGTATTTGGGACTCATTTAACTGGTGTTACATATTTCTGATGATGACTATCAATATCGCTTTGCTAGCTGAATTTAATTAAAGAGGTCTGTAATGGTAAATTAAGCTGCAGGTAATGTGATATATTGACAAGTTTTGAATATTTGCTGGTTTTATAAATGTGTACATTTGCTTCAATGATATTTTAATTTGATAATATGCGCGTTATTTCATGGAAACAGGAAACAGAAATTCATTATCAAGCACCGATTACGATATGTCGAATCTAGGCCTGTATAGTGAGCTACGTTTATAGGTACATCATTTTAAGAATGCATAATTTCGTGACATACACGTATACAATTTACAGCAATGTTTCCAGAAACTGGTTTTCACTCGTATTGTGTTACCGATCGCTAATTGCATGTATTCAGCACCGAAGTTAATATTTGTCGGCCGTTATTATACACTCATGTTTATTGCTATCCCGGAGATTTACTGACCTCGGAATGACGTGTCAGAGATCCCAATGTCCTTATGCTTTGAGTGAACATGTCTCTATATTTTTAATTATTCCAATGCGCCATTAATTGCGACTTCAAATTGACTATATTATCATTGCTTCCCCATGTTGGGTACGCCAACATGGCGAATCGCGCGCTCAACTTAGCGTACTTCCTCCTGCAGCGGAGACCTGCCATCAGCGATCCATGTATAGAGATCAGTGGTAGTAACACTTTATGAGAAGCACCATGCTTCTACGTTGCCCGTGATAGTACCATTATGTGAACACCACGGATTTGGCTGTCGCCCATGCTTAGTACCACTATGTGAAAAAAACAATGGGTCTGCGTTGCCTGAGAGTAGTACAATTGTGTGAGGAACACCATGGTTTAATGTTGCCAGTGGGTGTTGATATAATGTGTGACACACCATGCGTCCACATTGCCTATGATTAGTACACGCACGTACATTAATGGTGTCCCGACATAAACAATCAACACTGCCCCACCCAGTACTGAAAAGAAGGGGAGAGAGTGAAGGGGTAGTGTTGAAGACCAATCCAGTACAAAACTTGGGGGAAGGGAGTGAAGAGGTAGTGTCGAAGGCACAATGACTCACTTTCTCGCTTAACGCATTGCTGCATGCAGACAGCCCGCTACAAGACTTCGTTGTGATCGAAATGGGCACAGTGGCGGATGTATTGAAGTACAGCATTGGGTTACCTACTCGTCCGGCCCCGCGCTGTACGGGGCAAGGCGTCCGGCCGCCCTGGTTCGATTCCCGGCCGGGTCAGGGGTTTTTAATTATAAATGATTATATCCCTGGCCTGGGGACTGCGTGTTCGTGTCGTCCTTAACGTTTCTCACATTCAACACTCAACACTTCCGCAATTCCAATTACATGCAGGTTCATATATTGTGCAAGTAGGGGCAAGAGAACTGTATAGGTCGACGCCCCAAACAAATAGCATTTTAACATAATTATTATTTTTTTATTTTTTTTTTATTTTTTTGCTATTTGCTTTACGTCGCACCGACACAGATATGTCTTACGGCGACTATAGGAGAGGAAAGGACTAGGAATTGGAAGGAAGCGGCCGTGGCCTTAATTAAGGTACAGCCCCGGCATTTGCCTGGTGTGAAAATGGGAAACCACGGAAAACCATCTTCAGGGCTGCCGACAGTGGGGCTCGAACCCACTATTTCCCGATTACTGGATACTGGCCGCACTTAAGTGACTGCAGCTATCGAACTCGGTATAAAAGAATTAAAAAGTAGTCTACTCTGTTAATTACAGTATTAAGAGGTAAAGGAGGTTTTTAACCGAAAAGTATTTTATACTAGTTAGGAATATTTTGTAGCTGCGTTATATCGGGTCTACCAATCCTTCTTCACCTCGTTCTTGCCATATTTCTATCCATCTCCAAACTGTCTTAAGACTGCATGGTATTGCTTGTGCTATTGCTTGGGGGACCATGTGAGCCTCCCACATGCCAATAATACGGCCTCGATTCACCTGTGATAGGATAGGAGCCATCTTATTACAATTTTACAGTATAACGCCGGAATACACACACTGTTTATTCAGCACTACCTGTTCACTCCCTTCCCCTCCTTTTCAGTATTGGAGTGGCCTTCAACACTATTCCTTTACTCTCTCCCCTCCTTTTCAGTATTGGAGTGGCCTTCAACACTATTCCTTTACTTTCTCCCCTCCTTTTCAGTACTGGAGTGGGGCAGTGTTGATTGTTTATGTCGGGACACCATTAATGTGCGTGCGTGTACCACTATGTGAGCGACTATGAGTATACGTGGCCTAAGATTAGTTCCACTATGTGAGGAACACCACGGGAATACCGGCACCCGTGATTAATTCCACTGTGTGAGGAACACCATGGGTCTGAGTTACTTGTGGGTAGTGTCCAAACACCATGAGTTTGTGTTACCTTGAGCGGTCCCATTGTATGTGACATACCATGGGTCTAGCTTACCTGCGATTATGCCATCATGCTAATAAAATCCATGAGTCTACGTTACATGTGATTAGTACAATTATAGTTGGAACATCATGGTTCTGCTTTACCAGTGATTATTATTATGAGGGCCCAGTGACCTGGGTTTTGGACTTCTTTGGACAACAAGTATCATCTGCGAAAATAAGTAATTCTGAATTGGATCCACTGATTGTTTTGCATTCATGGTCATTTTCTTCATCATCATTCGTCTTAGTTTCTAGTCAGTGGATATATTTTGAAGTTTTAAACATCATGTCACCTCATTGCACCTTGTACCATTAGAGCCCGATGACCTAGTTGTTAGGCCCCTTTAAACAACAAACATCAACAGTATCGAAAATCGTGGTTTGGGGAAGCAGTTTAAGATTGCTTCCTGCTTCACATCAGCCTACGATTATCAGCATTGTTGTTGACTCTAGCAGATTGATGTTCGGTAATGACTCCTCGGATTCAGTTCTTCTTGGGATTCCCGAATAGCCGTATTCATATAGCAATGCTTGAAATGTTTGATCACCTTTGGTCCGTTTTCTGTAATTTGAATGTTTGGTGGCAAGAAGACTTTGCGCACAGTCTTCAATACCTGAGTGAACACCTTGGGGTTAACAAAGCAGTTATCTTAAAAGGAGGAATTTCCTCCCTTGCTGTTGAAAGTTACTGTCCACACCATTCAGCCAAGATTAGTAAATAGAGCGTGTTATCAATAACTTTTTGTTGCTTTCGTACCTGACAGTAATGACTTCATACCCGAAAATCAACGTGGATTCACCGATTTTTCGACCTTTAAAAGTTTTAATTTTTTTGGTTCTCGTCACATTAGCTCCCAGCATCACTGTAATTCTTTCTTTACTTGTTTTTTCGCTGAAAAACTTTTCCCCTTTAAACGCCTGTGGCTTCCGAGGAAAGCATTTTTAGGAGAAATCAGTCTCATCAGCATTAAACTCGTGATTAAGACTGTACTCCACTAGCAGGGTTGATAAAATCTTTTCTTGTTAATGTTTGCTCGCCATTTCACTGACTGCAGCACTTTCACCTGACAGTACTATTTGAGCCAACGAGCACAGATTATTAATATAGGGTCGCCAATGTGGTGCCTGAATTGAAGCTAGTGCACATGCGCGGTAGCCATTTGTTGAACCAAAACATTGGGGACTAATTACTGTAAACCACCGCCGTCTCAATCTCTATATAGGATTGATACGGCGGTGCTGTAAACAAATACTGTACAATGTCTATGTTGTATGTATTGTACAGTGAAAAGTGCTCAAAGCGGAACTTGAATAAAGCAGAAACTTGTCCACTACGGAATGTTTTCTCGGTCCCGGCGAAGCTTCCAGTGATATAATGCTCTTACTTTTGTTTAATGCGAAATCTCCTTAACGTGGAAACGGAAAAGAAAAATGAAAGAATTCTTTAAAATCTACTTGTACAATGAGGAACATATTAGGAACTGATGTATATTTGAGCATTTCTGGTGTTGGTATGATCTAATTCTAACTTTTCCACTCTTCATGAACACGAGCTGAGGATTCCATTCAGAAATATACAATAAGGAAGAGGAAGAAGAAGAAGAAGAAACAAGTTTCTTTGATCTGTGCACGAAAGTTTAATGTTTTGAAGTACTGTATACAGTTTTATGATGGAAATAAGGAGCGTAAATCCAGGGTTCTGAAATAGTACTATATAGTGTTGTGACAGTACCAAAATGAAATACTGTTTATCACTCTGTATGTTACAATAAAGCTCAATAATAATAATAATAATAATAATAATAATAATAATAATAATAATAATAATAATAATAATAATAATAATAATAATAATAATAATAATAATAATAATTGTACCGGGCGGTACACCTCCACGCCGCTAATTTAAAATTTGCGCCTGTTGAAACTCCTCTGCTGGAGGAAGTCTGAACTTTATATACGCTATTAATTCGCTACCTTCTCAAAAGATGTCACCACGTGGAAAATTTTGAGTTTTTGAACTGTGTCATTTTTGATGTGTTTTTGTTTTGCTTGAAGTAAGAAGTGTGAACTTTCTCTTCTAGAGGACACTACTGAAGATCAACAATAGTGCAACCTAGTGCGAAGTCAAAGAACTATTTTGTTGGAGAAATTTTTATTTCAAATGTTTGTTCTTTGCTAAATTTCTTTCTGTTATTGTTTAAGTTGGCTGTATACCCCTCTTTTTCCCCTTGTTTTAGATTTATCCAATCCCGAATTTCTTTGAGTTTTTTCTCGACCAATCCGATGTATCTTCCCCCTACTTGGATATGTTTCTGTACCCTAGCCAATAAAGAATGTGCGGGAGGGTGTTTTCATTCCCCTAACGCCTAGAAACTTCTGCGAGAGGATATAAACTGCTGATTTTAGGGTCTCCGGGCCACTTCTGTTCCATCTTTCAGTGTATTAAGTACATAGCAGGAGGCGGGAAGCGCCTCTTTCCTCGGCAGCGGTCAACAACAAGGTAATGGCCGATTAATAACTTCTTTCTTTGCTAGCTCAGCAGTTTAACTCTCGGGGCGGGTTCTAAGCTTTCCACCATGTAACCGTTTCCTAAATGTAACTACTCTTTTCATTTATTCTCTTTTAAAGCTACATACTGGGATAGAGAGTGCTAACCCTCTCGAGCTCCCACTCATATTGTTTTGAGGTGAACTTATTTTTCTCAACCTATTCTTCGATAACGTAAAACGAATTGTTCTCTTCTTAAGTCACCTCTTTAGTATGGGATTAGCCCTTGTATTAACGGCCTAGTGCCAAGTAGGTCTTAATCAAAGTGTATTAGGAGTGCAAGTTCGCCTCCTCTCAAATTGTTATTTTAGAGGTCATTTAATTAACCTGCTTTTCATTTAATAGACCTCAGTAGATTGGGTATTTTACCCCTGTGTTTATGTCCGTTGAGGACAACTTGAAGGTGGAGTTTGGTGTGGCCTGGGAGAGGCTTAAATTTGAGAGCGAGTGGCTCTTTTGAAAATTGAGTGTTGTACGCCTCGTGGAGGCTTTTCAGTGTAATTTGGAGCAAGGGCTCCTAGGCATGAATGGGGTTTTCTGCCCCTCTGTTGAAACTTGTGTTTGGGGTAAAACTGAGCTGATTGCCCAAGCAGTGTAAAGTCAGGGCGCGAAGCCCAAATTCTGTAAATATTGTAACTACCCTTTTGATTTGCTACTTTGTACCTGCCATGCTTGTTATTTCCTTGTTTTTGAAAAGAAAATATAACCTGGTTAAATTTTAAATTAATTTTACTTTAGTAGCTTGAGACCCGTTCACCACCCCGCACCTTCTTTCACGCATAACTACCACGGATATCTCCGTAACAATAATAATAATAATAATAATAAGGAGAAAAAGAAGAAGAAGAATTAACACATCAGTGCACTACAGTACTATATACATCAATATCGATGGCTTTCTTTTAAAACCTCGTATGTCCAAATGTTCTTCCTATCTATTATATCCCGGTCATATATTTGTATGCAGTCCATCAGAATAATTTTTGCTGTGTTCATTTTCCTTTGCTAAAGTCTAAAGGAAAATGGACCTTAACGTACCGAATTGTAGGGATGTTGATTGCATGGCAAATTTACACATTCCTACAGTATAATGTATTTAAGGTTCATTTTCCTTTACAAACTGGCAGAGGAAAATGACCATAACGACAATTATTATTTTGGACTGCATATAAATATGGGACTGGGAGGCGTGACCAGTCTTAAGGAATATAATGGATAGGAAGACTATTCGGACTTACGAGGTTTTTAAAGAAAGCCATCGATATGGATAGCCGAATTTCATGCGTAGACAGATACACGTAAGCTCCAAATACTATTTAAAATTATTGTTTTAAGCCAATAATCCGATGTTTTGTGTAATGCGGAAACTTGTCTAATTCGGAAATATTTTTTGGTCTTTTATGATTCCGCTTTGAGGAAGTTTTCCTGTATATTTACTATTCATCGTGCGGCTATGCCATCTATCTTCACGGTTTTCCGCAATTATCTGCAAGCAAGATGATGTGAGAAATATATCGAAGTACATTTAGAAAGTAGTAATTTTAAAATTTAAAGGAAAGGAAGCTCCTTAAAATTACTCCTAAACTGTAAGAGTTCCTTTATTAGTCTTCTCTAAAGTAGCATAGGAAATGCCTGACATGGAAGTTTCTTTAATCAAAGTGGAAAAGCTTGTGGTTACGTCCAAATGGAACAATTGAAGGCTAAGGGAATTGCTTACAGACATTCAAATTATTGCACCGGAAATAGAGGCGAATGAAGAAAATAATGGCTGAGCTAAGCACTGTTGTAGGATAGTCTTAAAGTTTGGGTGGATAATAAATACTGAATGGCGTTTAGTGGTTTGTCAGATAGGCTTGCATCAGTTTGTCTGTATAAACGAAAGCAAGATTATACTTCGGGTAACAAACTCCAAGAGCTGTACTCTATGACAAGATAAAGTGGTGGTGGTGATTTTTGCTTTAAGAGGAAGTACAACCAAGCAAACATCCTCTCTGAACAAATGAAGTGGAAAAGAAACATAAAATTAAAACAACATTATTTATTCAACGAAGGAATTTCGAAATGAATTAGAAAATAAATTTTAACAAATGTGTTAAGCCGAAAAGGTCACTAACTAATCAAAGGGGAACATAAGTTCCCTGAGTAAGAGGACACTTGAAATTGACGTAGGCCTACCTTTGATTAGTCCACTCTCACACATAAAGCGAATGACGAGATCAGCAGTAGTCGCGTCATCGGCTAGTATGAGTTCGAGTGTCCCCTGCAGGCCGAGGCTCCATAGTAGGCCAGGGAGATCGGCGCACTCTATAAGGATGTGGGCCACGTTGAAGTCGGCACCACAAGAACACACTGGGGGATCTTCCCTCTTTAGGTGATAAGAGTGCGTAGATCGTCCATGACCTATCCTCAGCTTACACAAAACTACGGCCTCTCTCCGTGAACGCCGGAAAGAGGACCGCCACACGGTAGTTGTCTTCTGAATTTCCCTCAGCTTGATGGGAGTTCGGATAGCTAGCCACTCCAATTTCCAGGACACAAAGATGGTTCAATGTAGCTGAGAACAAATATCTTTAGCAGGTATATTCATAGGCTATGGAGGTTAAAGTACACACTGCAGACCTTCTAAGATGGAGTAAAGTTCCGCAGTGTACACGCTATATACACTAGGAAGAGAGATCCTAATGCTTATATTATCGGTGACGAAAGAGCAACCCACATTTTGTCCTATCTTAAAACCATCCATGAAGACATGTCTCATGACCGGATACTGAGTACCGGAGTAGAACTAGCTGTATATCCGGTCGTGGAACTAACCACGGAGGTACCTCGCTAGAAGTCCGCTCAGGACAACCACCGATAGCCACATCTAACTCACGACATAAGCAATCAATTCGAATCCCAACCTGCCGTGTGACATTCGACCGGTCTTGGTACCTTTGGTGGTATTGGGTACTAAAGATGTATTGATAGCTCGGATGTCGCGGCATTTCACGAATTTTGGCAGCGTACGTGAAGAGTAACTGCTTCCTCCTTATTCGTAAAGATGGAGCTCCCGCTTCAGCAAGTAGGCTGGGAATGGGTCTGGTATGGAAAGTTCTCGTTGCCAGCCTAACTCCAATATGGTGAACACTGTCTAAAAGGCTCAGCGTAGAGGCCGAAGACCTAGAGGACGTGCGCCGTTACGATGGATGGACCAGATCAAGAACTTAACCAGGATGAGCTTACAGCAAGCAAGTCACCATGCCCAAAGCAGAGACTCCTGGAGGAAGATCACCAAAAGGATTGTCGCGTGATGCCACTACACCCTTACGAAGGGTTGGACTAAGAGAGAGAGAGAGATCTTGATGCTGACCCATAAGCCGTACTACCATAGTCCATTCGGGAGAGGACTGTTGCGTGTGGAAACGTATCAGCACCGCACGATTAGTAAACACCCCCCTCTAACCCCCACGAAGTACAGCTGAGAAACTTAAGCATGTTAAATCTCTTCGTGTAGGCAACCTTCAGCTGACGGATCTGGGGCTGCCACGTTAGTCCCTTATCAAAATGGAGACCCAGGAATCTGCAGGTTATAACTGGAGCTGTGGTTTAGGATGTACAAGCCGACGTCGACAGAAGTTTATAACTGAGATGTTTGCCGCTGAAAATCGAAAACAATGTTGCGGGGCCCATTTATCGACTCGGTTAATAGCTTATTGCAACTGTCTCTCAGCAAACGCTACCTTTCCGGAGCTGTAATGTAGAGCTAAATCCTCTACAGCGATGGAACGACTGCGGGCCCAGCAGCTGCAGCAACTATGCCGTTGATGGCGATTGCGGACAGCGTGACACTCAGTACAAATCCATGTGGTACTACATTTACTTGAACTAAATATTGAGAAAATGCATTCCTTACTCGGACTCGAAAGAGCCGGAGGGACATGAAGTTCTCAATAAACGTTGGCAAATTTCCTAGCTGTGAATAACTAAAATTAAACCTGTGTTGTACTTATTCGGAACCGATCAACAGGGATAAATGAAAAAAGGTGATAAGTGTACACAATAAGGAGGAAAATGGTTAACGTTGCTCGTCGAGATAATAACTTTGTTCGACAGAAGCTATTGACTATCCGTGATTCCTTCACATATTATCTTCGACAATTTTTTTACAAGTTATTTGACGTCGCACCGACACAGATAGGACTTATGGCGACGATGGGCCAGGAAATTCTAGGAGTAGGAAGGAAACGGCCGTGGCATTAATTAAGGTACAGCCCCAACATTTGCCTGGTGTGAAAATGGGAAACTACGGAACAACATCTTCATCGCTGCCGACGGTGGGGTTTGAACACACTATCTCCCGAATACTGGATACTAGCCGCACTTAAGCGACTGAGATATCGAGTGTGATATTAAAGTTTAAGAACCATACAATGTTCTCACAGGTATCGATCTGCACATCTGTCTGCCAGAAGAAGGTAAAACGTTAAATATGTCAAGAGACTCAGGGTTCACACGAAGCATGTGTTTTGGCCAGTGATTCATTAAAAGAGGGTGGACCGGGCGAGTTGGCCGTGAGGTTAGGAGCGCGCAGCTGTGAGCTCGCACCCGGGGGATAGTGGGTTCGAACCCCACTGTCGGCAGCCCTGAAGATGGTTTTCCGTGTTTTCCCATTTTCACACCAGGCAAATGCTGGGGCTGTACCTTAATTAAGACCACGGCCGCTTCCTTCCCATTCCTAGGCCTTTCCTGCCCCATTGTCGCCATAAGATCTATCTGTGTCGGTGCGACGTAAAGCAACTAGCAAACGAGGGTGGCCCACGGATGACGAATGTAGCGTGCTTGAAGGCATTCTATTTTCTCTAGAACTGCTTGTCTGATTTTGAAAATAATCACACTCGTAAATTTACGATGACCATGACATTAATGCTATGTGTACAAAAGAGTGTAGTTCCATTAAAAGAATTAAAATAGTACCATTATATCTCGGCAGATATTAACATTCGGAAGGAGTACTGCAGTTTCGATTTTGAGCCCTTTGGTAACAATAGTATAGGGAAAGTTACCTTTCATCACTTTAACGGTCTATCAGTTATTTGAGGTGTACATCTTAGCTGATTCATTCTGTACGTAATCACCAAGAAATGACGTGGATAAACTGTAATTAATGATAATGTGTGTGTAAAAGATGTGTTGTATTATGTCGCTACACTTTTTTCGGTCTGTTATTTTCGAACTTCAAATTTAGATACTTACTTATCATGCAACATTCATCAGGATTGCATTCTACTGTGTCCCTGCAACCAATACTAGGGGCATTGTCTAATTGCGAGCCTTCAGTATGCACAGTCAGGATAGCAGATACCACGAACAATTTCCACATCGCGATGTTCTGTAAAAATACCCATACATTAGGATACTTTGTTTAATGAAGTCTAAGTAGCCTATTATTCTTACATAATTAGGAATAAACAGGATACATGAACACTTAGTGATCACTAGATCTAGTGCTTCTGAATATGAATTAAAAATACCACTCATCTCAGGAAATAACAAGAAAAATAAAAGTAATTTTTGTTTCTAAACATTACAAAATCACAGATTCACCAGATGTTGTCAAACCATTCAGCGTTATATGAAACAGTTATGGTTTTGGGTAGATTTTGTTTAATTGAAAAAATGGATGAAGTATTTGCTTTGGATCGAGAATAAAACTGACTTGTTTTACATTGACCAGGAATTATTTTCTTATGTGGACCAGTAAAAACCAAAGTGTGTAAAACACATTGTGTATTGTTAGCTTGTACGATTTAATAGTTATGTTTAACAGAAGCAGCTGTGCAAATTCACTGTCAATAATTCATTTACAGCAGGGCCTCTCAGGGTGTATGCACCTGATGTATGCACTGTACACTGTGCAAAAGACGACTTCGCTTGGTTGACCAGAGTGCATCGATTTGGAGCAATAGCGCTGTCTCTTTCCCCACGCCTGTCTCGCTCGCTCCGCATGTGTCCTTCATCCTCATTTGCTCCGTAGCGCTCCAAATCCGAGCCGGGTTGAGCCGAGCTTAGCCGAGTAGCCCAGAGACGGAGCGTTGGTCTGAGCCTAGCCGAGTGGGACCGATGCACCGTGCAGAGGAACTCTGCGCCTCAATTTGCACGCGTGAGATTTTGGGCGTTTGAGAGGCCCTGATTTACAGTATGATAATGTCCACGTCCACAATACCCATAGGAAGTGTATTACACGTACGACAAGCTGACTTATCTGTTTGAAGCCACTTTTATTAACAATAGTCAGAATATTAACAGGATAACTCAACTTATCTGGTTCTTACCGGGCACTGTTTTGTATTTTTTAATAATCTGGAAGTAAAATTTGGCTATTACTTCAATATTATGACGAAATGGCTTATATTGTTAG
This sequence comes from Anabrus simplex, assembly GCF_040414725.1. Lineage (NCBI taxonomy): Eukaryota > Metazoa > Arthropoda > Insecta > Orthoptera > Tettigoniidae > Anabrus > Anabrus simplex. The sequence continues at coordinate 87,516,520 of NC_090265.1, read as the reverse complement.
TGTCAAAGGATAGACGGCATTGACCTTAGAAGTTACTGCAAACATTTAAAAAACTAGAAAATTGACTTATCTGGTTTTTACACGGGATGAAATGAAATGGCGTATGGCTGTAAGTGCCGCGAGTGTCCGAAGACATGTTCGGCACGCCAGATACAGTCTTGATTTGGCGACCTGCGTGTCGTTATGAGGATGAAATGATGATGAAGACGATAAATGCGCCCAGCCCCCGTACCAGCGAAATTAACCAATGATGGCTAAAAATCTCGAACCTGCACGGAATCCAACCCGGGACCCCTGTGATCAAAGGCCAGCAAGCTAACCATTTAGCCAAGGAGCCAGACACCCGGGGTGAATGATACAGTGTAAGACCGGTCCACACGCAACGACTTGTTTGTGCAAATGTCTGGGCACGTTAGATCGTTGCAGACAAGTCGTTATGTGTGAAAAACTGAGAACAGGACAGAGATTGAAGTAGAGGTTTGAGACCAAGAGCATAAATGTCTGCATCAACCACAGATAAGTCGTCGCATGTGAACGCTCTTGTTCAATTTGCCTAAAATGTATGTACAAACACTATGAGATTATTGTTTTTACTGTGGCAGATCTTCGTCAATGCACACGTGAGTTTTGTTGGGAGTTCACTGATTTAAATAAGAACTTTCCGTGCTTGTGGGGTGTTAAATCAAACGAATATAGTGTCCGGGACAAAAAAAAAAGAAGAAAAGAATCATTTCTATGGCGCATTAGTGCTGAAGTACAAAGATATTGATCAAGCGGCAAACAGAGAAACAGTCACGAAATATATCTTTCAGGACTGTCTGCCGAAAAGAGTTGGGAAAATTAAGTAAGTCAATTCGTTCAGGCGCTGAAAACGAAGACGTTCATAAGCCAATATTATGGTATTTCGATTTGTTCTGATTTTTAAGTGATCATGAAACTCCGAAGGATTCAGGAAATACTATGGATGAAGTTTAATTCGCTGTTTTCTTGCAAAACAAACTGCGAAAATTGATCAGAATAAAACTTCTCTCACGATTACTCAAAATGGATTGGTAAACCTGGTGCTGAAAACTGTATAATATGGACACATTTGGTTTGCACAGTCGTATTTGCAACAATCTCATTTGCGAAGACATTTGCACAGATAGGGTTGCGTGTGGACCGGCCTTATGATGTGAGTAAGTAACGACATATAGCTGTTACATTACAGTCTTTCAAAGTTGACAAATATATTTTTTAGGTAATTAATCTGGCTATGACTGTGATTTCCGATAGCATAATCTATCTTGTCTATAAAGGATAACTAGTAATACTGTTAGGTTGACACACTTAAAGGACACACAACTAGTGAACATGGAATCGGAGTAGCGACCATATGATTCCTGAAGAGTTCGGCATTGGTTCCAATTACTATTGCGTAGCTCCTGTCCTTTATCTCCCCTGTACGAGCTCTCTTGTTCAATTTCGATTATAGTACTGTTGTTGTTATTTGAGTCATCAGTCCATAGACTGTTAGGTCCAGCTCTCCATAACATCCTATCCTCTGCTATTTTTTAATTTCTACATAACTACTGCATCCTACATCTCCTCTAATCTGCTTGTCATATTCGTACCTTGGTCTACCCCCACCGTTCTTACCCCCTACACTTCCCTCAAAAACCAGCTGACCGAGCTCGATAGCTGCAGTCGCTTAAGTGCGGCCAGTATCCAGTATTCGGGAGATAGTAGGTTCGAACCCCACTGTCAGCAGCCCTGAAAATCGTTTTCCGTGGTTTCCCATTTTCACACCCGGCAAATGCTGGGGCTGTACCTTAATTAAGGCCACGGCCGCTTCCTTCCCACTCCTAGCCCTTTCTTGTCCCATCGTCGCCGTAAGACCTATCTGTGTCGGTGCGACGTAAAACAACTAGCAAAAAACAACAACAACAAAAAACAACAGCTGTTCAAGTCCTGGGTGTCTTAAGACGTATCATATCATTCTACGAGATCTCTTCTTCTGGTCAAATTTAGCCAAATCACCTCACTATCCTCTCACCAATTCCATTCAGTATCTCTTCAATCGTGTTCTATCTATCCATCTCACCTTCAACATTTTTCTGTAACACAACATTTCAAAAGCTTCTCTTCTCTTTCTTTCCGAGCTAGTCATCGTCCATGTTTCACTTCTATACAATTAGGCTTGGGAAATTTAGAGACTCTTTTATTTACGCACCATTCTCAGTTCTTCAATTTCTCTTTCAGGTAACTTAATTATTTGAAGGGTCAGATCTTCTCGGTGGTGGTGGTGATAATTGTTTTAAGAGAAAGTGCGACTGAATAACCGTCCTCCTCAGAAGGGGGAAAGGAAATGTTTGGAAAAGCGTGAAAATGAAAGACTCCTTAGGCCTCGCAAACCTAACACCGTCGGGGCGAAAAGAAACAAGAGTTCGCAAAGAGAGGTGTCATAGGGCTGATGAACGTGAGGAGCCTGTCAAAAGTGGAAGCAACACCAAACTCAGCTAGGGGATCGTGCTTGCTAACCGGAGTTAGGGAATCCCGGAATCCCCTTTAGTCCCCTCTTATGACTGGCAGCCACGGATATACTCTACAGTATCCATCCACTGGGGACCTTCTCTACTTCCTATGATCGGCATTAAGAAGGGTACTTTCATGATAACATTCCTGGTTTCAATGCCGTCAAGTTGTCAAGTTTGAAATATTGCTTAAAACCTAAAAATCACAAGACAGTAAGATGTGTATTGCTATCTGGACAGAATGACAACCTTAAATATACACTGTATAATGCAGCAAACTGTAAGCTGAAGGACACCTACGCCAGAAAACTTCGTTAATTTATTAAGATATGCTATTTCTTTGGCATCAGTTACAGATTGATCTTAGGGAACCATTTTCGTGAACCCACGCTCCCAAGCGGACAGTTCCTAGTCCATCTTTTAGTCGACTTTTATGACAGGATGGGACACCCTGGGTGTATTTAGCCGTCCCCACCCAGAAGAGAAACTTCTCGATGAGTTGAAAAATAAATTAAGAATACCGTACTTATTACTAATGAACACATTCCTAGCCAAATAAGCACAAAAACATTTTACTCTATACGATACAGGACTGTAATACTAATTGATATGTTGATGATTAATATAGGATTAAAATGATGTCCTTAGAATAGGGCGCGTGTTTTTGTCCGTTAATCCACTGTAGCGCTTTCCTAATTAGTTTAATCTGGAGCTAGAAATAAATACGAATAAGAAATTATCCTAATTGAACCCTTTCTCATGAATTCTTCGATATTATTGTCAGAAGAAAGTTATCATTTCATTCAGAACTTCACTCATTATATTGGTTCAAAGATATCGTTCGGATGAATGAATAAGGTGAATGATGAATTAACATTACTTCTAGGAGACGTGTCCCATTAAACTTCATGTTGCATAATATTATCTAAATAGTGAAAAAACTTTTGCGATAGTCCATGCTATGAAAACGAGTAACTTAATTCCAATTCCAACACATTCTGCTTAGATAACATTTCTTTCCATTGTAACAATGAACCGATTACCTAGTTGTTACGCACCTAAGAAAACAATCACACTACAAACGAGCACAAAATTTAATTTACATAACCCAGAAAAATGTGATTCTCTGTTATCAGAAACAACCTGTTTATTTTTATAGGGTTTGGTGCTGTTTCCAACTCTAGATACATTTACGAATACTTTCTATTCACTAACCGTGATTCTCGCAAATTCGGCCGGTGTGGCTACAACTTCTTGAAACTTAACTCCATTATCTAGTTATTCTAAATTCGAGTTGTTTTCATCTGTATACGGTACTTGATTTATAACATCAATATCAAAAATCGCGGATACCGTGTTTCATTTGGAATGTTTCTTTCCTACGTCACAGAGTACAGAATAACAGGTGAGAGCATCTCTTACTTTCTTCAAGAACAAAAACTACCTATATCGATCTCAGTTCGTAATGCAGAATCCAACATGGCGGTTGTTTTGGGCCATTGCTCTTGACGTAAAGTTGCTGTCTGCTGTGGAAAAAGAGGTAAGCGATGGCCGTAAACTGTAGATAAACTAATTAACGCTGGAAATTTACTTAAAGATGACTGTTATATTCAATTCAACATTCACTGCGTCTACAAAGTAAAAAAATCATACAAACACGAACTTATATTAATTATCGTTTGAAAAATATTTAAGATATGAACAAGTATTCGAACCACGTTCATAAACCTACAACCAGCAAAGTTGAAAATCACGAGGTATCACCAAGATCTGTCATAACAGCGTAAAACAGGTATAGGAGAACAAGCATAAAGCACCAACTCCAGTACCATTCTCAATTACTACAAAGCGGTTACGCAGATAACTTCAAATGTGCACATAACAATGTATTTCTAAAATATCAGCTCACTTTCAGTGACATCATTTAAGATTGAAGGAATAAATTATTACTAGGGAATGCACTCGTATTATTTTCTAAGGAGAATAATTTGCGGCCAAGTTTCAATACGCTATTGCTCCGGGGTCTTCACATGTATTATCACAGTTAGGCTACCTATATTCATATTTTTAGTCTGGAGGTTCTTAGTAAGTTCCTTTGGAAAATATTTTTGCTCAACAGGATTTTCGTATTTATTAATAAAGCCTAGATAAAATTGTTACGGGGTTACCCGTGGAGCAGAAAGAGGTTAAAGAAGGTGCCGGGGTGAATGGGTCTATCTACAATATAAAAATTGAATTAAAACTTTAAAAGGTTATATTTCTTTTCCAAAACGAACTTAACAACATATCAGATACAAAAGCAATCTTGAGACAAGACTAGGAAAATCCAAGATTCAGAACTTTAACAATTTTGGGCTTCAAGCCCCTAGTTTACAGAGTCAGAGATACCGGATACAATTTACAAAATCTTTAATTCAAACTAAGGAATCATTTATCCAAGGGTAGAAATCCCCTTAAATCACAGAGCACTCGCTCCCAAAACACAATTTCTAGCCTTCCAGAGGCACTCGTTAATCTTACAAAAACTTTGAAAAAAAGTAAACAGGCTCTCGGTTCCTTACTGTCTACTCAAGGCAATATTACATGAATCTCTGGTCTCTCAAACCACCATTTACAAATGGAACTTACTTTACAGGGATATTTAATACCCAACCTACTGGGCCTTCATGGAAAAAGAACAGGTTACATAACTGGCCCAAACACAAGGTCGATGGAGGCACACAGCACTCCAAGATAATGAACAGTAAAAAAACCTAAAGGGCTCTAGGCCGATGAAAACAGGGGTTATTCCCAAACTACTGAGGTGACTCGCAAAGAAATTACTTTAACACATTACAGAAGGAAAAACAGTTACAAAACGTAGTCACCTCAAACCAACATGAAGGGGAGCTCGAGAGGGTAACTCACTCGCTATCCCCGATTTAAAGTTAAAGCTTTATGAAATTTTTACATTAGCCGGAAGAAGATTTACATTTTAGAAACGTTTGTTCCATAACTAAAGATTCGGACCTTTCCCTCGGATTAAACTGCGGAGTTAGCAAGAGAGGATGATTTTATGTGGCCATTACCTTGTAGATGTTCTAGCTGCCGACGAAAGAGGCCGCCCGCCTCCTGTTTAAACACACACACGCAGAAAGACGACGATCAATTGGCCAATAAACGTGAAAAGCCGCAGTTTATAAACCCTCAGGGAAGGTTCGAGATCATTCAAGATTAATCAGGACACGCCCTCTTAATTTTTATTGGGTAAACACAAAGTAAACAAGAAATGTGGGATTGGTTGAAAATTAATTACGAAAATTAGTGATTGGCTAGATTCAAAACTGGCGGAAAGAAAAGGAAGTATTGCCAACCCAAAAATAAATGAACACAGATCAGTTATGGACAACCTAGAAATACAAAACTTCTTTAAATTATAAGTTCTTCCACTTTGCACCAGAGTGCATGATCATAATTTTTTGGTAGTGTCATCTGTGGAAGAATGTCCAAACTTCTTGATGAATGGCAAACAAAGCAAGGAGAAGTTCAGTCAGTTTAGGAAACTGCACCATAACAAAATTACTTAATATTTCAGTCGAGACATCTTCTGATTAAAGTTCCAAGTTCCTGTTGTAGTTTCCATAACCCAGATTTCTAAAGTCAAGAATCAGGAAATATTTCTATATCGTATTAAAGATGTTATACAATAAACACAAACACATGTTCGACTTACGTATATAACAAGCAAAGCTGAAAATCACTAACGTTAGTAAACAACTTTGTGACATGCCCTATTCTCGTGATCACTTAATGATCTGATCCAACAGAACACAATCTCTCAGTATTTGCTAAAGAGTAAAGACTGGCGACAGAATTAATTGTGAATGATGTACATGATCCGCTCTATATCTATGGATATTATATTATGTAATGCGTGTGTAGATTTCAATTTGTATTATATACGTACATTGTGCTTAATAAATATTAAATTACTAAACAACAACAGCTTACCATAAAAGAGATTAAAAGAGAAAGCTTCCACTTCAGCTCGCGTTTTAATGACTGCTTTCAAAAAAATAGCACACAGACGCTCATCATCAAGGTTAAGCTACACACATTTTTCTCACTTACTGAATTTCAAAACCTTCAAGTGCATCTCTTTCATTCTGTTACTGAAGAAATTCATATTGATATTTGCCTCTAATCAACACCTGGAGAAGTCAGAAAACATTTCAAAAGAGGGGCAAGAATATTGATAACTGACACTTCAAACCATTTTTGATCAATTGAACGAAATATAAAGAACTTCTACGTCACAATCCAAAGAAAAACTTTGGTTTCTTGCAAAAAAACTAGTCAAGTTTCTTCCAAAAACGTTTTTCCTCAACAGGATTGTTGTATTTATTTATAAAAGCCTGCATGAAATAATTAACGCTGATAATGTTCATAATTTCTGTAAATCAAAATTGTTACATCCAACAAAAACCACACTTCTTAAGTGAAGAATCACGAAATAATTCTGTATCGTCTAAAAATGTTATACAGTAACATAAACACATGTTCGACCTACGTACAGATCCAAAATTCCGGAGGAACCACTTGGTTTTCGTACAGGAAGATCAACACTACAAACAGTGTTGTATATAGGACGAGATCAGGGAAACATTGAGGCATTCACGAAGAAAGCTTTTTTCAGTGGCGGCTCGTGAAAAAATCATCCTACGTGCTACAAAAAACAAGCTAAATACGCTGTTTTAAATCTGCATATTGCCATGATGAACAACGCATACTTCAAACTTGGTAATACTACTATACTACTACTACTACTACTACTACTACTACTACTACTACTACTACTACTAATAATAATAATAATAATAATAATACAACTTTTCTCACAATTTATAACTCAGAACAAACAAAAACAACATTAATTTGGAAGCAGATGAATTCTTCGACAACTGTCTACGAGATAAATAATTCATTGGAGAAATATTGTTTTTACTAACCTAATGGCGCAACTTACATCAGTGCAAATAGAATCGTGGGAATATAGATCCCCACTAAGAACACTAATTTAATTTCACTTTATATACACTGCAGTGGATAAATAATTTGATAAATCTTCGTATAAACTTTAGCACTAACACAATGACAGAAAAAACACGCACCAGTAATATAACCGCGAGATTAAAAACCGCACAAAGCAACTGAAAGAGTTGCCAACTAATTCATTGAGACCTCCCCTATTACCAGAGTAAATGTCCGCCTCCATGGCTAAATGGTTAGCGCGCTGGCCTTTGGTCACAGGGATCCCGGGTTCGATTCCCGGCAGGGTCTGGAATTTTAACCACCATTGGGTGTACGTGTTGTCGTCATCATCATTTCATCCTCATCACGACTCGCAGGTCGCCTATGGGAGTCAAATCAAAAGATCTGCATCTAGCGAGTCGAACATGTCCTCGGATACTTCTGGCACTAAACGTCATACGCTATTTCATTTCACCAGAGTAAATTACATTATAATGCGGGATAACATTTAGGGTCAGTCAAAGATTCTTTGACTCACCTACGAATTCCTTATTTTTGACACAAAAGGAAGATGGATATTTTAATAAGCATGCGTGAGATAGATTACCTCCACTTACTCTTTACTTTCCAACCCAGACGATGCTACTCTCTAGTGGCAGATTCGCTTACCACGTTCAACATAAGCACGGCCAACTGGATCCCTCGCTGCGCTCCGGGTAGCAGGAGACATCGAGTAGTTCTACCCCCTTGCGGGAGAGGAAGTAACTATAAACGGGATCAGTGAAAGTTGATCCCGGTTTACGGTATACTCCGCCGGCTAGGGGGAGTGTTGCAAGCTTGGCTGCGCCTGCGTATTGCTTCCTTCAGGCTACAGGCAAGGGCTCACTTCACATGAGCACGAGCCTTGTTCCCCGGGAGAACGGCGCTAGGTGTTCGACAGATCTCGTCCTGATTTTCACAAAACACAAATTCATATCGTACTCAAAACACGAAAAGGCACCAGGATAATTGTACTGTACATAAATAATATTCCTTACAGTTCCAAGCTACGTGCTGGAGCCCGGTAGCACGTACTGACCGGCCGCCACTGGCTTTTTTAAAATATATTTATAAACTTCCTTAAGGCATTTGATTCCATATATACAGCAAAGTTGCCGTATACACAGCAAAGCATCACATTAATGCAGACGCTGTATGAAATGAGGAGGAACATTCCTATAGGCTTCTAAGCCACAGAGGATTTGTCGTCCAACGAATGGAGAAGTTAAAAATTCAAAATGTGTACCAATATCTTGTCAAAGATAGGAATAAATTGCTGCTAAAACACAGGAAATAGTGATACCACTCTACATCACACATGCTGTCAAAAAAACTACTTAGTCAGAGACGATAACATCACGAACTTCAGTCCTTATGCTACAAACAGGAGGCGTACTTCAGGGGGATCCAGTGAGCCCTTTATTATTCAACATCAAACTTATTATGTGGTAACAGTTATGAGAACTGAGCAATTAACAACATAATATTTATGCAGATGATACACTCTGGTTTCGATAATCCGAGAGAAAGATTTCAGGAATGCTTAAAAAACTTGTAGAATTGTCAGAAAAGAACGATCTCTCGATCAAAGACAAGAAAACTGTGGCAATGATGTTCAGGACGGGAGGGTGGAGACCATCCAGAGAAGATGCTTCATACTTGAAGGAAAGGAAATTGGAATTAGTGGATCAGTCCAAATACCTGGGATTAACATTCCAGATTTGTGGAAAATGTTTTTCAGTTCACATACGAGAGAGGGCCACAGCAGCAATTGTAACGATAGGCGACATCGCTCGCCTGAGTCTTTCATCTTTACAGACTGCAATTAAGCTTTTCAGACCCAAGGTATTCCCAATCGTAACCTATGGACTAGAACTCACGTGGGAGCATCTAACCAAGAGTGACCTGGTAAAACTGGAACATGTAAAAACCATCTACTTAACAAAGAGAGTCCCTTCTATTTCAAAATATTCCCAGGCAAGATTGGTTAATGAGATGGCAAAGGAGCCTTTCGTCATTGAGAAATTAAGATATGAAATGACGTCGCCATATATACAGCAAAGTATTCCATTATTGCAAACGTTGTATGAAAAGAAGAGGAACATTCCATTCTACGCCACATGGGCTATTTTACCTAACGACTCGAGAAGTGCAAACTATGCAGGTGTGAATGGTAGGGGGAATCCATATGACGGATACCATTCACTAGCGTGGAATAAAAGTACTATCTCAATACAGCAACTTTGCAGTGAATAACACTTTAGAACTGTAACAATGTGTAACATGCAAATTGTGCGCGTTTATAAACTATTTAATAAAATACTAGGTATAAAATATACAATGCACTCTGAAGGAACAATACCAGCCCCTTCTTAACGATAATGGTAGTCCTCCTAATCAATCAATCAATCAATCAATCAATCAATCAATCAATCAATCAATCAATCAATCAATCAATCAATCAATCAATCAATCAATCAATCAATCAATCAATCAATCAATCAATCAATCAATCAATCAATCAATCAATCAATCAATCAATCAATCAATCAATCAATCAATCACTACTGATCTGCATTTAGGGCAGTCACCCAGGTGACAGAGTCGCTATGTGTTGTTATCGTAGCATTTTCTTAAATTATTTCAAAGAAATTGGAAATTTATTGAACATCTTCCTTGGTAAGTTATTCCAATCCCTAACTCCCCTTAATATAAACAAATATTTGCCCCAATTTGCCCTCTTGAATTCCAACTTTATCCTCATACTGTGATATTTCCTACTTTTAAAGACACCACTCAAAATTGTTCGTCAACTAATGTCATTCCACGCCATCTGTTCACTGACAGCTCGGAACATACCACTTAGTGGAGCAGCTCGTCTCCTTTCTCCCAATTCTTCCCAGTCCAAACTTTGCAACATTTTATAACGCTACTCTTTCGCCAGAAATCGCCAAGAACAAATCGAGCTGCTTTTCTTTGGATCCAAAAGTTGTGATATAAGTACATTTATAATTTGATCGAAAACCAGGCACAGAACATTTCTTTCTTAATCTGTTTACCCTTTAGGGTCGGCATTTTCCTCGGACTCAGCGAGGGATCCCACCTCTACCGCCTCAAGGGCAGTGTCCTGGAGTGTGAGACTTTGATTCTTAGGATACAACCGGGGAGAAGGGCCAGTACCTCTCCCTGACGGCCTTACCTGCTATGCTGAACAGGGGCCTTGTGGGGGATCTTCACATTATGATCTTTCCTACTTTTAAAAACTCCACTCAAACTTATGTGTCTACTAATGTCATTCCACGCCATCTCTCCACCGACAGCTCGAAACATAACACATAGTCGAGCATCTCGTCTCCTTACTCCAAAGTCTTCTCAGTCCAAAGTTTCCAACATTTTTGTAACACTACTCCTTTGTTGGAAATCATCCAGAACAAATCGTGCTGCTTTCCTCTGAATTTTTTCCAGTTCTCGTATCAAGTAGTCCTTGACAGGGTCCCATACACTGGAACTATACTCGAAATTCAGTCTTACCAGAGACTTATATACCCTCTCCTTTACATCGTCCGGCTTCATGGCTAAATGGTTATGGTGCTGGCCTTTGGTCACAGGGCTCCCGGCTTCGATTTCCGGCAGGGTCGAGCATTTTAACCATAATTGATTAATTTTGTTAGCACTGGGACTAGGTGTATTTGTCATCTTCATCATCTTTTCATCCTCATCACGCCTACGGGTGTCAAATCGAACGACCTGCATCTGGCAGGCCGAACTTCTCCTCGGGCACTCCCGCCATTAAAAGCCATACGCCATTTCATTTTATCCTTTACATCCTTACAACAACCCCCTAAATACTCTCATAACCATGTGAAGAGATCTGTAACCTTTGTTTCGACCGTGTTATGGAAGTACGGTATATACTGGGGATACTGGCACTCTTTAACGAGTCATTAGTACGGTGTAGTGATAGAAATATATGTATTAAATAATGTAGTTTATATAATAGTGTACATTGTTGCGCTGTAACGGCTGTAACATTTCCCAAATTTGGTCGTTCGTGCTGCGTACTAGGTTGTAAATTAAATATACTGTTGCAGATTCGTCAATTTTTAAATTCGCTGCATAACACAATTTTAAGGGAGAAATAAATAAAAATACACCAGGGAAAATTTCTAAGTTTGAGATCAAATCGTAAACATATCGAACCAAGATTTGTGGTTAGGAAGTAATTCTTTCCAGCAGAAAGTGGTGAGTATCTTAGGGAGATGAGTTGAATTTTGCTAAGGTCTGGAAATAAGATTTTATCTACTTTTGTTACCTTCAGAACAAACGGCTGGTTCCACTTAACACAGTAATGAAGGATGAATGTTCCTCTTATTAAGGTAGGTGATGATTGTGGATTTGGCGATCGTGAAAAACACCTTCTTTTAGTGACATTAATAAATAATCTTTACCATCCTGGACAGAGCAAGTGGCTGCGCGGTTTGATCGTGTAGGTATGAGCTTGCATTCGGGAGATAGTGGGTTCGAATCCACTGTCGGCAACTCTGAATGTGGTTTTCCTACGTTTCCCATTTTCTTACTAGGCAAATTCTGGGGTTATACCGTAATTAAGGCCACGGTCGCTTCCTTCCCACTCCTAGCCCTTTCCACTTCCATTACCACAATAAGAACTATCTGTGCCGGTGCGACGAAAACCAGATTGTAAAAATAACCATACTAGCGTATGTATCGATGCAACTTCCACCCATATGCACGAGATTGCTCTTACAGCTGAGATCGGGGAGTGACATCTTCTGACAAGTTTTGATGGTGCATGCTTCGTTATAGATATTTCCGTTCTAGAGATGTATTTAATGTTTTTGGTACTTTGTCCATATAACTAGTACGTAAGCCTGTCTTCGACAGTCAAAATTAGTATGTAAAATGTAATTAGAAATTTGAAATGAACATGTTAATATATCTTAGGAATAAAAGTTACAGTTCCCATGTTATATACGTGTCAATTGCACGGAATCGTAGCATATATTATGGAATATCCTTATGAACCTTAATGAGTGTATTCGTAAATGGGAGTTTTTCTTTGACGCTTATGGATCAATCTATGGGTAAACAGTGGAGCGGAGAGATTCATCCCAAATTTAATTGTGTTCCTATGTCTTGTTGCCTGTGAAAGAGAAAATCTGGAGGAAATTGGCTCCGTTAAGGAAAGAATGGTACGTCAGAATTTCCAAATATATTCTTGGAATAAAACTCATTTTTCCTGAATCTCAGTCCATCATTAATTTTTTTATTTTTTTTTGCATGAACAATATCTCTGCTTTGCTTGACTGCAGTCGAACTCGTTCCATTGCACAAACCATCATTAGAATTTAGATTGTGAAGAAGAATATTAGAACGCATCTAACTTTTATTTATATCTTGTAAGGTGGTATAACTGAAGAGTGAAGAGAGTCACGGAAAGTCAATGTTCTGCCTCATAAACATTATCGCATTCTGCGGAGTCAGTAGTTAATATACTGGTGTAGTTTTTTGTCACCTTCCAGAATGTTCAGAACCTGTTGGCTGATAATATTAATTTGTCCTGCTACTGTTGGGAAAGGAAGTAAATTCTCATTTGAATGCGAAGAAAAAACAATTAAATATTGTACAAGAATTTTTGAAATTTATTTTAGTGAAATCTCAATGCAATTTTGGCCTAGTTCTCCACTAATGAGCTTTAGAAGCTATTCACTATAGTTGGGTTCTACAGCATTTCCAATCTTTTGGTTTAAAAATTAATTTTCGACTATAGAGTAGAGTAATAAAAAAATTACTGAACAGGAGTCGGGAACAATGAAGATATAAAATCCCTCTGCGTCTGACATTTGAAGTTGTTTGAAGTGGTTCAAAAGTTCTGCCGCAAATTTGACTGTCATTTTCAATTTCCCGCTATTTATACTTAGATTTCTGATTTCTTTCCTAAGGCCATACCTTAATGTTTGTTGCAACTCCTTTCAATACCTAGACAGGACGAATAGAAGTACATAGTGTGACGACTTCTGCTGTTTGTTATGTTCCTACACTACGCGGCGCTGGTGTAGGTAAACAGGGATCAGCTGTCCCTGAACATGTGATTTTAAATGAGATCTGATGTGACTTAATTCGGAATTCATCGTTTAAATAAATTATTCAAAACCGTGTGTTTATTATTGCTATGTTTCAGGAATGTGCATTCTCTTTACTCACCGTTGACTGTGTTTATGTGCGATCTGTGTTTCGTGCAAATTAAGATATAGTGTTCCTTGTTTTGAAAGTAATATGTGACAAATTCATAGGAAATATTTTACATTTAGTAATGATTTAATGACATTACTTCTGAAATTGGCTCGTCAGTGTCTTAACGAATATGTCAGAGCTATTTCATTAATTCACCACAAAATCAAGTTCAGTTGCAATTATCCGCTATAACCTTTAAAAAACACATGTTCGACTGTTAGTGTACATGCTGCGTAATATAAACACATTAAAACTCGATGGATAAATAAGATAGTTGGATGCGTTAAAATATTCTTCTAGACTTGTTAGGTCCTCCTCTGTATTGTTTTGCATAGAACCAATACATGCTGCACAGCCTATCACTTCGCTTGCATGTTTAACAATATACCCACAGAACTGATGAATGACATCAATTTTTGAACTGGTGAAAGGAGCTATTTGTTCATCTTCCCAACTTGATAATGGTGGACCGAGCTAGTTGGCCGTGCGGTTAGGGGCACACGGCTGTGAGCTTGCATCCGGGAGATAGTGGGTTCGAATCCCACTTTTGGCAGCCCTGAAGATGGTTTTCATGGTTTCCCATTTTCCCACCAGGCAAATTCTGGGACTGTACCTTAATTAAGGCCACGGCCGCTTCCTTCCAACTCCTAGGCCTTTCCTATCCTATCGTTCCTATAAGACCTACCTGTGTCGGTGTGACGTAAAGCAACTAGCAAAAAATGAAAAAAGATAATTGTGGCTGATCAAAGGTGAAAAAAAATGAAATGGTGTATGGCTTTTAGTGCCGGGAGTGTCCGAAGACATGTTCGGCTCGCCAGGTGCAGGTCTTTCGAGTTGACTCCCGTAGGCGACCTGCGCGTCGTGATGAGGATGAAATGATGATGAAGACAACACATACACCCAGCCCCCGTGCCGTTGGAATTAACCAATTAAGGTTAAAATCCCCGACCCGGCCGGGAATCGAACCCAGGACCCTCTGAACCGAAGGCCAGTACGCTGACCGTTCAGCCAACGAGTCGGACTGATCAAAGGTAAGCGTGTTGCAATTTTTTTCCTGAGCTGTATTTGTGATTTTGGCATTCTCTTTGACAACAGCTTTTGCCATAGCTCTAATCTGACTGAAAAATTATGTTAAGGGTACTATCACTTTAAGAGCAGATGTTGACGTGGGATAGCCTTCGACCACTTTGAGAATAGAGTGGGATCTTTTGGGGATGAAACAAAAATGACGCTTATAATTCGAATGTTTATTGTAACCCGAATTACAATCCGGGACATTGCAAGTTGGCATATTCACATGCGGTAGTAAATTGAAGCATATGTCAAAGTATACGTCCTACTTCTCAAATGCATAATCTTTTTCACTTTTCAGTTCATGAAAAGTTAATGCCAGCTATTTTGCACTTATACACTGGAGGACGTATAAAACTACTGAAAAAGACCACAAACTGTTTGCACACTTCCACAGTAAGCCGACGAAAAGCGCGCGTACTTGGCCCTTTTATCGACAGCAGCGCTGCAGGTGGCGGAGAACATGTACACCGTGTCTGTTAACATGTGATTCAGAGGGAGTCGTCACACTATTCATTTCTATTCGTCCTGACCTAGATAAACTCAAACCATAATACAGAATTCTTCCATTTACTTTTACTTGATCAAAAACAGACAGCAACCGTTCATAATGTTGTAGCACAAATAATATGGCGGTCACGCGTTTCCATTGGCTTCAATTCTGGCTGCACATTGCTGAGATGCTCTATCGTATTTCTATGTTCGTTGGCTGTACAGAGGGTTTTGCTAATTTGGCGATGGACACAAATCTTGTCCTCAGCGAAATTTTCTTTTTGATCTCACATATAGATCTGCATCTTCCAGGACCTAAACCTGGTCCCTTTACATGTATGTATCTGATGTTTTTTAATTAAGGATAGAGAAACTCACCTAAGGTAAGTTTCTTCTGACCTTAAAGATATTCGCTGTCGGGGAGAAATCGTATCCGGTCATGTATAAAATACACGCAACAGTTTTATCTTTTATACATTAGCTACGGTCCTCGGGTTTTACACCCAGTAGGCAATTTTGAAATTATTTTGGGAAAGTCTTTTAATCATGTTGATGCCGCAATCTTGAAGACCGGCAGGGATACGACCTAATACACATAGAGCTGCCTTGTCTATAAACCTGCGTATTGTTGGTATTTGTAGCGAGGTGTGTAGTCTACGTAAATTTGTGAATCGTGGGGAGTTGGTCATAATGGATATGACCCTGTTTTACACGACCTGTAGTGCTCTAGTATATGTCGAATATTAAGACAGGCCTAATGCAGGCTAGGTACGTCCTCTTTTTGAGTTGAGAGGCAGATACCTGTCTCTCAAGAGAGGGTACAGAGCAGGCGTACGGACTTTGGCGCTAGCGATGGCCTGAGCAATGTGATCTCTCGATAAAAGTCTCCTATCCAGGGTCATTCCCAAATATCTTGTCTTGGATTGTCATGGTAGGGAGGTATTTTTAAAAGTCAGTGGCGGGGGATCTATTTTGAGTCTAGTAAAGGTCATGGCAACCGTCTTCGTCGCGTACGGTTAACGTCGCACCAGTCCTCGAAGAGATTTAAATATTCAGATAAATATTTAAAGCACAGATGTCGTTTAGCTATAACGTAGAGTGCAACATTGTCTATCGTCTGCGTATTGCGCTATGCGTACGTACGGTAATCTTGGAAGATCGTTCACCATGAGGCTGTACAGCACCGTGTGCTGCCTTGGGGTGCTCCCGCTTCCACTCCGCGAATGATGGAGCGCTCATCAACACTCACGAAGAACGATCTTCTCTCCAGAAGCTGGCTACTATTCCAGTCAGGTAAGGCGGTACATTGGCATCAAAGTGCATTTTATTTATCAACAATGGGCGCCACACTGTATCAAATGCGTGTTCGATGTCCATGAATACAGCCGGGACCGGATGCCTGATGTCTATGGCAGTTGTTATGTCGTATACCAGTCGTGGTACCTGTAGTGGGGCACTACGTTTCGTCCTGAACCCGAACTGCTCGGGTCAATTGTAGTCGGTCTTGGTTAGTGCTCCAGTTGTGCTCCTGGAATGACTGTACTGCGATAACGTCATGATCGTTACTAGTGGCGCTGTGGTATGCAGGACTCCACTCGCCTTGGTCGCGTAATACAGATTGGTGTGAAAATAGGAAACCACGGGAAACCATCTTCAAGGCTGCCGAGAATGGTTTTCGAAGCCACTATCTCCCGAATTCAAGTTCACAGCTGCGCTATCCTAATCGCACCGCCAACTCGTTCGGTATTTTTTGAAGTGGTGAGTTATTGTAACTGGCTGTTTTCTCATTTTCATAGTTTTCGTCTACGAGATATTGAATTTGAAAGAAGATACGAGTTATCAACGATACTATTACAACTTTGTACATCAATATCATATCGGATAAATGTCTATTTGCGAATTAACCACCTAGAATCACGTTACAACTTTATTTGGTGTTCTTTTTCAGGAGTCTCCTCTGTCTTCAGTACTCCTTCATACGTTTGCTGATCTGCTACATTTGCCCTATACACTATAGATAATACTGGACACTTCCGTATTCTCCCGTACTAAACCGAGAGACATGTTGACAGTGGCGCACCTGGCGGCCCGACCTTAAATCTCAGGCGGCAAGATTGAAACTACAAAATTTGCATGTAAAAATTGATAGAAATAATTAAACTAAATAATTATTTTTTGCTTTGTTCTACTACGAAAGTTGAATGCTAATACTGATAGAAACAATGAAACTCAATATTGATTTTGTTTTGCCCGAATCCTTCGCTGAATGGTCGGCGTTGAGGCCTTCTCTTCAAAAGGCCCCGGATTCGATTCCCTGCTGGTTCGGGGATTTTAATCGCGTAATTAATTAATTCTCCTGTCTCGGAGACTGGGTGTTTGTGTTTGTTCTTAATAATGTATATATTTAGTGTTATTTACTTTACGTCCCACTAACTACTTTTACGGTTTTCAGAGACGCCGAGGTGCCGGAATTTTGTCCCGCAAGAGTTCTGTTACGTGCCAGTAAATCTACCTACACGAGGCTGACGAGTGCGAGCACCTTCGAATACACCGGACCGAGCCAGTATAGAACCTGCCAAGCTGGGGTTCCAACACTTTTCTCTTCGTATTCCGACAACACACTACACTACACCTCCAACTACCACAGAAACATGCGATAGTGATTACTAGACCTCGGATTTTTAGGTGCTTAAATGTTATTTTAGTTGCCGAAAATAGACACACAAATAGATTCTAAAATATTTTTATGCAACATGAATTTTACTTATTTTAATAGGCATGAATTAAAAACCATGTTTATTTTAATAAATAACTCTTTAGGGGGAATGTATAACAAGTTCAATAATCTCTTTTACCATCCGATGTGAAATGGGGAACTTCTGTAACCACTTTTTAATTTTAATTAAAGACGACTTGGAACCTGACATTTTGGCATAATTGATAGTGTATAGCAGGGCCTCTCAGAGTGCATGAACCTGGTGCATGCACTGTGCACGGTGCAAAAGACGACTTCGCTTCGTTGACCATAGTGCAGACCCCCACTACTCGATTTGGAGCAATAGCACTGTCTCTCTCTTTCCCCACGCCTGTCTCGCTCGATCCGCCTGTCTCCCTCTTCCTAATTTGCTCCGTAGCGTTCCAAATCCGAGCCGAGTTGAGCCGAGCTTAGCCGAGTAACTCAGCGACGAAGCGTTGGTCCGAGCCGAACCGAATGGGACCGATGCACTGTGCACAGCAACTCTGCGCTTCAATTTGCACGCGTGAGATTTTGGGCGCTTGAGAGGCCCTGGTGTATAGTGCACTAATACAATCAGTTTCAAGGCCGTCCGCGGGGTGCGCTGTCAATCAATGTCTTGCGATATCTCGCAAAGATACAGATATTCTCTGTAGTGTATTTGCCTTTGCTTCTGCATCCTCGCCCTTCCAGTCTTTATAGTTCTTACGACTTGAAACCCTTCGAAATTTTGGAGTTTACTCCAAAATGTACTGTAATGTGTATAGCGAAAACCGTGCGTATGTAAGTTATGCTGCTACAATCTGCATAGCCTACTGACGATCAACAATCACAGTTAATGAATATCGAATTTTCACGACCACATTGTAATCGAAAGCGACTTTCAACCTATTAGGTCGTGTTACGTACATTTAGTACGTGATGAAGAGACGTTAAGTACAGAACAAAAATGGCCAACCAGACACCAGTGGGTAGAGCAACCGACGCGAAATCGGGAGGTTGTTGGCCATTTTTGTTCTGTACTTAACATCTCTTCATCACGTACTAAATGTACGTAACACGATCTAATAGGTTGAAAGTCGCTTTCGATTACAATGTGGTCGTGAAAATTCGATATTCATTGACTTGGCCCTCAACGGGCAACTTGAACGCACTCTACAGTGTGATGGTAGTAGTACCAGACCTGTAGCTTACATCCTTTCCAACAGAACAAAGATGGCCTAGGCCACCATAGCTCAATTGGTAGAGCAACCGACGCGAAATCGGGAGGTTGTGGGTTCGGGTCCCACTGGTGTCTGGTTGGCCATTTTTGTTCTGTACTTAACATCTCTTCATCACGTACTAAATGTACGTAACACGACCTAATAGGTTGAAAGTCGCTTTCAATCACAGTTACATTACTATGGTAATGGCCAGATTACTGAAAGGCACGAAACAATATAATAATACTGAATATGGAGCTGCATAACGTCACATGTTGAGTTAGAATTTGCAGAATTGGATTAGCGATCTGTCGCGTTTAACACAATGACTAACCTGGTATCGGTTATAAAACTCATCAGAAGTAATGACTCCTGTGTGAAAGTGTGATGTTCAACTCATCTACAAAGGTAATTTCTTACCCTTACACGAAGTTGAGAAGTGATATTTAGTGTAGTGCAATCTAGTTAGTGTGTGTTTCATTTTTCAAGCAGTCGAGTATGTTTAACTGTTGTGTTGTCCGAATATCGTAACATTCTTCTGCTGCTGCTACTGGCCTTTGGTTACAGGGGTCCCAGGTTCGATTCCCGTAAGGGTCGTGAATTTAAACCATCATTGGTCAATTCCGTTGGCACGGGGGCTGCGTGTATCTGTCGTCTTCATCGTCATTTCATCCTCATCAGGACGCGCAGGTCGTCTACGTGCTCATATCCAAATACCTGAACCTGGTGAGCCGAACATTTCCTCGAACACTCCCGGCACTAAAAGCAATATGCCATTTCATTTTTGTAAATATCCTTTTCATTGTATGTCCTTTGTCTATTATTGGTTTATATCTTATTTTTATGTTTTTCACTTTCTTTAAATTTTCTGTTTGGTTTTGCAAATCGTGCGGAGTTATTTCTAGTTCATCCATATCCTTGCTAACTTCCTACAGATAACCAGAGTTCGTTTCATTGGAAATGTTTTGACAGACATAATCATGGCCATTTGCCACAGATATCTAAATACAGGCCTATTTATCAAAGAATAAACGGCGTATAAGTTGTGCGGAAGTGAGTAAAAGCACTGAAATGCTGTATACTTGGCTATTTGTTTACCATTCATATAAGTAAGTTTTCTTCTCTGTACTACAGTACATTATATTCATGGCCACTGAAAAGTTGATGACCATGCTCGATAGCTGCAGTCGCTTAAGTGCGGCGAGTATCCAGTATTCGGGAGATAGTGGGTTCGAACCCCACTGTCGGCAGCCCTGAAGATGGTTTTCCGTGGTTTCCCATTTTCACACCAAGCAAATACTGGGACTTAATTAAGGCCATGGACGCTTCCTTCCCACTCCTAGCCCTTTCCTATCCTATCGTCGTCATAAGACCTATCTGTGTCGGTGCGACGTAAAGCAACTTACAAAAAATAAAAAATAAAAAAAATAAACAAGTTGATGTCTTCGCAGTTCATCGTTCCAACAAAGAAAATGCCAGTACTTTCCCTACGTGCTAGTTTATAATTCTGTTTCCTTTTTAATCTCTTAATTAAACAAAACCACTGCCTGCGTAACATGTAAGCCGTACTGTAGTCAGCGTGCCAAGCCTATCAGCTGATCGATTAGGGCGAGCTAAGCGAATGTTATGAGTTGTACCTGTAAATGTAATGATAAGGATTGGGAGCATTCCTTGTATAATTGTGAGTGTTGAAAGACAGACCTATATTTGTAAGTATATTGCATGCTTGTTGTCGTAATTAATCACATCACGATTTACCTAAACTGCTGTTGTTAAGACAATGAGACCTCATGTAGGTTAGGTATCCTATCTTCAGGTGTGAGTATGGTTATTTCAAGGAACGTAATACTTGCCATGGACTTTATTAATTGAAGTTTTACCACAGAGCACTTCTTTGTGCAAATATAATATATCGCGTGTTTAAATATAATGTGTGAAATTTGCCACAATGCTAAGAAGTTATGCGTACCACGTCGAAAATACAGATATGCAAGTGGTTATACACAAAATAATTTTCATTTCCTTCGAGTGAGGACAGGATACTTTTCTGGGAGACGAAAATCCCAACCGAAAATATATCGGATACGAAGAATGCAGGTGTGTGTTTCGCTCATTCTCCCGAGCTGATGGTGAGTTCTGCTTTTGACATTGTTATACAGCTTTATAGAACTGTGTTGGTAAAAGTTCAGCCTTACTCACGCAAGTTTATAACATAGTAATCATGGCTAACCGTTGCCTACGTGATTAGTAATAAGGCCTCCGCGTGGCAGCTTATGCAGCGTGCAATACGTTCTAGTTCCAGACTCGCCGCTAGACTGCGTGTTACTCCTCCACTGTTAAAAATAGACTTATACGGAAATAGTGAACAAAAAGTTAAGTTAGTGAGTTTTTAGGTGATATAGGCCTTAAAATTAATTATATAAAGCGTTGATTTGTGTATTCAGCTTGTGGTGAGTACATAGTTTCTATTTAAACATAAAATTAAGATATTTTTTTTATGAATATTCATGAATATACAAGGTTCTGTATTTGGCGCCGAGAGAGTTATTTACTGTAAACATTCTATTCACAGGATGTTTATTGCACGTGATAAACAATGGTTTATTGCTGTGTTCCATTCTGCAAAAGTAAACTGCAGAAAGGTAGTGGGATTTCCTTCCACGAGTTCCCAGTAAATGCAGAATTACGAGAAAAATGGGTCAAAGTTATATCTCGTCGGGGTGACGAGAAAAATAGCATGTGGCAACCTTCCTCAAAATCTGTAGTATGTAGCGAACATTTTGAAAATACGTGCTTCAGCATTTCTACTAAAATCAGACGCCTTCTTCCGAATTCAATTCCAACGCTTTTTTCAGGGTACCCATCGTATTTTCATGACAAGAGCAGGCTTAATAAAACGCGTAAGCTACCCAAGAAACGAAGCTATGAAGATGCATTCACGCAGCCAAGTACAAATGTTTCACATGACGTACAAGAAGAGCAAAGAGAAGACGAAAAAGCCATCTCACGTTCAGTCCAAGTTGACATGACCCCCCAGTATAAAGTACAGTCAACTTCCACAACTAAGGTAAATGCGAGACAACTGGCATCGCGTACTCTCAAAAGGAAAAACCTTATCATAAAACAATTGAGGTGCAAGAATAGGAAGTTGCTTGCTGAAGTGAAGAAACGAAAGAGAAAATCGTATGCAGATAAACTCTTTGCTACACTTCAGGTTTCTAGTGAAGCGAAGGACTTGAAAGCTACGTTTTTACTTGAACAACTGAAGGCATTTGGCAAGAAAAAGATACAGTATACAGAAGATATTATAAAAATTTGTGTTCTGTGGCAGAGGAAATCGCCAAAAGGCTACGAATTTGCTAGGCAGATGGAAATATTGCATTTGCCACACAAAAGTTCGCTAATGAAATATATTGGCAGATCATCTGGAGAAACAGGAGTTACACAGGAGATAAAAGATAGGTTGGAAGCAGAATTACAGACACTTTCTACGGAACAGGAAAAGGTTGGCTCTCTTATTATCGACGAAATGGCAATACAGCCTAAACTTATATATGATCGACAATTATACCAGTTTCATGGGGGTTATGAACTTGCTACGGAAGGAGAATTAGCTAACAGATTGCTTTGCTTTATGTTCAGAGGTCTGGCAGCAAGTTTTCGAATTCCCGTGGCGTTTTTCTTTTGCTGTAATTTGGACGGAACTGAGCTCCAAAGAAGAACACTGCAAGTAATAGCAGCCGTAGAAGAAATAGGATTTACGGTGTTGAGAATCGTGACCGATAATGCCATAGTGAACGTGTCTATGTATGAAAAGTTATGTGGTGGGCATGTTAAACCAGAAACGGCCCATCCTTTAGATGAAACTCGCAAACTATTTCTGAGCTATGATCAAAGTCACATAATCAAGAATGTTCGGTCACAGTTTCTAGAAAAGTCATTTCAAGATGACGGAAAAGAAATCTCAGGAAAGCACGTAAAAACTCTGTACAGACTACAGAGGAACTTAATTTTTTCTCCAGTTCGCTACTTGACCAGAAAGATGGTATACCCCTCCAATTTTGAGAAAATAAACGTTAAGCGTGCGAAACTTTTATTTTCAGTCTCAATTACAGCTGCTCTGGAAACCTGTAGTTCTGTTGCAAGTGAACATTTTCCCGATAAGGAGAGTCTTAATGCTACGGTACACTTCATGAATGTAATGAGAAAGTGGTTCGATATCTACGATGTTTGCAATCGAACTCATGCTCTATTCTCACGAAATTCTGATAAGTTGCATTTCTTTTCCGTTAGTGATGAAAGACTTGAATGGCTCACTGATACCTTTTTGCCTTATATTGAGAAACTTCAGGGTGCAGGAAGAAACAAAAATGAGACGTTAAGTACGGAGACTTACCGTGCTCTTGTCATTACTACACAGTCGACGGTTGCGTGTATCAAGTACTTGTTAACTATGGGCTTCCACTATGTGTTAACGCGAAATTTCTCCAGTGACGATGTTGAACTGTTTTTTAGTCACCTCAGGCAATTGGGAGGATTTAATGATATGATGGATGCTCGTGCTTGTACGCATGGAATTGAGACCACGCTGAAAAGTGGAATCATACGTGCATCTATGCATGCAAATGTCGAGATGAATCCTGATAATTTTTCACAAAATTGGCTCGGAACTCAGCATAAAGAGACTCAGATGGAGATGGCAGAAATTCAGCTACCGAATGCTGTGATGGAAATATTAATGCGCCCGTTAAGTAGTAAGTACGAATAATCACATTATATTAATTCCAATGTTAACATGCTTTTTGAAACAAAAATTTTCTTTCCTATTTTTTTTCCCAGCTTGTCCAACAACGTTGAAAGCAGCATCCGTGACGTTTGTATGTGGTTATCTCGTAAGAGTGGCTGAAGAGAACACAACTTGCGATCACTGCCTGGACATGCTCACAACAATCACCACAAACGCACCACTGAATATGCTGATTCAGAGACAAGATAGGGGCGGACTTAGATACCCTAAGCCATCGTTTATCTCTCTGGTGCTACTTCTTGTGGATTTTTGCTCTAATGCTATTCCACTTTTGCCGAGAAGAAATGTTAGAGCAAAACTGTTTAAGTACTGTAAAACCAGGTTTTTTAATGAACTGAAATGCAGTGAATGTGACAATGATAAACTTTGCTCTCTTTTGCTCATCAAGTTGTTGAATCCTCTATTGGACAATGTTGGCAGAAAAGTGACGGACAAACACGGTCGTGCGAAGCAGTACAGTTTTAAGCCACTCAACAGGAAAGTTATGAAGTTGTAGATGTAGCCTACACGACGTGACGCAATTACCACAAGAAACATATCGGTAAGTGAAGTTTTCATAACATTAAATCCTGCTATGTGAATACTGAAGTGGTTTTAAATATACAGTGGAGTATTTTCATTTCTACTTGGAAGTGATCTTTCCGGTCACTATTATACGACGTGACTGTATGAGCTCTTCTTGAATTACTGTGTGATACATTTATTTTTATTTATTAAATATCATAGAAATATCGCTTTTCTACTCAAAACTCAATGTTTTACCTCCTTAATGTGCTTTTATGTGCAAATTATTCTCGTAATGCCAATTGGGAATGTGCTAAAGAATGGAGGCCTTGCCTGACATCTAGCGGCGGTATTTGAACTGCTACTGCTCTGCCAATTTAGTGCTTGAAAACACCGCGCATGCAGAGGCCTGTACTTATCTCGTAGGCAACGGGCTAACGGTGGGCGAATGGACACTGCCATTTGTTGAAGGCTAGTCCAATGAAATGTCGTTCCCATAATTCAATACAGGCAGAAATTATGACCAACTTACGCGATGAAAAGACCTAAGAGTGAGGCAATGTAAAAGAATAACCATATGAAACAAATAAGATTAACAATATCTGGCTATCTTGAAGTATGGCAGTGACATTCCATAGGGCAAATCTTCAGGCGATGGCAAAGTCCATTCGTGCCACCGCCAGCCACGATTATATAAGAACATGTTGAAATAGTTGAGACGTTTCGATGCAGTAATTACGATTCTAAACACTAAAAACCATACAAAGAAAGTATTTTTTCTAGCCCTGGCATACCAAACACATTCCCGACCTCCTTGTACTCGGCGGCGACATGAAAAAACAACTCGATTGAACTTCTCATTCACTAATAATTAAACTTGTAACATTAATAACGCATCCATCGCACGATGCCATGTCAATAGAGTTAGATATGTTTTCTGTATCAACAATGGACAGACGCACTGCTGCCTAGATGTGGAGGCGCTATGTACGAAGAAAGACGTAGTAGGCTTTGCTGCTATCAATCGTATCATTTCCTGACCAGCAACCCACATATAATGCCGCGGTGTAGTAATGTGAAAAGAAAGGTGATTGTGGTCCAGGGCTAAGTACCGTAACGCCGTAATATGTGAAAAGAAAGGTAATTGTGGTCCAGGGCTAAGTACCGTAATAT
Organism: Anabrus simplex; assembly: GCF_040414725.1. Classification (NCBI taxonomy): domain Eukaryota; kingdom Metazoa; phylum Arthropoda; class Insecta; order Orthoptera; family Tettigoniidae; genus Anabrus; species Anabrus simplex. The sequence continues at coordinate 87,490,723 of NC_090265.1, read as the reverse complement.
GTGAAAAGAAAGGTAATTGTGGTCCAGGGCTAAGTACCCTAACATGTGAAAAGAAAGGTAACTGTGGTCCAGGGCTCAATACCATAACCAATCCAGACCAACGGTCTTTTATTTTTTATTATTTTTTTTTTGCTAGTTTCTTTACGTCGCACCGACACAGTAGGTCTTATGGCGACGATGGAACAGGAAAGGGCTAGGAGTGGGAAGGAAGCGGCCTTGGCCTTGATTAACCCTCAAACACACGCGTATGGGGTGGAATCCACCCCAGGTCATTTTATATCCTAGTGAAATGTACAAATAACCTTTCTGTGCTCTCCCCGCTCTTGTACCTTTCTGGCTGGATCCCTGCAGAAAGAATCATTCCTACATAATCTATCTTAAAATCTCCAATTAATACAGTAATTCATATTTTACAATACAATAATATGTGGGGTGGAAAGCACCCCCACGCGTGTGTCTGCGTCCTAAGATCTGGCGCGTGTGCTTGAGGGTTAAGGTACAGCCCCAGCATTTGCCTGGTGTGAAAATGGGAAACCACTGAAAACCATTTTCAGCGCTGCCGACAGTGGGCTTCGAACCTACTATCTCCCGAATACTGGATACTGGCCGCACTTAAGCGACTGCAGCTATCGAGCTCGGTACCAATGGTCTTATCCATGCCCTATCCTAACTGGGGACTTACCTCCCCCCCCCCCCCCCTGCCAGACCCCCTTGCTAACAGATGGACTAGTTCCTAAGTACAGTGGCTGGCAGCTTTGTGGCTTCGTCATCGGCGAGTCGTCTGCGAGAAATAAACATAGGAAAGTCAAACTGCGCGTAGATATTGCCGATGCAAGCAGTAACCATGGTACTAATGCTGCGTGAGATGGACTGAACTTTTAATCTGTGTTTTATTGTTGATGCAGGAGAAGCATAAAAATAACATAAATTATTTACCACGTGAAACTTGTGTTCTTCTTGGCTAGATAACGTTCAGAACGCGCTGCCTTTTCTCATCAAAATTAATGCGAAGTAAAACCAAAACCCAGTCTAAAAGTATACAACTGAATGCAGTTCATAAAACCTAACCTTCTATTAGGCCCTAAATTATTTTGGTATTATTATACATATATTTTAAAATTAAACTATTGCAAGTAGATAACACGGAAGTGTTAGAAGCAATGAAACTTAATTCCTCGGCAAATTCCGTAATGTATAATAGGAAGTAACTAACAGATCTTTCTGGTCAGTGCATTCACATTTGGGAAAACATGGCCTATTCTTAAGAAACTACACAGTATGTTTGTGTGGAAGAGGGGTCACAAAAATGTCTTTGAAGGATAGTGCCAGAAGTCTCCAGAGAAATACACGAAGTCTGCTGTATTTATGGCCATCTACAGGTATTATTATTATCATCATCATCATCATCATCAAAATCATTATTACTAGTTTACCCGGCTGCTCCTCAGCATTCGTTATAAATGGGTCAGGTAACTCGTCTTGATATGCCTGTCGTAGTCCCTGCCCTTTTCGACAGTTTTGTGACCAGTTAATACCGGTAAAAAAACTGATTCGTTTGTAATGTTGTTTATAACACCTCCTTCCATCCAATATTCACTGTGCTTCGACCATTTTCAAACGATCTTGTCCCCTCGGTGGATCGAGTAGCAGACACCCTGACAAGCAAGCATCCCGCCACCAAACACTCGATCCCCATACTCAAGTCCGGCATCCCATCAAGTCACTTGTGGCCTTAATAAGCGGGCCAGTACACATGGCAGGTTCCTACCTGGTGTACGTTCAATAGCCGTACCCTCTTAAAACCTCGTACCAGTCATTTGGTCATTCAAACTCCTGATAGCCGCAACCACATTTCAAACACACCACGTAACACCGGAAGATTAGAACTATATAACTTTATGACCTTTCTAAGTCGTACAATTGAATTTTCATCATTCAGTTGAAACAAGCAACCTATCGACCCGTCATCATGGAACAAAGGACCCATAGTAGGCGGGGTCGGCAGCTGCAGACACCCACGAGGTGGCCACGGCTCTACACTTTTATATTCGGGAGACGGAGAGAGGCCGGTCCCCACCATCGGCTGTCCTGAGAAAAGTTTTGCGTGGTTTTCCATTCTCCTGCTCTAAGGCGAATGCCGGGACAGTTCCTAGTACAGGTGAGGGTCAAACCCCTTACCTTCACAGCACATCTCCTTCACCGATACAAATCTCCTTGGCCTGAGAGACGTCACCGTTTAAGAGGCCCGCCATACACCTCCAGGGACGGAATGACAGCTATGTTGTAGTATTTAAAAAGTTATATTTTCATTACGTTTTTCAGGAATGATGATGGGAAAGGTTTGTTACAGTCATCTCACTTATCAACGTGGAAATTTTCAAAACTTTCAACCAACTTCTACTCGGATCACTACTAAACCAAGTAACTTCAATCCCAACACTTTCTATGCCGAAGATGACAGTGAAGTGATACCAACAGAATTTGTATGGTCGATATGAATATTTACTCCGCTTATTATACATAGGTCTAACATGTGGATAGTTATTTCATGGTTGGTGGTGATATTTGTTTTAAGGAGAAGAACCACTGGTTGTACAGGGACATTGATCTATCTATGACGGGGATTGTCGCTCGCCCGGTCGCCTGCACTGCGAACCTGTCTCCCGCCAATGCTTCCAGCGCTCGCCCGGCACTGAATCGCCAAGTGTTTTCGAACAAGATTCCCCGTACATTATGAAGGTAGTATGTATATACACACACTCACCAATGAAAATGGGATTGGAACAACATATAGAGCACTAAACTCGTATTCGTATGGCTATTTCTAGCCGAGTGCAGCACTTGTAAGGCAGACCCTCCAATGAGGGTGGGCGGCATCTGCCATGTGTAGGTAACTGCGTGTTATTGTAGTGGAGGATAGTGTTATGTGTGGTGTGTGAGTTGTAGGGATATTGGGGACAGTACAAACACTCGGGCCATTGGAATTAACCAATGAAGGTTAAAATCCCCCGACCTGTCCGGGAATCGAAGCCGGGACCCTCTGAACCGAAGGCCAGTACGCTGGTCATTCAGCCAACGAGTCGGACACTAAACTCGTGAACACTTGAATAAACTGAAACTTACGTTGGCAAAGTTCTCAGCAGATTGCAAAGGAGGGGAACTTGTGGCGCGGAGGAGCGCATTGTGGCAAAATGCTTGGCGGGAGTACTGGCATTGCTTCCACTAAATTGTGCCAGGCTCATCACTTTCACCTCTCTTATCCGTCCTCCCTTGGTCAATTCTTGTTATTTTCTGATCCCGACGGTAGGGAGTTTTTCATTTTCACGCCCTTCATGGCGTTTGTATTTCTTTTGCCGATACCTTGATTTCTTGAAGTGTCGGTCTCCTTCCAATTTTTTCTCTCCGATTGGTGATAATAGAGGATTGTTGCCCAGTTGCCCTGAAAATGGTTTTCCGTGGTTTCCCATTTTCACACCAGGCAAATGCTGGGGCTGTACCTTAATTAAGGCCACGGCCGCTTCCTTCCAACTCCTTGGCCTTTCCTATCCCATCGTCGCCATAAGACCTATCTGTGTCGGTGCGACGTAAAGCCCCTAGCATAAAAAAACAATAATCACCACTACCACTCATAAAGAAACATGTTGAGTCGTCTATTTCATTAAACAATTTTGTAGGAGAATGATGTGATTAGCCGTCCCATCGTTCGTTATTATCAGTAATGTTTAGCGCCATTATTGTTGAAGTTGATACGGAGAGGACGTTCAGTCGTGTTATACACGCCTATGGTAGCTTGAACCCATATCTCTCTCATCGATGACATTCAAATCATAAAAGATAACATTCTTCATTTTGAGTCGAATTAATTTTTCGTACAGAACGATGAATGAATATTGTAGGTGGTCACTCTTCATTAATTATGTTCACACCTCCATGATAAGCTGCCATCACAGATGATCCATTGCATGTTTACCAGGTTATCTTCTTATCTGTACTCCATTCTCAGAATTACAACTGTTAGTCACAGAAATCTTTGAAGATATCGTTCATTTCCATGCATTTCGTTCGAACCGTATAACCAGCATACTAGCGCACTAAGCAGATTAATACGATGTTTAAACAATACTTAAAGAAATTCACAAGTACTACGTCCTTTCTGCGTTTCTTACCTTCATACCTGAATTAGCAACTGAATAACGTGTTTTTGATGAGCCCGCGTGGCTCAGACGGTAGCGCACCAGCACCTCACCACTGGGTTCCGTGGTTCAAATCCAGCTCACTCCAAATGAGATTTGTACTGGACAAAGTGTAGGCGGGACAGGTTTTGTTCCGGATGCTCCGGTTTTTCCTGTTGTCTTTCAATCCAGAAACACTCTCCAATATGATTTCATTTCATTTCTCAGTCTTCTTCTACTTCATAATCTGTTTACCCTCCAGGGTCAGTTTTTCCCTCGGACTCAGCGAGGAATCCCTCCTCTACCGCCTCAAGGGCAGTGTCCTGGAGCATCAAACTTTGGGTCGGGGATACAACTGGGGAGAATGACCAGTACCTCGCCCAGGCGGCCTCACCTGCTATGCTGAACAAGGGCCTTGTGGAGGGATGGGGAAGATTGGATGGGACAGGCAAGGAAGAGGGAAGGAAGCGGGCGTGGCCTTACGTTAGGTACTATCCCGGCATTTGCCTGGAGGAGAAGTGGGAAACCACGGAAAACCACTTCGAGGATGGCTGAGGTGGGAATCGAACCCACCTCTACTCAGTTGACCTCCTGAGGCTGAGTGGACCCCGTTCCAACCCTCGTACCACTTTTCAAATTTCGTGGCAGAGCCGGAAATCGAACCCGGACCTCCGGAAGTGGCAGCTAATCACGCTAACCACTACACCACAGAGGCGAACATTTCTCAGTCATTAACTCATTAATCATTGCCACAAAGCAGTGCGACAAGCTTCGGCAGCCGGCACGATTCCTATCCTCGCTGCCAGATGGGGGCTTCATTAATTGCATTCCTGACCTGGTCGAATGACTGGAAACAGGCTGTGAATTTTCATTTTCAACCTACTTTTGGATATCAAAAGAAGTTCCTTAAAACCTTGAGACTGGTCTGAAATTTTCTCTAATGAAATGCTGTATTTGTCATTTGAACATAATTTTCTTTGTTTCTCTCACGTTGTTCACTGATGCGGTTGTGGTAGTGGTGATGGTTATTATTTTAAGAGGAAGTACAACTGTGCAACCATCCTCTATTAACACTTAATCAGAGACAAGAAGACACTTCGAAGAGTGCAGGTATCGGCCAAAGAAAGACAAGGCCACGAAGAAACTTGTGCATTCGCTGGGAGAATTATCTCTGCCTCCGTCTATCGTACATTCAACTTCCCATTTCCGCTTCTCTTCCCTGAAGCACAACAGTCGGCATACCGAGCTCGATAGCTGCAGTCGCGTAAGTGCAGCAAATACAGTAGAGACAATACGCGACACTTACGGATTTCGCCTTGTTAAAATGGGAGACAATTCGACGGTGGCGCTCCTAGTGACTTGACCTGAACAAATCTCGCTAAATTCAAATATCAATGGAAATGTATATACGGTAATGGATAAATAAATTACGTCTAGAAAGAAAGTGGTATTGAGATATTAACTTTGAAGTTGCTAAAGCAATTCTGGATAAATGAATGAAGAATTATTTAAAAGGTTATTATTCAAAGACTGAAATTAGACATATAAACAAGGTGTGAAATGGACTGCTGTGAAATGGCTTGATCTTTCATTTATGCATTACTTTTTTAGCTTTAGCATATCTGCCTGAAATCTTACGGTTGGATTTGTCTTTTTTCCTCATTTAAAAACATTGTATCATCACATTAAGACATTTGTCAATAAAAATATCGGCACATTCCTTACACATATGATGCAATGAATTAACATTTAATAGCTGGACAATTTTCCTCTTAACATGGAGCCTACTAACAGAAAGAAAATCTATAAAATCCCGGCTTTAATCTGAGAAGAGGGATAAAAGAAGGAAAAGTTTGAAAATGTTGTCGATAGTGATGCTTTGAGGAATATTTACGTACAATTAGAGTAAAAATGTAACATACCCTTGGCTGTATTGTCGAGGATTTCTAAAGTCGCTGGCCTGGAAATGATCTGAACAGATCGTATAATTCTTATATAAGCGTAACGTCCCTTCTTTCTTGTACACCTCATCCAAATCGCTTGTGTGACATTTCAAAACCCACAGATCACACCTACAACAACACATCGGTATTGAAGGTTAACTGCTGCACTATACAATAAAATATGCGTATTACATTTTATGCCAGTTAAAATATGGGTCGAGCAGGTCAGAAGATTATGAAGTACTATAAAAATCTCTGTCACTGGAAGAATATATATGCAAACACAATATTACTTACATTTTCTTGTCACGAGGGAACCTGAAGAACGACCGCGCATTTTTCTCTACTTCGTAATTACTGCAGCCAAACACAGCACATACCTTTCCCCTCATGTTGAGAGGAGATATCAAGGAATGGCACACGCTACTATTTAATTATGTCAGCTCACTGAAAACGCATAAATAACACCAAAAACTTCACGCAAAAATACACGTGCTCTTATGGCAGAATCAGTACCGTTCAGGTCTATCCGCTAGAGTGAGCTCCAATAGCTGTCCCTCGATATCTCGCTCAGTGTCGCGTATTGTCTCTACTGTATTTGAGTGCAGCCAGTATCCAGTATTCGGGAGATAGTGGGTTCGAACCCCACTGTCGGCAGCCCTGAAGATGGTTTTCCGTGGTTTCCCATTTTCACACCAGGCAAATGCTGGGGCTGTACCTTAATTAAGGTCACGGCTGCTTCCTTCCCAGTCCTAGCCCTTTCTTGTCCCATCGTCGCCATAAAACCTATCTGTGTCGGCGCGACGTAAAGCCAATAGAAAAAAAAACAGTCGGCAGCGGTTGCGCTCTGGCACAGCTAATACGGCGAGTTCGAATCGCACGCTCGGAAGCAGCAACGTAACCTCGTTTCCTCAAAAGAAACATTTTCTTCGCCAATCCGATTGCACCATCGTTCTTTATATAACACGAAGAGCATCCCTGAAACTTTTGTCTATATAATTTAGATAAACCTGTATGCGACGCCAGTTTAGTCTCTAATTTGAAGGTTCTTGAAAATCTGCTTCTCCCAAACATATTTTAAAAACTCAAAGGCACTGTGGTTCGTAATCCATGTAAATTAACAGTCACGCGAAATTTAAATCCTGCCCAAACTTCTTTGTTCTAATTTCGCTATTGTATTTCTTTTGTTACAGATGTTTGACGTAACAGGAACACACCGCACCACTTCCTTGTCGTACTCTCAAGACACTTCAGCAGGACGAGCTGAATAAAGACTGTCCGAGTACGAATGAACAGCACCGAGGAACGTTCATACGACGTCCTTGCCTCCGAAGTAATTAACATGTGTGTCACATTGGCAGTTTACGAGTACGTTAGTCTTAATTACCAAGACTCCATGGCTAAATGGTTAGGGTGCTGGCCTTTGGCCACAGGGGTCCCGGGTTCGATTCCCGACAGGTTAATTCCGCTGGCGCGGGGATTGGGTGTATGTGTCGTCTTCATCATCATTTCATCCTCATCACGACACGCAGGTCGCCTACGGGAGTCAAATCAAAAGACCTGCATCTGGCGAGCCGAACTTGTCCTCGGACACTCCCGGCACTAAAAGCCATACGCCATTTCAATTACCAAGACGAGATATGGATAGTGTGGACGGTACAGTTGAGCATGTTAAGTGGCTTTACAAGTGGAATCTGTACGAATGGGAAAATGCTAAGAAGAAGAAGATTAAGTGAAGGGAGGTGACGATCAGCGAAATATTGACTCATTCCCAACTACCTCTGAAGTAACTTGAATCTCAGTATAACTTGGCTGTATTCATACATCTCGCGAATGTTGTCGGCAAACATACAATCTAATGTTTGTTAAAAACCGGTAAAATGTGGGTGTGACAGTGATAGTAATGGGATGAGTAACTAAATTATAACAACCCTCCCTTGATTGATTTTATCAGAAGATAAAAACCAAGGTTGGATTCTTCGAATAAAAGAAGGCATCGGATAATCAAAATGTGTCAAAAGGAAAAAAAAATCTACTAGGACCTCGAAGAACGGATTTCAGTCGATGTCAGAAGAAAACAGGAATTTATGAAGAGAGATCGAATAGGAAGGCTTAATGTGAGGAGCCTGGAACAAGGGCCCCGTCGTCACCACACTCCTGAACCCCTGGAAGTTCACCGCTCATAGACACAGAGGATGTTGTGGATGTGTTTTTACCACAAGGGTTCATGTGTTGAATGTAGAGATATACTTATGGAAATAGCCCACGAGGAGAGAAACGATCTGAGTCTGTGGATTGGCGGAGTTCAAGACGAGAACACGTGACTGGCAGAGAATTTCGCCCCACACTCAGTGCAATAAATTTACTGGACATACCAAATGTATGTTTCATAAGAAGCAAAGTGTTCTCGACCAAGCGGACGACAAGGGGTAACTTTACGATGTTAACAGGCACTGAAGAGTTCAGTGGCTACAGTAATGGTGATAGAAAAGTGTATTAGTAATTTAGTAACCCTCGAGCTGCTGGTGGTGGAGTTCCTTCCAGATACACATCCAGTGTACTTCATCTATAAGCCACGGAGGATTGAAGCCGACTCTCCGAGGACAGCAGCTAACAGCGCTGATCGCTACACTAGCGAGCATGACCAGGATTAAATGATTTTTCACGAGAGTTTAATCCTGATGTAAACAAGGCATGTCCACGCCTCAGCCAAAGAAAGAGTTGTGATTCGCTGAGCGTGTAGTATCGACCTCCGCCCCGTCAACGTCCCGTGTTCGGACATACAGTGCTGCGCATATTACCTAAAATAGACGAGGAACAGTTTTTGAGCTGTGCGAAACTAAACAGAGGGGTCTAAAGGGAGATCTACTGCTGAAGATTAGGGCCTACGTTATTTTTTATTCATTTCTGAATATTAAAGAAAGCTATCGTAGGCTAGAGCACCTCTTGCTCCATTTCTCTCACTGTGAATACTGACACTGACAGCTGCTGCAAGATGCAACACCTTATCTCCACACTGTACAGCTTGGGACTTTCCCTCGCTATGAGAAGACTTCCTGCATTACACCACGCCTTCTGCCTTCATATCTCATTATTTAATCACTGTTTTATTTAAAAAAATTATAGATACACACCGGTATATATGACAACCATATTTTAATTTGATTACGTACTCTTTCAGACTATCTAAATGTAATAAACTAAGATAAAATTAAATTAATGCCACGTACTAATTTTCTTCGAGCTCGCATACAGTCCAGTGAGTGCGACGGTTGCTTCTCCAATCAACTACGTCTGTGTCCACATGCAAAGCCAAGGTGCTCCGCCTATTTGTTTACATCAGGATTAAACTCTCGTGAAAAATCATATATCTAAAGGTATTCTTCTTCTCAACCCTTTCTTCGGTCCTTCTACCTTCCATCTTAGTTTACTCCTACCAATTCCCTCATTTACGCTTTCCATTCCGATCTACTTTCTCACACCTACGTTTCTCAGTCTATCTTTCCTTGTCTTGCTTATCATAGTTCTTAGGTATTTCATTTCATTGGCTTCAGTTCTACTTTCCTCCCTCCTTGTTATTCTCCAGGTCTCAGCTGCATGTGTCAATATAGGTGCATAAAACATTTTGTACAGTATTTCTTTACATGTCATTGGTATTTCCTTATTCCAGGCAAGGATTCTTACACTTTATTGGGATACATTGTTGCACTCTCTTGTTTATCTCCATGTCCAGCGTTGTATTCTTCATTATTCACTCCCTAGGTATTTGAAACTGTTAACAATTTCAAGGCTTTGGCCACCAATTTTCACAATGCCTTTCCCTTGTCTTCTCTTGATATCACCATGGTCTTGCTTTTCTCTGCGCTGATCTTCATACCATACTTTTCTATTTTCTTGTTTAGTGCATCAGTATTCTTCTTATTATGTTAGTTTTCTTTGAAAAAGGGTTCTCTATAATATTTTATTTTAACGTGATATACTTTTGTTTGATCCTCAGAATAAAGAAGTGTTCATCCTGACGAGAAACGTATCTCAACAAGTCGAAGGAGTTTTCTTCCGTACTGAATGTGAAAAATTCAGGAAGATATTGGTACCAAAATAATTAAAGAAGGTTTGGAAAGGCTATTTTCCAAATTTACTCAGAGAATGGTTCACAATGACTCAGGTTTGCATAAGGGTATGACTTGAACACTTGTTGAAATAACAACTGTTTATTTAATGTCTAAAGCGATCCAGTGAGCTGCCCTTCATTAGTTCTAAACGACAAGCGCAGACTTTTGTTCTAAATTACTAACGAACATTTTGTTTATGAGGAAGGTCCAAACTGCAGACATGAAATAATACTACAAATAGAAGAAACAGTGGAAAATTGGGTCATTTAATGCTTCATTGTTTGAAATAATCGTCCCTGTTATGTTTGGCATTACAACCTCTTCGTTGTAGCGAGTTTATGCGCTTTACGTGTAGCTGAATGTCCTAGGAGAGGAAATGTTGGCACTTTTAACTTCATGCTAAACCATGTGTACAACACTGGCTATGCCTCTATTTCCATAGTAATATAGGAATTGGTATTAACTGATTATTCCTGCTAAATGAGCAACTAGAATCCCATAGTTCTTTCTGGAAGCAAAGCCGCCATAGTTTGGTATAATTCGCAAATTGTGATGGCGATTGTTGTTTTATGAGGAAGTACAGTGCTCGATAGTGGCGATCTTCGGAGCGTATCCGTTTTAGTCGCCCCTTCCGACTGGCAGGTGGTATTGTACTCCCCCCACCTTAGGGTACGTCCAAGATGCGCTCTGGTTGTCTGAGTCAGACAGTCGGCGCTGACTGTCTGACTCCGAGCAGCAGGTGGGATGTGGCCATTATGAAAGCTGATTGTCAGCGCAGACAGAGCTGCCACAAAAGAAAAGATATGAAATACAACTGATCAGTGTAGCATGGAACTAACAAGAGAACATGCTGCAGCTCTATTGCTGCTAAGTGACAATGTTAAAACCAAGTTAAAACGAATTAGAAGTGATATACATCCAATTAATGAATTATGATCTATTTACGTGGAGTACAAACACCTTTTTCCACAGTTACTTGCCGACGAAAACAGATTTTTCGAATATTTCAGAATGAGTTCGGATACGTTTGATTTTATTTTGTTAAAAAATTGAACACAGGCGATGTTCCTATTGGAATGATCTTTAATTTGCTTATCCCATATCGGAGAATTAAGTTGAACTTTTGAAATCAAATCCTCGATATCCATCGATAACAATGTCAAACACACTCAACACGAAAATCAATAGCCTGCGGGGCAGGTTGTCTGAAACCAGAATGAACCAATCATTCCGGTAAACATCTGAGTCAGACTACCGGTGCGCAGGCTTCTGCGCGCAGGTGCATTATGGGCAGTCCCGTTTAGCAACAAAGGATATACTTATGCCGACTCGGCGCCGACTGTCTGACTCAGAAAACCAGCGTGCATCTTGGACGTACCCTTACACAGGATGGCTTGAGTGCAACTGAATGCTTTCTAAACTCAGTGTGGGGTTGGGCATGGATTCGAAAGAATAAAAGAATCTCGTGGAGGAATAAAGCAGCCACATCTACGGCTTATCGCCTTTGATCGCAGGAAAACTGTGGCTTTTCGAGACTGTGGATTATTAACCATCCGAGACACTGGTACCCGTGTTGGATGGAATACGGCCGCAGTGATGTGAATGTGGAATCTGTGAGTCGAGGATGGACGAACTGACCGATGTGAAGGAATTCCAACAGCTAGAGCACAACTGAACGAGGGGATACACATCTTGTGGGCCACGCTTTACGGGTATTACAGCTGCATCACACTTACTTATCGATAGCTAGATAGTAGATAGATAGATACGTAGGGAGATAGTTATGCAGATGTTTGGATTGGTAGATAGATACGTAGGTAGGTACGTAGGTAGACTTATTCTTAGGTACATACTGTAGATAGTAGATAGATAGGCAGAAGACAGACAGATAGATAGATAAATATGTAGGTAGTTAGATACGTAGATATATATGTAAACAGCTGTGTAGAGAGATAGGTTTGTAGCCAGGTAGATATGAAGGTAGGTACATACGTAGGTAGAGAGGTAGATATGTACAGTAGATAGTTACGTAAACAGGTAGATAGACAGATGGACATATGGAGATAGATAGATAGATAGATAGATAGATAGATAGATAGATAGATAGATAGATAGATAGATAGATAGATAGATATGTAGATGGTTGGATTGGTAGATAGATACGTAGGTAGGTACGTAGGTAGACTTATTCTTAGGTACATATTGTAGATAGTAGATAGACATGCAGAAGACAGACAGACAGATAGATAAATAAGTATGTAGGTAGTTAGATACGTAGATATATATGTAAACAGCTGTGTAGAGAGATAGGTTTGTAGCCAGGTAGATATGTAGGTAGGTACATACGTAGGTAGAGAGGTAGATAGATATGTACAATAGATAGTTACGTAAACAGGTAGATAGGCAGATGGACATATGGATATAGATAGATAGATAGATAGATAGATAGATAGATAGACAGATAGATAGATAGATAGATGACCGTTACAGTCCATGCAGAATACCTCCGCCTCAGTCTCCTGCCCCCAGACTCCTCGATCCACCTTTCTTTCTCCAGATTCTAATGCTTAAATTTTGCAGGTCTTCTTCCACTCTGTGGGTCCACATTTTCCTCTGCCACTCCTTCTCCTTCTCCTATCGAGCTATCCAGAACCCATCTCTACTTATATTCCACTGATTAAATTTCGCTAAATAATTAGGCCACCGAATAGTTCCTACAGTTCTGTATTTGTCCTCATTCTCCGATCACTTTCACCTCGTAATACTCTTGAGTGCATTCCTTAATATCCTTCTTTTCCACCATATCTGCGGTCATCACCCAGCACTCTAAACCATACCAATTAGAGGTCTTAGGACAGTTGTATGTGTATGTTTTAATATTGGTATTCCTCCTGATTCCTCCTGTTTTACATTTGATATTCGTTTTGCATAACTACTGATGTTTCATTACCTGATACTATTTGTAAAATTTCAACTCCCTGGTTCCTTTCCACTCAATCTTAGAGTATTTTCTTTGACTCTTCAGCATTTTCCTACTTCATGTATTCGTTATTTATATTCAGTTCTAGTTACTGTTCCTTATTTTCTTATACGGTATAACTCTCTTCAAGTAATTTCTGATGCTACCACGTGTGCAAGTCTGCTAAATACCGTTCCCTCTAGTTTTATGGGCTCTTTAGTAATTACTTATTCAATAGCGTAGAGAGTGGCCCTTCTCACTATAATGTCCCTGACCATCCTGTTCTAATACATCTCAAGCACTTTTGGCAGCCCTACCGTTTCCTGTTGGATTCCAAAATCTTTTATAATCTCATATCGGTTACTTGTGTTATAACTATCATCATCCTGTTTGATGAATGTGTTTGTCATATTCGTAAACTTGCTCCAGTACTTGTCGTAGTGTGCTCCTTCCCGGTACCTCCCCGATATGCTACACTATCCACAGCTCAAGTCTTCTTCAAAATACTTTTATCTTGGACCTTATGAGGTGCTCTGTCTCCTTTCTGACGTATGCGGCATCTCCTCCCTTCTCCGTTATTAAATTATTAGGTCGTAAAGTGCGTCTTCAGTTCTCTGTCCACCATATTTAAGTAAGTGTAATAATCAGTCCCATGTTCACCTGGTGCTTTGTTTCTCTTAACGCTTGTTTGCTTTTCTAAACTCTCCCAAAATTCACGGGCTTGTTCTTCTTCATCTAATTCCTTTCCACACTCACCCATATCCAGACTGTCCAGTTCTCTCCCATCTTCCATTTCTTAATTCAATGACGAGAAAGATAATAAATTTATGGATAAATAAATATTTATACAGGAAACTAGTTGCAAAGATAGATAGATAGATAGATAGATAGATAGATATACAGATAGGTAAGTAGATAGATTAGGCTATTATTTGTGGTGAGTTTAAGACTCAAGGCAGTCCTTTACACGTAACTAATTTACAATAGAAGTCTGTGACTTACAAACAGAGGCAATAATAATAATAATAATAATAATAATAATAATAATAATAATAATAATAATAATAATTTGATTTTGAGGCATCAGTCCTTATTCTGGTTTGATGCAGATCTCCATGCAACCCTACCCTGTTATAAACTTTTCATGTTTACGTAACTACTGCATCCTACATCTGTTTGTCATATTCATACCTTGGTCTAGCCGTACTATTCTTACCACCTTCACTTCCCTCAAAAACCACCTAAACAAGTGCTGGGTGTCTTAAGATGTGTCCTATCATTCTGCCTCCTCTTCTCATCAAATTTAACCAAATCGATCTCCTCTCACCAATTCGATTCAGTATCTCTGCATTCGTGATTCGATCTATCCATCTCACCTTCAGCATTCTTCTGTAACACAACATTTCAAAAGCTTCTCTCTCTTTCTTTCTGAGCTACTTATCGTCCACGTTTCACTTTCATACAATGCCACGCTCCAGACGAAAGTCTTCAAAAACATTTTTCTAATTCCTGTATCGATGTTCGAAGTCAGCAAATTTCTGTTCTTAAGAAAGCTCTTCCTTGCTTGTACTAGTCTGTATTTTATATCCTCCTTACTTCTACCATTGTTAGTTATTTTACTACCCATCTAACAATATTCATCTACTTCCTATAAGGCTCATTTCCTAATTCGAAATATATTTCGCATCACCTGACTTCGTTCGACTGCACTCTGCACTCCATTACTTTAGTTTTGAACTTTTCAATTTCCATCTTGTATTTCTTCCCCAAGATGTCCATACCATTCAGCAATTTCTCCAGATCGTGTGCAGTCTCAGCTGAAATTAATAACGATATCATCGGCACATATCTGGGTTTTAATTTCCTCTCCTTGGATTGCGATTCCCTTTTCATAATAATAATAAATAATAATAATAATTTATTACAAAAATATATTTGTAATACTGTCGTTAATCGGATTTGTAAACAACAGGAAAACCTTGAATCTTATTTCGCCACCCCTATTCTCAGTGTCACACGTCGTCATAACCTTCAGCATTGAGGTTTTCTTTTCTTTTCAAGGTCCTCCGTCTCCTAGCTATCCTTGTCTGCATATCTTGAGTATGTACGGTTTCAATGATGTAAGTTTCTTAAAACAAATCAGGTTCGTTATCTTCAACATCATTTTCCATAATGTTCCATCAGCGCATTTCCCTTTGTGTAGTTTTCTAAACCCCCTTACAGTTGTTTTAGAATTCCAAACCAATCCTTTCTCTCTGTCTAATTTTTTTTCTTGTGTTCTCTTGAATTGTCTTCTTATTTCGGTTCCGGGTTGCCCTTAACTCTGTCTTCATCTTCCTCTCTAAATTTACTTCCCTACTTTCTTCGTTTCTGTGTTTATCGCGTTGCTGTATTTCCTGCATCCTGCTTGACCTCCCGATAGTTTATCATTATTTCTTCAAATTAAGGATACCATGCGTTCCAAGGCTTGTAGTAGGATATCTTGTCTTAGATCCAAAAACATATTTCGGATGTTCTTGTAGTTTCTTCTTTAAAAATCTACCATATTCCTTCGCTGTTCCAGTTCTAAAGATTTTTCATGGTCTCTCCAGCCTTATGGGGCCCTTATGGGACCCTCACCAGGATTACTTGATTCAAAAACTGGAAAAAAATCCAAAGAAACGCAGCTCGATTTGTTCTGGGTGTTTTCCGACAAAAGAGTAGCGTTACAAAAACGTTGCAAAGTTTGGGCTGGGAAGATTTGGGAGAAAGGAGACGAGCTGCTCGATTAAATGGTATGTTCCGAGCTGTCAGAGGAGAGATGGCGTGGAAGGACATCAGTAGACGAATTTGATTGGTGTCTTTAAAAGTAGGAAAGATCACAATATGAAGATAAAGTAGGAATTCAAGAGGACAAATTGGGGCAAATATTCGTTTATAGGAAGGGGAGTTAGGGATTGGAATAACTTACCAAGGGAAATGTTCAATAATTTTCCAATTTCTTTGCGATCATTTAAGAAAAGGCTAGGAAAACAACAGATAGGGAATCTGCCACCTGGGCGACTGCCCTAAATGCAGATCAGTAGTGATTGATTGATTGATTGATTGATTGATTGATTGATTGATTGATTGATTGATTGATTGATTGATTGATTGATTGATTGATTGATTGATTGATTGATTGATTGATTGCTTATCCTTGCTTGAACATCTCCTTGGCCTCTTTGCTATTATTCTCTCCCTCTCTTCAATCCTGACGTCCTGTACGAGATGTGGAGGTTGTTGTGATGTCCTAGATCACTAACTTGTTCCATTAGATCATTAATTCTTCTTCTACATTTACTGGTAACCTTGACTGGGCTCTTCCACTTAGGATCTGTCCCCGGGTTGTTCCCTGAATGATGAACTTCTCAGTTTCTGGTCCGCTTCCCATTACATGGTCAAAGTATTCAGCTGACGAAGCCGAACCTGGCCTGAGATACTCCTTTCAAATTTAAGCTCTTTTAGGATGAAGTTATCCCTGCATTTATCGGCCCATGGAATTATCGACATCCTTCTTCAGCAAAACATTTCCGTTGGATCGATTTTCCTTCTCCTTCTTTCTTAATATCCACGACTAGCATCCATACATTATTCTTCTCCTTCAGGTGCCATATCCGGTCCCCCGGACGTTGGCAATCACCCTGGAGAAAGCACCCCTTTCTTCAGCCAACTTGAAGAGTTGTTCGATGTCATCCATTCATTAGTATTGGAAATATTCGACAGTTTGCTAGCCTTATTTTCAGTCTCTTAGAATTCTTTTGATCCTTCCACAGTCTTGTTAATTTCTTCACTGTCACCTTAAACTGCATCTTCTTTTCATTTTTCTCCTGATGAGCCAAAATTTGTTTTTCTTAATCTTCATTAAATTCCATTACTTCTTTACTTTTTCTTCTTCTCCTCAGAATCATAATCACCTCCAAGGTAACGTTAGCTGGATCTTGAGTGCCTTGAAATCAAATACCTCGACGCTGCAGGCTATGTCGGAGTGTGGCTGCGGTCTCACCTAAATTTTTAAATGCTTGTTCGTGATGTAGCAGTAGGGCACATAGTAGGTAGAGAGTTTATGATGTAGCTATACAACCCGTAATAGCTACGCCACAAGGTGTGTACCCTCTCGTTCGGAAGTGTGACGTGGCCGTCGGGATCCTTCACAATGGTCAATTTGTCCGCCCCCGTCCGCCGATTTCATACTCGCATCACTGAGGCTGCATTCCGTCCAACACTAGTACCATTGTCTCGGATGGACAATCTGCAGTCTCGATATATAGTCGCTACGGTTACTGGAACCCCAGCTGGCATCACATTGAGTGAAACGTCTTCGAAAGAAGGTCCTACCCTCCAAGTGATGCAGCTGGGCTTCTGAAAAACAAGCATTGTTGCCAAATTGGCCTACTGTTCCACAGCGTAACTGTGTCTGGAGCATTTTGACAGGAAATACGCGGGAAGTGGGCCGTCAAGTGGCAAAAACGTGATACTAGAAGCCCAGCCACGCGCCGTTAATGACTTTTAAGCGGACTATACACACTGAGATATTTCAAGACACTGATTCATGTGGCGGGCTCCAATGTACATGTGCACATTTGGTAGGGACTTATAAATTCTTTCCAAAATGCACGATCAGATATTTCTCCGCTCATGATCACTTTTCAAAGAAATACTCTGTATACGCGATACCTCCCTACACACATGTTGAGACTTGTATAGTGTTGCTTATATCGGTCTCAAGTTCTCTTACCAGCGAGAGACGTGATACGTCATGAGACCACGTGAGACCAGTTGTGAAAACGCTGCACGCGATATAACTGATATCAGGCACAGTCTCTTGATACATATCTCAGCGTGTATGGTCTGCTTTAAGAGTAGTGTGGGACAACTGAAATGTTGCCAGCTGGGGTTCCAATGGACGTCGCGATTGTGCCACAGTTCTTCCACGATTAACGTCGACAGCCTCCTGGTGTGGCTGCTGTATTCCTCAAAGAGACAGTGGTGAAAAAAATAAAAAATAAAAGTTATAAATAAATAAATAAATAAATGATAAAAATAAAGAAAAACAAACCAACTTGAACTACACCCATGTGAAGCCTTGGCTTACCAATCGACTACTGCTCAGCCCTAAGGCCTGCAGATTACTAGGTGACGCATGGTCAGCACGACGGATCCTCTCGGCCGTTATTTTTGGTTTTCTAGACCTGGTTCACTTTCTCACCGTCAAAACGTTTTTCAGTTGTTCTTAAGTAGGATGAATGGACCTGCAACCAGCAATCAGTTACTGAAACCAGGGTCTGCCGGTAAGGGGCAGGTGCACAATTACAAGACCGTGGGACTGCCCAATAATAATAATAATAATAATAATAATAATAATAATAATAATAATAATAATAATAATAATAATAATAATAATAATAATAATAATAATAATAATAATAATAATAATAATAATAATAATAATAATAATAATAATAATAATAATAATAATAATACATTTTCCTTACGGCCCTCTAACTACTTTATCGGTTCGCGGAGACGTCAATGTATCCCACAGTAGTTCTTTAAGTACCGATAAATTTGTCGATACGAAGCTGTTTTAAGAATTTTGACAGTATAAAGTGCCAACGTAGCTAATGAAACGAGCGACTTTTCCGATCGGTAAAGTCCTGAGTTTGGGACAAGTTGTAACCAACGTATTGCATATGTCATTTCTTTCTTTGGAGACATAGAGTGAGCTCAATTTAATTACAGGCGTATGTCCGTCAGTACTAGCCAGTTGGTACTAACCTCTGACTGTATACGACATTCATTAATCTCAAATACCATTCCCAGTTACGTACTGGGATAAAAAAAATCCTATAGGACTAATGAACTGTACATTACATAATTTACAAAGATATCCACTACCACAATCAGAATTCTTAAATCTTGAAGATGTTTTTAAAACTTGTTCCGTGTCACTGTAGTGTAATCTAACACTTAGGTCCACTTTCATTATAGGAACTTCATCAACAACTTAGTAACTGTAATACAACACAGGGAGTCTAAATGCGTTTAGTATTAAAAATACAATATAAGTGATTAAATTCTGCATTCATTCCAGTCAGTTATTTTGAGTAGTTTTATTTCATGTTTGAGGGCCCCTCTATCAACCCTACGCATCATGAAGGAAAGTAACGAAGTCTGTGTTTATTACTGAGGAATGATTAAGGTAAGATATCCGCTTTCAAAATTTCTGCGTGAAGACAATATTTGTAATGTGATTTCTTGTCACATACTTTTATGCAAGTGTTGTACAGTCAGCGAAAAAAGGAAAACTCCTTTATTAGAAGCACATTATCATATTTTATTAGCCTTTCCTTTCCTGTGTAAAGAAATTATAATCGAGATAAATCACTTGTAGCTGTAAACGGAGAGTTGTACCACTGGAGTGAAATATACAGCTAAAATGTGATAAACCTAGTTGTGTTTCACTAAATACTGTAGGCCTACTGTGTTACGTTAGATGTAATGTGGTTATTAAGAACGAGTGTCACGTATCATATTTTGGTGTAGAGGGTGTATCCTCCTGTGGGTGGGGGCGGTAGAATAACACCCACGGTATCCCCTGCCTGTCGTAAGAGGCGACTAAAAGGAGCTCCAGGGGCTCTGAACTTCGGAGCGTGGGTTGGCGACCACGGGGCCCTTAGCTGAGTCCTAGCATTGCTTCCACTTGTGCCAGGCTCTTCACTTTCATCTATCCTATCCGACCTCTCTTGGTCAACTTTTCCCACCCCGACGCTATTAGTTTTCCCAGGGCTAGGGAGTCTTTCATTTTCACGCCCTTCGTGGCCCTCGTCTTTCTTTGACCTATAGCCCCAGGGGCTCTGAACTTTGGAGCGTGGGTTGGCGACCACGGGACCCTTAGCTGAGTCCTGACATTGCTTCAACTTACTTGTGCCAGGCTCCTCACTTTCATCTATCCTATCCGACCTCTCTTGGTCAACTTTTGTTCTTTCCCGACCCCGACGCTATTAGGTTTGCGAGGGCTAGGGAGTCTTTAATTTTCATGCCCTTCATGGCCCTTGTCTTTCTTTGACCGATCTCTTCATTTTTCGAAGTGTCGGATCCCTTCCATTTTTCCCTGTGATTAGTGTTATATAGAGGATGGTTGCCAAGTTGTACTTCCTCTTAAAACAATAATCACCACCACGATCTGTAGAGGGTGTATCAGAATGATATCTAAAAACAACAGAGTTGACCTTCGTGTTATGTTAAGAACGATGGTGCAACCGGATTGTCGAAGAAATTCTTTCTTTTCGAGAAAATGAGGTTAGTGTGTTAGTTCGAGGCGCGCGATTTAAATTGACGAACTTGCCGTATTTGCTATACCAGAGAACCAGCCACTTCCTGTTGCTGTGCGTCAGGGGAGGGAAAGGAAGGGAGGGGAAGTGGAAGACAGAGGTTATGTTCGGTGCGAATGCACAAGCTGCTCGTTTGTTTCGCATAGTCGCTTCCTAGCCCCAGTAGGCAGTGCACAGTTTGTCTGCACACATTCATACTATACGAATCGCGTAGAAAGAAGAGATTTCCAAGTCGTTTGCGACACACCACACATCCTGAACAGAGTCCAAATGTCACTACTACACCATTGTGAACTGTGCCTCGAAGTAAGAGCGGCACACATTGAACATGTACTGTAATCAAACCATTGGGCGTACTGTTTCTTTCGTTCAAAATTTCATTCCATTTACAGTGTTTTGAGTGAAGGAATACACAATCGTTGGGTGGTAACATTGCATCTACTACTACTACTACTACTACTACTACTACTACTACTACTACTACGTTTTCATTCCTCCCCTGAAGGGGGAGCTGGGCCTCTTAGGCGGTGACGCCGTCTCTCAGGCCGGGAGCTCTGTTACAGTGAAGGAGATGCTCGGAGAAGTTGAGGGTGTTGGTGGCCGTGGCCTATACTAGGAACTGTCCCGGCATTCGCCTTAGTGCAGGAGGATGGAAAACCACGGAAAATCATTCTCAAGATAGCCGACGGTTGGGACAGCCGTGAGGTCCAGCCCTGTCCCGTCTCCCGAATGCAGAAGCGTAGAGCCACGGTAGAGCCGTGGCCACCCCTCCTCTGCTCGGTTGGCCGATCAGAGTGCAGGACTGTGCATTGCATCTCGAGCAAGTTCAATAATAAAGTATGTTCCTGCGACCAACAGACGTGAGGAGAAACAATTTGGTGCATTCCTTGACTGTCAAGTATGTGATAATTACAGCGTGTTCTTGTACTGTGTGTACAGTTAGGGGTGTTTAAGTAAAAGGACAGTGGATATTGCCTGTAAGAGACAAGGACAATCCTGAGCTAATAGAACGAGGAACCTTGTGCATACGTGCGGAGCATTATCTCTGTCTCCATCATACACCTCCACTTCCTCTGCCTCACCTTCTTTTCACTCAAGAACGAAGAGCGTCCTTCATTTTTTCGGCGTAGTTCTGATACGCTCTGTATATAAATATTATAGTGTATTTTGTAAGGTAATAACAAACATCTCACAAAGGAGAGGGGCATGAAATATTAGCCAGGATTAATTGATTTGTAATGGAGACGGAATTCTGGAAATAACGTGAGGTAAGAAATGCATTGTCGTGTCCTGAGAAAATGGACAGCCTCGGTGTTTGATGGAAGTATCTTCTGGCAAAACCTTTGGAGACTTCTTCATGTAATTGATTCCTTTCAACAGAAGATGAAGTGGACGATGAAGTTATTGATTCGCGATTATTCTAATACTTATTTTGTCTTTAGCAGTGGCGAAGTTAGGGTTCGTGACCCTCTCCTGTAAATGACAGGATAATACACATATAGAAGAAATACGCGATTCTATTATAAAATCAATGTTAATTAAACTAAATAACAGAATTGGAGAACATATAATGAAGAAAGAAAGCAAAACTCAACAAATACTGTAAACGAAAAGAAATCTGAAGCATAAAAGTAAAAAAAGAGAAAAAATCTAAACGAAAAACAAGCAAAATACAAACTGAAAAACATAAGCCAATGCGTAAACAGAACACAATACATAATAAGTAACGAAAAAAAAAAAACAGATACACGGTTCGTTAACATTTGACGAGCCAATACTGCACGGAATATTGGAGGCAGATAAGTAATAATTGAGACACATGATTGGCATTGGGGTTTTATTTAGACCAAAATAAAGTATACAAAATTACCAAGAGATGGCGCTGGACAGCAACACGTCAGGTAAAAATGGCCACACACGCTTGACATGACATGGGGTTTTATTGAGACTAAAATAAAGTACACAAAATGACCAACAAATGGCGCTGGACAACAGCAAGTCAGTTACAAATGGCCACACATGCTTGACATGACATGGGGTTTCCTTGACACCAACAATAAGTGCGCAAACAGCCCAACAGTTGGCGCTGGACAGCAACACGTCAGTGATGCCGCATGGGACCCGTGTACGGTATAAAAGGAACTGTCGTGAGAGAGGGCGTCAGATGCACCTGCAATCGCGGCATGTTGACGTTATCAGAAAAGGCACAGTTAGCGAAGCTGTATTTACTTTATTTTGGCTTCAATAAAACCCCATGTCATGCCAATCATGTGTGTCAATGATTACCTCTCTACCTCCAATATTCCGTGAAGTATGAGCTAACAGCTAAATATTATGTACATTTGAGGAGTGTCTGCTATTTCCACCTTAAGAAAGTTTTGGGAAAAGTACAAGAAGCGTAATGTAAAAGACACATGGAACGTACACATGATCGGCTTTGGTACAAATTATAAGGAATTGCATCTTTCTGGTTTGGATTGCTCATGACAATCGATAAAAAAAAAACTACTTTAATGCATGTGGACGAAATACTGATTCCATTTTTGGAAACGTAAATAGCACATTTTGAACAGGCACTCGTCATTTACACTATAATAATAAAATATTAACCTCTAATCATAAGGAACAGCAGTGATCTTCAGCTGTAAAGTAAAATGTCAATGTTACTAAGCTACATACCACAATCACACCCTATCATATGTCACCAATCATACGAAGCAATCAGCGGTATTCAGCAGGTAATCTATGCATGTATTCTTCAATTTTGATATGGTGTTAAGAGTTCCTGATAGCAGCTGGTGGTGAATTCTAGAATCGTTATCCGGCCACAACGATGGATCTATTATACATATTATTATTATTCATCGTTAGGGCTACTAAGGACTGCGAGATCTCAACAGTTTGTCTTCTTGCGAACCCACCAGGTTTTCATCTTTCCGGAGTGTGCTTTCTTCCACGCTACAGAATAGACATGCTTCAGTCGAGTTGGGACATCTTCTTGATGATATTATACATATATTAATATTTTTAGTATTTTTATCTCTCAATATGCCCTTTATAATGGTTGTTCTTTACTTCTTATCCACATTCCAGGTCCGCAAAGAACGAGATATATATCTCAAGGCTTCACCAAATTATACAACCCTTCTGCAATTAGCCCCCTAAATGCCGCGTTCGAGTTTCGTCAAAATTATAGTAATCATTTAGATCTTGCAAAGACGTCAGGAATCACTATCTATTGAGTAGCAAAAAGTCATGTGAAGACACTGCATGTAGTGTTAATAACGAGTTGCTCTAACGCGAGCCCTTAGAATGGCATCGACTCTGCAAGGTGTTGGAATAGTTGTGCAGGGATCTTTACACACGCATCTTGCACTGCTGCCCACAATTGTTCTCGTATAATTAGTGCGAGGTTCATGGAGCGTATACCAACATCGACAGCATCCAATAAATGCTCAATTGGTTTAAGATCGGGAAAAGTGGAGAGCCAATTCCATGGTCATAACTTCCACTAGAGTGCTCCTCCAACCACCTACGTGCAACCACAGAGCGATGACATGGCACATTGTCCTATTGAAACATGGCATTTCCATCAGGGTATTCTAGGGCCAGAAAGAAATGCAGATGGTCTGAAAGAATGTCCACATAACGTGCACCAGTCAGCGCTCCCTGCAGCCGGACAATGAGGCCTAATTACGAACATGAGAACCCTGCCCAGACCAGAACTGAGCTACCTCCCGCCTGGACACAATTTTGTTGACATGCAGGATCCGTAGCATAACGGGGCAGACGCGGCACTCTCACGCGTCCATCAGCTCGATACAACTGGAAACGGGATTCATCGGACCATACCACACGCCACCACTGTTCCATGGTCCATTGTCGATGTTAGCGGGCCCATGCACGTTGTTGAGCTCTGTGTCGAGGTGTCACCAAAGAGACACGAGTTGGTCATCGGCTGGTGAAGCCTATTGGGTGCAGTTGCCTCCATACAGTTCTGGTAGATATTGGTGTGGAAACGGCTTCCTGACTCCCAACATTCAACCGGGCGGTAATCTGACTCACAGTAGTCCGTCGAGCACCCAGTATGGTTGCGCGGAGGCGACAAGGTGTCCGTTCGTTAAATACTTGTGGACTTCCTGTGCTGCGGTTTACGTGGGTGGTAACATCTCTCCGATACTGAAGATCACACTCGACACTGTTGACCTCGGAAACCCGAATTCGCGTGTAATCTCCGCAATGCCATGGCCCATGCGCCGTGCGCGGATGTTCATCCCACGTTCGGGGCGTGTTGCCATCTTCGCGACACTGGTGTCTGCAACACACTGCTCAGCTACGCCGCCGCTAGCCGCAACGGTCAGCGGTCATACACGCCACATTTTCTAACGGGACACCCCTTCCCGTGACTTTTGTCCACTCAGTGCATATAAAATAACATGTCCTGACAGATTCATCACTGCCGAGCCAAAACTACTGGACATAAAGAAATGACATTTTGGGGATACATTTATATTACAGTGTACAGAGGTGCTCACTAAGGGAGGATTTTCGGGTATCCCGTCGCTAAGGAGCTGAAAAGGTGGGGAGGGGTGGGGGTGGGGGTAATTTTGCAAATGAGAATATCTATATCTCAAAAACCTAACATTCAAGACGTGGTAATTGGTTTTTGGAATATTTTTTAAGTATAAAGAAACAGATATTACTTGTTTTCAGGAAAAACACTTAAGGGGTTTAAAAATGAGTGAAAAAGAGGTTGAATCCTTATGAGGCTGCTTATATCGCAAAAACTGAAAATGCAACAGGCGTGAAAATTGATACATGGAATCTCCTTTAAAAAAAGAAAACGTATTTTTTAAATTTCGTGAAATCCACTTATGGGGTGTAAAAAGAAGCGAAAACTTGGTGCATTATTGAAATAAGTATATCTCAAAATCTTAACATGTTACAGACGTAAAATGTGGTATTTGGAATTCCCTTCAAAAATAATGAAACGCTCCTTTTCTTTGTTATTGAAAAATCCGCTTGGTGGGTGGGGTGAAAAGGGCCGAGAAGGGGGTTAAAATCCTTAAGGGGAATACCTGAACCTCAAAACCTGAATATGTTACAGACGTTAAAATTAGTATTTTGAATCTCCTTTATAATAAAGAAACACGTATTTTTTTTTGTTTTCGGAAAATCCATTTAAGTGAGGTGAAAAGGACCGGAAAATGGGTTGAATTCTTTATAAGGGGATAGTTATATCTCAGAAACTGAAGATGTTACAGACGTAAAAATGGTATTTGGAATCATGTTTAAATTTTCTTTTTACAACTTGCTTTACGTCGCACTGACATAGATTGGTCTTATGGCGACGATGGGATGGGAAAGGCCTAGGAGTGGGAAGAAATCGGCCGTGGCCTTAATTATGGTACAGCTCCAGCATTTGCCTGGTGTGAAAATGAGAAACCACGGAGAACCATCTTCAGGGCTGCCGACAGTGGGGCTCGAACCCACTATCTCCCGGATGCAAGCTCACAGCCAACTCCCCTGCTCGTTTAAAAATAAAGGAACAAGTTTTCTCCCCGGAAAATCCACTTAAGGGGCTGAAGTGAATTGAAAGAACGGGTGAATTTTTAAAATGAATGTATCTACAGTATGTCTCAAAAACTTAATACGCTACAGCTGTGAATACTGGTATTTGGAATTTCCTTTAAAAATACAAGAACATGTATTTTTTTATTTCGGGAAAGCCACTTGAGGAGTGGGAACCTGATAAACGGTTTGAATTCTTTTTACGAGGATATGTGTCAAAAACTGTCCGACTTATTGTCTGAATGGTCAGCGTTAAGGCCTTCGGCTCAGAGGGTCCCGTGTTCGATTGCCGGTCGGGTCGGAAATTTTAATCGTGTTTGATTAATTCTTCTTGCTCGGGGACTGGATTTTTGTGTTTTTCCAACACTTTCCTCTTCATATTCAGACAACACACTACACTACCAACCACCACAGAAACACGCAATAGTGATTACATCTTTCCATATAAGGTTGGCGTCAGGAAGGGCATCCGGCCGCAAAACAGGGCCAAATCCACATATGTCTGACACAGTTCGCACCCGCGACCCCATAGGTATGGGAAAAGCGGTAGAAGAAGATGTGTCAAAACCTGAAGATGTTACAGCCGTGAAAATTGGTATTTGGAAACTTCTTTAAGAATACAAGAATATGTAATTTTTGTTTTATCGGAAAAGCCACTTATTGGGGGTGAAAAGTGAAGAAGGTATTGAATTCTTTTCATGAGGATACTTATATCTCAAAAAGTGAAGATGTTACAGATGTGGAAATAGGTATTTGGAATCATTTAAAAAATAAAGAAACACACATTTTTATTTTGTTTTATTTATTTATTTATTTATTTATTTATTTATTTATTTATTTATTGACGTGAGAATGGGCTGTTTCTCACATGGACATTTCGTTGGCGCATGTTCTAGAGTTAGCTCTGCCAGTAACCTGGTCATCTTAGCCCCGAAAGGCAATACCACAAACGTGGTTTACAAATAGGTTCTGGGCTAAATGAAGCACAAGTTTTTATACTTTAGGGTAAAGCCACTTAATGGGGGTAAAATAGTGAACAAGGAGATAATGTCTTACAGTTAGCGCAGTACTGAAGAACGATTACTTTTATCAAATTACGAATTCCACTCGGTTAAAGCTAGTAACTAGGCCTCGTATGAAAAAGTCCGTCGAAAAATTTTGAGCATTTATTTATTTATTTATTTAAAAACGAGCATTAAGAGTCAGGAGGAGGATATTCAGATACATAAGATAAGGAAGTAAAAGGAAATACGTAGTATAAAGAGCGTTAAGTACAAAGGTTACTTGTAACATGCTATATCTTGCATAAGAAAGGTAAATTTTAAAGGAAATGTGTTAACACACGTATTCACGTGATAACCAGTTCTACTTTTAACAGAGGGTCAGTTGTTGTTATTCTACTATCTCAGTCGATGTCGACCGCACAGTATCCCCTTGCTTCTAAACACTTGCGTACAAAAGTTTAAAATTAGCGCCTTTGTCATCCGTCACGCATACCAACATGCGACACCTATCCGAAGTATGGAGAACTACTTGTCATTTCTTTAGATACATAGCGCCCCTCGCAAACCTACTTTCTCCCACGGCTAACAGAGTGCGTGAGTAATCTGTTTTACAGTAACTTGCAAACTCGCCGTCAGAGTGTACCTCAAGCTGATGTACATTCGCACATGCACACTAGTTATTTCTCCTGTTATGTCTCTAGGGGATCTAACGGTCATTTGTTTACAGTAACTGACGAAGTCGCGGCGAGAGTGCACTGTTATGTATCTAGCGGGATCTGATAGTCTTTTGATTACAGTAACTCACTAAGTCGCCGCGAGAGCGCACTGATATGTCTCTAGCGGGAACCGATATTCATTTGTTTACAGTAACTCACGAACGTCGTCGTAAGAGCACACTGTTAAGTCTCTAACGGGGTATTTGTTTACAGTAACTCACGAAGACGCCGCGAGAGTACGCTGATATGTCCCCCCAACACACACAGCTGAGCCAGAATCGAACCTCCAAAGTTTGCGACGGAAGGCCAGCGTTGCAACCGTCTGAGCTACTCAGCTTGGCAGGGTAAGGGAGATGGTGGTATACAATTTCTTAATTACTAGACTGCGTGCCTGAAACCCTCGATTAAATTCCAATCCTCTCCGTAGTGCTCATGTGGAGCGAGGACATATAACGCTGTTGATGGTGATTTGTCCGTCGGATGGAGACGTAAAACCTTGAGCAGACCTCTCGATGCTATTCGGGAGGAGAATGCTATATGCCACTACCGGCTTTTACCTTCTCCCTTTCTACTATCATATATCATGTCGTTCATTTCACCTTATTATCTTCCCTGATGAGTTTGACGTCAGGAAGGGACTCCGGTTATAAAAAATCCATCTTGACAGATTCATCTCACCACAAATCCGACACCGTAGAGAAACGGGACAAGGAATGGTTATAATTTCCTGCACCCTTAGCCAGCAGTCCGTATTTCAAATCACCCAGGCTTTGACGTCACAGCTCTGTCAGGAGAAAGCCTGCACGTGCGGATATGTTAAGATAAGCATGCATTTTTAAATCGCCCGCGCTTATTTCGTCACAGCTCCCTCACTCCTCCAAGGGAAGAAGACAAAGAGCCTGTGTGAGGTTAGGTTACCGTTCGTGGTCAAGGTTAGGTTAACACACGTGTTAACCACACCTACAAGTCACTTCACTAGTTCGGCTCCTCCAAGGGGAAACCGTAAATTGCCCGTCTGATGTTAGGTTAGCGTTCCTCGTAGCGAGGTTAGGTTAGCACGTCATCATGTCATCATAACCTCAACTACCAGTCACCTAACCGATTGGACTCCTCCAAGGGAAGACGACAAAGAGCCTGTGTGAGGTTCGGTTACGGTTCGTGGCCAAGGTTAGGTTAGCACACGTGTTAACCACACCTACAAGTCACCTCACTATTTCGGCTCCTCTAAGAGCAATCCGTAAATAGCTTGTCTGAGGTTACGTTAGCGTTCCTCGTAGCGAGGTTAGGTTAACACGTCATCATGTCATCATAACCTCAACTACCAGTCACCTAACAGACTGGACTCCTCCAAGGGGAGCCGACAAAGGGCCTGTGTGAGGTTATGTTAGCGTTCGTGCGCAAGATTAGGTTAACACGTCATAATGACGTCTTAACCTCATCTACAGGTCACCTTACAGATTTGTGGCGCCTCCAAGGGCGCCCGATCGATTCGGCTCCTCCAAAGGTGTCCGTGACTATTCCGATTCGGCTCCTCCAAGGGGGGCCCGTGCGATGCGGCTCCTCCAAAGTGGCCCGTGGGGTCAGCATTGCCCTCGTACGTCATAACCTCACCTAGCGGTCAAAAACACTCCAGGTTGGCCAGTGAGGTTAGCATTGCCCTCGTACGTAAGGGTATGATGTCATAACCTCACGTAGGGGTCAAGAGTACCCTAGGTCTTTCTCTGACCAATTAGGCCCCTCCAATGGAGTCTGTGAGGTTAGGCTTGCTCTCGTACGCAAGGCTATGGCGTTATTCCGCTTCTTAACCTTACCGAGAGGTCACTGAACCCGGGCAAGTACCTTCATAGCTTTACTACTAGGTCGATGAACTAGGACGTACATAACCTTACTACTAAAATGTTTTAGAACATACTTTGCCCTTACTACTACAAACATTAAACAGCGTCTTCTCGCTTCCTGCGCTCTCGGTGAATAACTTATATTCATCATCGTGACATTTTGCTCTGAATTTCAAGACACGCAGCCCTCTAATCTCACATCAGTGCGTTCCCCACATCATTTTTCAACATTGTTTATGTCCTAGGTAATTCAAATGTTATGCTTAAAACCAGTAGCGTAGCCAGGATCAGCCAATATAGTGGGGGGGGGGAGTTATAGTTACAAAAAGACAGAACATAATGAGGGTGCTTGTGTGTGCACGTGGTGCGCGCATGCAAGTCTTGTCATCATAACGACGCTGATACAAGTGAAATATGTTGATATTCGGATTGCAGTAGGCCTGCACTGCAAAATTTTATATTAAAATACAGATCAAGAACAATACGACGGTTTTACAGTCAATGGTATTTTCAGTTTACAATCTAAAATCCAACTTTCGAGGCTTCCTAGAAAATAAGTTCCACAGATCTGTTGGTTCTACAATTTTTTTGAAACATTATTTTTTATTGTCACTTCAAGTTTATTTTCTTCGGCAGCCAGCACATTTCCTATTCTCGCCGCTAGATGGGGGCTTCATTTATCCATTCTTGACCCTGTCGAATGACGGGAAATAGGCTGTAGATTTTCAATAAAGTTACGTAAGGGCTCAATCAAAATTGCAGTAATTTTCCAGTGTGTCAGTATCTGCCGATATAATGGTACTACCTTCATTTTTTAAAGGAATTACACTTTTCTACACCTAGGATTCAAAGTTATGGAGTGTGATTTTTTCAAAATCTTTCTGTTAGTTCTCAAGAAAATGGAATGTTTTTAGACATGATTTATTCGTCCGCCGTGAGCCACCCTATTCGAAAGAATCCCAACCAGATGACCAACGTCCACGCTTCGTATGAATCCTGAGCCTGTTAACACATTGACCCTGTACTTTATTCTTTTTTCAATTTGCTTTACGTCGCACCGACACAGATAGCTCTTATAGCGACGTAGGGATAGGAAAGGTGTAGAAGTGGGAAGAAGGCGACCATTGTCTTCATGAAGGTACAGCTCCAGCATTTGCCTGGTGTGAAAATGGGAAACCACGGAAAACCATCTTCAGGGGGGTGTATTCTAACCTCCAGCAAACCCCCTTGGCTACGTCCCTGTAGTTAAAACGTATCATACATACCACTTGAGGAAATCATGCGAACATCTAAAATCTTACCGTACCAGCATAGTAGGCCTACAAGCCAAGAAGATTGGAAATCACTCTACGAGTACATTTGTTAGTACAATTTTTCAATAGGAGTGATATGAACGGAAATAACTGAGGATTATTTTCAGAAACTTCTTCTAACCTACCCTTCTACTCAGTATTAATTAAATAATTTGTAGGCTAAGCAACAGTTCCTACTTGCCCTCAATTTTAATGTTATGACCGAGTTTCCTTAATTTACGAACAATTTTTTTTTTTTTTTTTTTGCGGCACCCGCCGTACATTTAACAGATGTCAGGGAATGTTTTACAATAAAACAGTGTTGTATTTATTCAGAAAAGCACATGTAAGAACAAAAATGTGATAAAGCTACATAATAAAGGGGACAATGGTCAACACTGCACGTCAGGATAATTTAATGTTGTTCTATAGCAGCAATTGCATATCCCAGTTCCCTCTACACCGGGCGAGTTGACCGTGCGGTTAGGGGCGGGCAGCTATGAGCTTGCATCCTGGAGATAGTGGGTACGAACATCACTGTCGGAAGCCCTTTTACGTGGTTTCCCATTTTCACACCAGGCAAATGCTGGTGCTGTACCTTCATGAAGGCAATGGTCGCTTTCTTCCCACTTCTACACCTTTCCTATCCCTACGTCGCTATAAGAGCTATCTGTGTCGGTGCGACGTAAAGCAAATTGAAAAAAGAATAAAGTACAGGGTCAATGTGTTAACAGGCTCAGGATTCATACGAAGCGTGGACGTTGGTCATCTGGTTGGGATTCATTCGAATAGGGTGGCTCACAGCTGACGAATAAATCATGTCTAAAAACATTCCATTTTCTCGAGAACTACCAGTCAGATTTTGAAAACATCACACTCCATGACTTTTAATCCTAGGTGTAGAAAAGTGTAATTCCTTTGAAAAATGAAGGTAGTACCATTGTATCGGCAGATACTGACACACTGGAAAATTACTTCAATTTTGATTGAGCCCTTACGTAACATTATTGAAAATCTACAGCCTATTTCCAGTCATTCGACAGGGTCAAGAATGGATGAATGAAGCCCCATCTAGCGGCGAGGATAGGAAATATGCTGGCTGCCGAAGTCTGTCGCACTCCTCTGGAGCAATGGTGAGTGACAGATGAAATGTTAATGGAGAGTGTCGCTGGAATGAAAGCTGACAGGGAAAACCGGACTACGCGGAGAAAAACCTGACCCACCTCCGCTTTGCCCAGCACAAATCCCACATGGAGTGACCGGGATTTGAACCACGGTATCCAGCGATGATGGGCCGGCGCGCTGACGTCTGAGCAACGGAGGCTTGCGTAACGTTAATAAAGGTTAAAAATGATATTTGACAATCTTAACGGTTTGTGAGTTATGTGAGGACAACATATTAGCTCACTCATTCTGTACATAACCACCCAGAAATAACGTGCACAAACTATATTATTTACAGAAGGCAGTTTGGGTTTAGGAAAGGTTATTCCACTGAAGCTCAACTTGTAGGATTCCAGCAAGATATAGCAGATATCCTGGATTCAGGAGGTCAAATGGACTGTATCGCGATTGACCTATCTAAGGCATTTGATAGGGTAGATCATGGGAGACTACTGGCAAAAATGAGAGTAATTGGACTTGACAAAAGAGTGACTGAATGGGTGGATATGTTTCCAGAAAATAGAACTCAGAGAATTAGAGTACGGTTAGGCGATGCTTTGTCTGCCCCTGTAATAATTAAGAGGGGAATTTCTCAAGGCAGTATTATTGGATCTTTATGTTTTCTTATATGTACCAATGATATGTGTAAAGAAGTGGAATCAGACAAGGCTTTTTGCAGATGATGTTATTCTACACAGGGTAATAAATAAGTTACAAGGTAGTGAGGAACTGCAAAATTATCTCGATAATGTTGTCAGATGGACAGTAGGCAATGATATGATGATAAACAGGGTTAAAAGTCAGGTTGTGAGTTTCAAAAATAGGAAAAGTTATC
This sequence comes from Anabrus simplex, assembly GCF_040414725.1. NCBI lineage: Eukaryota > Metazoa > Arthropoda > Insecta > Orthoptera > Tettigoniidae > Anabrus > Anabrus simplex. The sequence continues at coordinate 87,457,765 of NC_090265.1, read as the reverse complement.
CTAGTTTTAATTACTGTGTTGATGGGGTGAAATTTCCTTTTGGAGATCATTGTAAGTAACTAGGTTTTAATATAAAGAAAGACCTTCAATGGGGTAATCACATAAATATGATTGTAAATGGTACAGGTCTCTGCACATGGTTATGAGGGTATTTAGGGGTAGTAGTAAGGATGTAAAGGAGACGGCATATAAGTCTCTGGTAAGACCCCAACTACAGTATGGTTCCAGTGTATGGGACCCTCACCAGGATTACTTGATTCAAGAACTGGAAAAAAAAAAAAAAAAAAAAAAAAAATCCAAATAAAGCAGCTCGATTTGTTTTGGGTGATTTCTCACAAAAGAGTATCGTTACAAAAATGTTGCAAAGTTTGGGCTGGGAAGACTTGGGAGAAAGGAGACGAGCTGCTCGACTAAGTGGTTTGTTCCGAGCTGTCAGTGGAGAGATGGCATAGAATGACATTAGTAGACGAATAAGTTTGAGTGATGTCTTTAAGGGAAGTTTGAATTCAAGAGGACAAATTGGGGCAAATATTCGTTTATAGGAAGGGGAGTTAGAGATAGGAATAACTTACCAAGGGACATAATTCAATAAATTCCCAATTTCTTTGCAATAATTTAAGAAAAGTCTAGGAAAACAACAGATAGGGAATCTGCCACCTGGACGACTGCCCTAAATGCAAATCAGTAGTGATTGATTGATTGATTGATTGATTGATTGATTGATTGATTGATTGATTGATTGATTGATTGATTGATTGATTGATTGATTGATTGATTGATTGATTGATTGATAAATAATGACTAAAAGAAGGAAACGCCCATGGTTCAGCAGTTCCGAAGGAACACGGCCTACCAAGCGATCGCTGCTCAGCCCGAAGGCCTGCAGATTACGAGGTGTCACGTGGTCATCACGACGAAACATATTTCCAGTAGCACAAATTCAAATATTGTTCTCACGTATACTTTATAAGAGGTGATTAAAAGAGGCCCCAGGGGCACTCAGCATGGGAGCGTGGGTTAGCGACCAGGGGGCCCTGAGCAGAGTCCTGGCGTTGCTTCCACTTACTTGGGTCAGATTCCTCACTTTCATCTATCCTATCGAACCACCCTTGGTCAATTCTTGTTCTTTTCCGACTCCGACGTTATTAGAAAATTCGATGCCTAGGGAGTCTTTCATTTTAACACCCTTCGTGGTATTTGTCTTTCTTTGGCCGATCTCTTCATTTTTCGAATTGTCGGGTCCCTTCTATATTTTTCATCTTAATAGAGGATTGTTGCCTAATTGTACTTCCTCTTATAAAATAATCAACAGCCCCACCACCACCACCACCACCACCACCCCAGGGGCTTTCAACTTGAGAGCATGCGTTGGTGACCATGGGGCCCTTAGCTAAATTTGGCATAACTTCCAATTGTGCCAAGCCGCTAACTTTCACCTATCCTATCCGACTATCGTTGATCAACTCTTGATCTTTTCGACCCCATTGGTATTAGTTTGCAAATCCTCTGGAGTCTTTCCTTTTTAACGCCCTTTGTGGCCCTTGTCTTCGTTTGGCCGATATCTTCATTTTTAAAGTTTCGTATTCCTTCCAGTTTTTTCTCTCTGATTAGTTTAAATAGGGGATGGCTGCCTAGTTGTACTTCCTCTTAAACCAATAATCACCACCACCACCACCACCACCACCACCACCACCACCTTCGTGACCGTTCTCTTTCTGTTGTTGTTTCTTCGAAGAATCGTACCACTTCTCTCTTTCCCTTCGGATTAATGTTAAGAAGGACTGATTGCCCAGTCCTACTAGTTGTACTTCGTGAAATAATACTCACTTCCACTACCACCATATACGCGTCACGTATGTCGATATGGCTTAGTTGTATGGGCAGATGTCCTTTCTCACGTCAATCATGTATGGTTTTCTTTTTTCTTACTATCAGCACTAGCGGGTGAGTTGGCCGTGCGGTTAGAGGCGCGCGGCTGTGAGCTTGCATCCGGGAGATTGTGGGTTCGAATTCCACTGTCGGCAGCCCTGAAGATGGTTTTAAGTTGTTTCCTATTTTCACACCAGGCAAATGCTGGGGCTGTACCTTAATTAAAGCCACGGCCGCTTCCTTCCAACTCCTAGGCCTTTCCTATTCCATCGTCGCCATAAGACCTATCTGTGTCGGTGCGACGTAAAGCCACTAGCAAAAGAAAAATACTATTAGCACCAACTCAGGTGGGGTTTCGGCGACGATGGAATAGGAAAGTGTTAGGACTGGGAAGGCAGCGGTCATGTCTTTAATTAAAGTTAAAATGGTGTGAAAATGGAGAGCCAAGGAAAACCATGTTCAGTGTTGCCGATGGGGATTTCGAATCTACCATCTCCAGAACGCAAGCTAACAGATAAGTGATGGTAATGATTATTGTTTTAAGAGGAAGCACAACTAGGCAACCATCCCCTATCCAACACTAATCAGAGAGAAAATTGGAAGAGATCCGAAACTTCGAAAAATGAAGGTTTCGGCTAAAGAAAGACAAGAGGCACGAGGGGCGAGAAAGTGGAAGACTCCCTAGGCCACGAGTGCTCTAATACAGTCGGGGTCGGAAAAGAACAAGAGTTAACCAAGGGAGGCCGGATACGATAGATGAAAGTGAGGATCCTAAGGTAAGTAATCGTAAGCAATGCCAGGATTCAACTGAGGGCCCCGTGGTCGCCAACCCACGCTCCCCAGTTAAGAGCACCTGGGAGCCCTTTTAGTCGGCTCTTACGACAGGCACAGACATCGTGAGTGTTATTCTACCACCCCCATCCACAGCGGGAGCTAACAGCTAAGCTGCCCACACCGCGCAGCTAGCTCGTTCGGTCCTGTGGTACGTCTGTATAATCACGTTGTCCCATAGAACCCGTCGTATATCCGTTTTACCTTTACCTGTTAGTACCCTCGACGATATTAAAGGTGCCAAAGGCTATTTAATTTAGACAACTGTCGCATCTAGTGTCTCCTTCTGCTACGTGTATCATATATCCAGCTATCATTGTCAAAGTAATAATCATGTTATTTGTTTTACGTTCCACAAACTACTTTTTAAGGTCTTCGGAGACGCCGAGGTGCCGGAATTTAGTCCCGCAGAAGTTCTTTAACGTGCCAGTAAATCTACCGACACGGGGCTGTCGCATTTGAGCACCTTCAAATACCACCGAACTGAGCCAGGATCGAACCTGCCAAGTTGGGGTTAGAAGGCCAGCGCCTTAACCGTCTGAGGCACTCAGCCCGGCTCATTGTCAAAGAAATTTATGACAAAGAGTGACTACAATATCTCAGACTGTAATATAAAACTAAAATAGCGGAAGTCATTGGGGATCAACTGCCGACTGTTCAAGGGTAGGGTGTAAATTAACTCCATTAAGACGTGAAATCTTCGCATATTAGATTCCTTTCCTCCAGGACATCCAATATTAATGTTAAAAATCATGACATCCTTCAGCGTACCCCAAAAGTTAAAAGTTCAGAGGTGTTAAAACTCGTTAACATGTTGGATTTCCAAATATACCAACCGCATCGCCCTATCCAGTGTCCTTGCAGTTTCTCATTCAGAAAATCTCGCACTTCTTAGCAGTAGTGTGGAGTTATAAGATATCAGTGTTTTCGTGAAGTGCACGTATTATTGGTAAAATGGATGAGCGGAGCATTTCCAGGTGCGCTTTACCAGTAATAACGCCTTTAAAGAAGATTAAACCTCTATCTAACATTCGGCTGACACCATTCACCCCTGGTAGATCAACCACTGTATCAACACAATTATGACTCCACTGTTCCATTAAGCTTGAATTGTGCCTCATCAGACCACATTATCTTCTTCACGAACTCTTCATTCCGATTTTTCATTTGCATAAACCACTTACAAAACTGCATTCGGCGATTAGAATCACCGTCATGCAGTAATCTTGGAATGTACACTTTCCACGTAACGGTTTGCAGAAAGCGTCGTGCACTTGAGAAGCAACTAATCAAAATATATAATGTCCACCTCAGGACGAAAATGAGTTTGATACAGTTTCGTAGAGTATTTTTCGTGCTCTACATGATACCGCATTCAGTTTTTATCTGTCTGTATACTGTAACATTGAAATAATATCTTGAAAGTGAGTTGTTAAAACAAATCGTATATTTTCCACGCGGGTGACTGAATCAGAACATATTTGTATAATGTCCACCAATGACATATTTTCACTTTCCTTTCATAAATGGCATAAAATGTAATGAATGTAGTCTGTTCTAGACAGTAATATTCTGCCTATAATAAATGATTGTACTGAACCAGTTTTTACAAAGTAATTTTAGTCTTTGTTGAATTTGGGTTGGGAAGAATTGAGAGAAAGAAGAAGAGCTGCTCGACTAAATGGTATGTTCCGAGCTGTCAGCGGAGAGATGGCGTGGAATGACATTAGTAGACCAATAAGTTTGAATGGCGTTTATAAAAGTAGGAAAGATCACAATATGAAGATAAAGTTGGAATTCAAGAGGACAAACTGGGGCAAATATTCATTTATAGGAAGGGGGTTAGGGATTGGAATAACTTACCAAGGGAGATGTTCAATAAATTTTCAATTTCTTTGAAATCATTTAGGAAAATGCTAGGAAAGCAACAGATAGGGAATCTGCCACCTGGGCGACTGCTTGATTGATTGATTGATTGATTGATTGATTGATTGATTCCGTCAGGCAGATATTCATTTTAAGCCATTCTAAGCACGTGCTGTAAATTTGAAGTGATTGCAAGTCAAATTTTGTAAGTTATAATTTTCAGGTATAAAAGTTAATATAATCTAATGATGACAATACAATAACCTCGTCAAAACGTATAATGTCCGGTATGTCCGTATGTTGTCCAAAATGTAAATTAACTTTCAATAAATAATTGATCTCCAATAAGAAACTAACTGTGAGAACTACATTATATTTTATTCAATGTTTTAGGAGCTATCAGTTTTTTGCTTCTCCTGAAAAAATTGTATTATTGGACATTACACGTTTTCATTGGTTGCTCCTCACTTGTACTAATAACCCGTACCTCATCTACACATTGTGTAGCGGACTTCCGTGAAGACGTTGTAAACATTTCCAAAACCGAAGCAGAAGGATTATGGCTTGTAGCTGTGCGAGGTCTTCAGGATCTTCACTTATGCACATCACAAATGGTATTATTTACATAAAACTTGTCACGGATCCCCGTAATTGTCAAGCTCGTTCGAGGTTCCGCTTGGAACTCACGACTCAACTGACATTGAAGATTTACACACTTGATGTACAACTTTAAGATGCACTTCCATTTCTCAAACGTCAATCGTGCTACCGCCCCCTTCTTGCACTATCATTCGTCAATGTCATACGTAATATGACATTATAGTGATGCAAGAAGTCACACCTGTTGAGAAAACACGATGCTACATATTGTGATGGTAATTCAATTCTATTCCGGCAACAATACATAGACACCATCAATTAAATAGTGTGCACATTCTTTTGGCGAACCTTGAATATATACTGTTAAAACTCTTTCGACGAATAAACATGAACTATCCAACAAATAATTAGAAATCGATTCTTTTTATTTTTCGTCATATCGAATATAGTACGAAGTAAGCTTATGACATCACTCGTGTATCTGTGCTGAACTTGGTAAATTCATGAACACGACGTTATTTTAATCAAACCTAAAGAAACATGATAATATAGCGAAAATGTAACCACATAAGTTACATGAGGAAGAGAAGACTTATTTTCTTTCGTCATTTAGAAAATGTTGATAACGAAGTGCTAACATACCACATCGGAAACACAGTATCCCAAAGGCCATTTTACGCCAAATTTATTCAAAAATGATCCAGCCCTGACTAAAAATTAGTCCGACTGAAATGCACAACAGAAATCTATATAGAAAAATCTCATAAGATGTATACATTCCCTAGGAACTCTACAACCGCACCACGTTCAGCAAGAAAATGGACTCAAGAAAGGATAGAACACATACAGCTGAAATGTAAACATACTGCACCCGCAGTAATGCCCAAGAGAGGTGAGAATGCGTGGGGCAGAGTGGTCCACATACAGCCGAAAGGATGCGAAAAAGTGAGCGCATAAAAGGTAATTATGACGTTAGTAATTAGTCATACCTATGTTTACGGTTCCGGACATTGATTGATGTTTCTTCACTCCTTGTATTATCGATAAGGAAATCGTAAGTACTTAGTAGAAATATATTTGTCAACACCTCATCAATCATTTCAGATATTAATGAATTTTATTTATCTTATCTGAGTCTTAGGAATATCCTACTGTGCAATATGTAATGAACGTGTGTTGCAGCTACCTGTACCTTGACTCCGGATGAAACTTATCTCAAACCGCGAAGGTTTCGCTACAGAGATGTTGTCCCCTGACATAGCAGTAATATTCAGGCTTAATTGTAAGCTTAGGATATAATATTTGATGAAGGTTCTTTGTATCGTAGTGGCGACAACACGTCGATGCAAATGTTCATTTTTTCTCTTTTGGGGGAAAATAGGTGTGGATATCGTAACATTTATTTTTACAACGGGTGCTGTGGTGAAGTATGTTTCAGTTAACCATCAGTCTTCATTATCTCTTTTTAGTGCTGTCACCCAGCTTTACTTAGTCTCCTTTTAAATGTTTTCAATGAAGTTGGAAATTTATCAAACATTTCCCTTGTTAAATTATTCCAGTCCATACTTCCTATTCATGAAAATGAAAATCCACAGCCTGTTTCCATTCATTCGGCCGAGTCAGGAATGGAATGAATGAAGTCCCATCGAGCTGCGAGGATCGGAAACGTGCCGGCTGTCGAAGTCTGTAAAACTCCTCTAGGGCAATGAATAATGACGGATAGATTAAATTAAATTGTATTGAAGAGTGTTGCTAGAATGAAAGATGACAGGGAAAACCGTAGTACCCGGAGGAAAACCTGTCCCACCTCCACTTCGTCCAGCATAAACGAGTGTTTGACCCAAATTTTCCTCTTGAATTCCAGCTTTATCGCCATTATATATTTTTTATATATTTAAAATTTTAATTCATTGATAATCAAATTTTGAAGAACAATTATATTTGTTACGGACTTTTCCGTGGTAGGTAGAGGTGAAAGAAGGTGCGGGTGTGAATGGGTTTCAAGCTACGAAATTATAGTGCAATGTAAAATTAATTTAAAAATTAACAAGGTTATATTTTCTTTTCGAAAACAAAGAAATAACAAGCATGGCAGGTACAAAGTAGCAATTCAAAAGGGGTTAGTTACAATATTTACAGAATTTGGGCTTCGCGCCCTGACTTCACAATGCTTGGGCAATCAGCTCAGTTTTACCTCAAACACAAGTTTTAACAGAGGGGGAGAAAACCCCATTCATACCTAGGAGCCCTTGCTCCAAATTACACTGAAAAACCTCCATGAGGCATACAACCCAGAATTTTCAAAAGAGCCACTCGCTCTCAAAATTTAAGCCTCTCCCAGGCCACACCAAACTCCACCTTCAAGTTGTCCTCAACGGACATAAACACAGGGGTAAAATACCCAATCTACTGAGGTCTATTAAAAGAAAAGCAGGTTAATTAAATGACCTCTAAAATAACAATTTGAGAGGAGGCGAACTTGCACTCCTAATACACTTTGATTAAGACCTACTTGGCACTAGGCCGTTAATACAAGGGCTAATCCCATGCTAAAGAGGTGACTTAAGAAAAGAACAATTTGTTTTACATTAACGAAAAATAGGTCGAGAAAATAAGTTCACCTCAAGACAATGTGAGTGGGAGCTCGAGAGGGTTAGCACTCTCTATCCCAATATGTCGTTTTACAAGAGAATAGATGAAAAGGGAAGTTACATTTTAGGAAAAGGTTACATGGTTGAACGCTTAGAACCCGCCCCGAAAGTTAAACTGCTGAGCTAGCAAAGAAAGAAGTTATTAATCGGCCATTACCTTGTGTTGAACGGCTGGAGAAGAAAGAGGCGCTTCCCGCCCCCTGCTATGTACTTAACACACTGAAAGATGGAACAGAAGTGGCCTAGAGACCCAAAAATCAGCAGTTTAAATACTCTCGCGGAAGTTTCTAGGCGTTAGGGGAAAGAAAACACCCTCCCACAAACTCTTTATTGGATAGGACCCCGCAACAGATTAAAGTTGGGGGAAGATACATCTGATTGGATAGAAATTAATTGAAGAAATTCGGGATTGGATACATTCATAACAAGGGGAAGAAAGGGGTAAATATTGCCAACTTAAACAATGACAGAAAGAAATTTAACAAAGAACAAACTCTTGAAATTAAATTTTCTCCAAAAAAAATAGTTCTTTGACTCCGCACTAGGTTGCACTATTGTAGATCTTCAGTAGTGTCCTCTAGAAGAGAAAGTTCACACTTCTTACTTCAAGCGAAACAAAAACACATCAAAAATGACACAGTTCAAAAACTCAAAATTTTCCACGTGGTGACATCTTTTGAGACGGTAGAAAATTAATACTGTCAATAAAGTTCAGACTTCCTCCAGCAGAGGAGTTTCAACAGGCGCACATTTTAAATTAGCGGAGTGGAGGTGTACCGCCCGGTACAGACCTCCCCCCCCAAAAGTCCCTCCAGGGATGACACATGAAATCAGTTTGAAACAAGGTCCAAGTTATGCTGTGGGTATGAAGATTGATTGCCAAAAAATTTATAAGATTTTCTTAATTTGGGGTTGATTTGGTTTCAAAATTTGTTGTTGCAGATGAAGTAATGTCTTTATATTTGTAGAAGTTGAATTTCTGAAGATAACTTTTTATACTTGAAAGTGAAGAAAAAAAAATTTCAAGGTCCACCAAATATTGCAGTTGAATTCCCAAGTGTAGTCATTACTTATGGTATCTGTTCATGTAGTAGATGGTGATGAAGTGGGATTGCCAGACCGGCCGTTGCGGCTTGCGTCCAAAGGAGGCCGCTCGGACCCCTCAAGTACCCTGAGATACCGCTCGCCCGCATTATGAGGGGAGCAGAGGTGTTGAAGCACGCCGCGCCCGCGGTGAACATATACAGGCTGCGGGCAAGTAGCAGGTCGTGCGCCGCACATCAGCCTTGGCCGGGAGGAGAGCTCCGGCTCGCCGTGCACACGTCGTCCTCGCTGGGGCCGAGGGGGCCCGTCCTCAGCTCCAGTTGCTGCACGGCGCCGCGCGGCTGCGGGGGCACTGAAACATTAAAGCTTGGCGGCAGAATTGTGTTGGACCATCATCTTTTTTGAGGGTACAGGCTTGTGGAGAGGTTGAGGGGCCAGCGGCGTGCAAATATCCATGGCATAAGTCAAGCCACTGTGTGTATTGAAGCAGGAGACGGGAGCGTGGTAATGGCCGAGGTAAGGACAGGAAGGCAGTTTAACAATCGGGGAGGTTTACAAGAAATGCTTACATATAAAATAAAATAGAAGGAGCAGAATGCCTTAAGAGTGGAACTCAAAAAAAAAAAATATATAACCTTCATATTCCTATCAAATTATATAAAGCAAGTTGACACAAAATTTACACTGGTTTCACCTGTGACAGGTGAACCCTAAATATCCTCTCGGTGGCTGGATTGCTTAATAACAACGTAACCGGGGTGAGGAAATCGAGAATTATACAAGGCCCATGAAATCTGGGGGCAAGCTTGCCCGCGGGAACAAAATTTTTGACCATAACCTGGTCACCTACCTTCAAAGGGGTGGGTCTCCGTCCACGATCATACCTTTCCCTAACCTTTTCATGAGACACTTTAAGATTGGCTTTAGCCTTCTTCCAAAGATCTTTAATGTTATCCGGATCTATTGTCTCGGGTAGAATGTCATTCAGAGACCAGAGGTTAGAGAGCGGCGAGTTGGGAACAAACTTGAACATCAAAGAAGCTGGAGTAAACTTGTGAGATTCATGAACCGCCGAATTCAAAGCAAAAGCTATCCAATGCAGGGACGTGTCCCACCTGGAATGATCTTCATGATGATAGGCAATAAGTGCGGACCTGAGATTACGGTTAACCCGTTCAGCCAGAGATGGTTGAGGGTAATAAGCAGAAGTAGTTACATGAGAGATTGATAAGTCAAAACAGAATTTACGAAATAAATTAGATGTAAAAGCCTTAGGATTATCAGATACAATATATTGACACGGAACAAAAGAAGCAAAAATAGAATTTAAGCAGGTAATGGTAGACTGAGCGGTAGCCAGCTTAGTCGGAAATAACCAAGAAAATCTGGTAAAACCATCTACGCACACAAAGATGAACTTGTTAGCATTACCCTTTGACTGGGGGAAGGGTCCTACATAATCGATATACAGACGTTCCATGGGGCGCGACGCTTGATGCGAAGACAAAAGGCCTACCTTGGTGGACATGGTGGGTTTACTGAGCAAACAAGATTTACAAGCTTTTACAAGTTCCCGGATTTCACCGTCCATACCTTTCCAGATGAACATTTCACGAATCTTCTCACGAGTTTTAAAGATTCCAAGATGCCCTCCTAATGGGGTCTCATGATAATACTTGAAGATCATAGGTACAAGAACAGCTGGAACGACAACTTTCATCATCCTATCATGCCTCGATGGGCAACATAGATCACCATTCCTCAGAACATAAGGGACAACATGTTCCCCAGAAGAAAGGGTTTCCATTATCGGAGCCAGCGTCGGATCTTCACGTTGGTATTTCTCAATATCCCTAAAAAGCATGGGAGCATCTGTTAAGATGGCATTAACACCAGATAGTATGGACTCGGGAGGTGATGAACTGTCGACCGGTTCGTGGGTCTCGACGTCGTTATGAAACATACGGCTGAGTCCATCAGCAACAACATTTTCGGTACCTCTGATATGTCTAACATCAAACTGGAAGGCGGAAATACGAATAGCCCAGCGGGCTATACGACCAGTACGACGCGGCCTACCTAAGACCCAGCTTAATGCTTGATTATCTGTCTCCAGGTCGAATTTGACGTGTTCCAGATAGAGACGGAACTTTTCTAAGGCGAATAAGACTGCCAAACCTTCGAGCTCATAGATGGAATACTTGGCTTCTTGAGCCGACAAGGTCCTAGAGGCATAGGCGATAGGTCGCCTCCCTAGTTCAGTCTCTTGAAGAAGGACTGCAGCTACTGCTGACGACGACGCGTCGGTTTGGACGATGAATTTCTTCGAGAAATCAGGCATAGCAAGTACAGGGGCATTACAAAGTGCTAATTTAAGGTCTTCAAAAGCGGCTTGTTGAGAAGGTCCCCACTCGAATTTGATGCCTTTCCTACGAAGAAGGTTTAAGGGCGCCGCTCTATTAGCAAAGTTAGGAATGAACTTCCTGAAGAAATTCACCATACCAATGAACCTGGCGATACCTTTAATGTCCTTGGGAGGTTTAAAATCACGGATGGCCTGTGTTCTAGAATGATCGACTGCTACACCATCGGGTGACACAATATGCCCTAGGAATGACATAGAGGGCTTAGCAAAGGCAACCTTGGACAACTTAACAGTTAACCCAGCCTTACGAAGGCGATCGAGAACTTCTCGCAAATGATCTAGATGTTCTTCAAAAGTCTCTGAAAATACGACGACATCATCTAAATAGTGATATAAGTACTCGAATTTGATGTCGGAGAAGACCCTATCTAGTAGCCTAGTGAGCACAGCTGCCCCCGTGGGGAGCCCGAAAGGCACGCGGTTGTATTCGTATAAATTCCAGTCCGTGGCAAACGCTGTAAGGTGTTTAGACTCTTCGGCAAGGGGAATTTGATTATAGGCCTGATTCAAGTCCAAGATAGTGAAGAACTTGGCCTTACGAAACCATGAAAAGCAAGAATGAAGGTCAGGAAGGGGCACAGATTGCAACACCACCTTCCGATTGAGAGCCCTGTAATCAATGACAGGCCTGAAGCCTCCTTGGGGTTTCGGGACTAGAAAAATAGGCGATGAATACGCCGACTTAGAGGGCCTAATAATACCATCCTTCAACATCTGATCGATAATTTCTTTCAGAGCCTTCATTTTAGGTGGAGATAGCCTATAAGGTGGAAAACGGACAGGAATCGAATCCGTGACCTCAATTTTGTATTCAATAAGGTCAGTAACACCAAGAGTATCAGAGAACACCTCTGGAAATGACTGACATAATTTACGAATACTATCAGCCTGCTCCTCAGGTAGATGTCTAAGGTCTAACAACATCTCATCCTGGGTAGGCGAAATAGATGAACACGACACAGAATTACACTTTAACAAGGGAATTTTACAATTGGACACAAATTTGAATGTGCACGACTTACTCTGAAGATCGAGCACAAGACCAGTGTGAGAAATAAAGTCCGCTCCCAGTATGATGGGGCAAGACAGGTGCTTAGCCACAAACAATTTAATTTTCCAAGTAAACTTAAAAATACGAATTTTGACCAGTACGGAACCTAGAATTTCTAATGGAGAAGAATTAGCCGAAACATATTGAATAGAAGATGAGACGTAGTCAGGTAGTTTACAAACAGCTTTCAATTTAGAATACCATTCAGCCGAAATAATCGAACAAACACTGCCTGAATCTAAGAGAGCTGTTATAGGCTCGTTATTTAACTCAATCTTAAGTAAAGGAACAGGTGCGGGGGTATCCGCCGCAATCCTAAGGCACTCTTTGGGGCATTCAAAAGATGTATTCGAAGACTTATCGTTCCCTGAATTCTCGACCTTTTTGCCAGGGGCTGAGCCTTGGGAAGCAGAATTAGTTGACTCAGCCGCAGCCACTAGTCACTTTTGATTGTTGTTGGAAGTTACACCAGAAGTTGAGCAGGAGGGGGTGCTATTCGAATTGGGACAATTCTTTGCGATATGTGAGAAAGCCCCACATTTAAAACAGCCTTGTGATGAACCAGCTCCATTATTTGCCCTACTAGTTTTGATCAGAGGACACTTATTGCGCAGATGGTCAGGCGACCCGCAAGCATAACATTTACGGGGGGTGACTGATCGGCGAGGTGGAGGCCGAGTATTACTAATGGAAGGCGGGGGTTCTTTCGCGACACGCAAAGAATCGGCGTATCTAACTCCTTCCGCTGAGACGGCCAATGCTTCAAGTTCCGAGAAAGTTTGCGGGCACGCCGCGAAACACAAATATGACCTATAGGGAGGTGAAATTCCCTCTACAATAGCCTGTACAATCTGATCTTCAGGAAAATGAAGGGCAAACACCCTAGTATAAAACTTAATGTCCTGTATGAAATCAGCCAAGTTTTCATCCAAGCGCTGTACACGATAATAGTACTTCTGAATAAGGGAGGACCTGGCCCTAGCAGGGATGAAGTTAGCTAGCAAATGGGCATGGAAATCCTCAATAGATGATTGCTCGGCAATGGCTCTTACGATTTTATCAGAGAGAATACCAATAGCATACGGATAGATAATTTGCAAGATTTGACATGGAGAAAGAGAAAAAACAAGGGCATGATCCTGAAATTCCACTAGAAATCTTAAAAATGAAATTACGTCACTGGTGGTATTAACGGAAAACTTAGATATACCTCTGAGCAACATTGCCAATGGATGAGGCAAGCTACTAAACCCGGGTGACATAGTAGGTAAAGGTTTCAATGGCAAGGAAGTTAATTCAGAACGGATGTTACTCAGCGATGCACGGCGTTCAGACTCGTTGTCCAGTGGGGCAGGGATAGTTTGAGCAGCAACGGTTATTCTATTAACTTCTCCCTTGGGAGGCGCTTCCTCACTACCTGCATTTACTATGGTGGGTTGATCAGATTTGGGAGGAACTTCCCCAGTTAACAATTGAGTGACCTTACTAGATAATTCGGAAATATTTTCCAGGAGCGTACTAGCTTCCTTCCTCTGAACATCATTCAGTTTTAGAGACAACAGATCGTTAACCCTATTCGAAAAATGATATAGCCTGCCTTGCACACGCTTAATTTGATTAGGAGACGGATCATTTTCATCAAAAAAACTAACTACAGAAGCTAGCCCAGTAATATTCTCCGTGATCGTGGAAAGAGAGTCGTCAATTTCTTTCTCTCCCAAATTGGGGATAGAAATGGGCAAATCAAGGGACTCTCTAAGTTTGTTAGTGTCTATTGCAACCGTGCCTCCAGATTGCACATTTCTGATAGTTAATTCATAGATCAACTCCTCCTTACGCAAATAGTTAAGAAGGAGAACATCGCGAGGGCCGGGCATGATGACAGACCAATTTTGAAAAACTCAAAAAATTCCAGCAACTGGGAAAATAGTTAGAGTTCGGAACAAACAATATTTAGCCGTCAAAAGGGGCTAAATTGAGACCCATTCAACCACGCTCTGCTACCACTTGTTACGGACTTTTCCGTGGTAGGTAGAGGTGAAAGAAGGTGCGGGTGTGAATGGGTTTCAAGCTACGAAATTATAGTGCAATGTAAAATTAATTTAAAAATTAACAAGGTTATATTTTCTTTTCGAAAACAAAGAAATAACAAGCATGGCAGGTACAAAGTAGCAATTCAAAAGGGGTTAGTTACAATATTTACAGAATTTGGGCTTCGCGCCCTGACTTCACAATGCTTGGGCAATCAGCTCAGTTTTACCTCAAACACAAGTTTTAACAGAGGGGGAGAAAACCCCATTCATACCTAGGAGCCCTTGCTCCAAATTACACTGAAAAACCTCCATGAGGCATACAACCCAGAATTTTCAAAAGAGCCACTCGCTCTCAAAATTTAAGCCTCTCCCAGGCCACACCAAACTCCACCTTCAAGTTGTCCTCAACGGACATAAACACAGGGGTAAAATACCCAATCTACTGAGGTCTATTAAAAGAAAAGCAGGTTAATTAAATGACCTCTAAAATAACAATTTGAGAGGAGGCGAACTTGCACTCCTAATACACTTTGATTAAGACCTACTTGGCACTAGGCCGTTAATACAAGGGCTAATCCCATGCTAAAGAGGTGACTTAAGAAAAGAACAATTTGTTTTACATTAACGAAAAATAGGTCGAGAAAATAAGTTCACCTCAAGACAATGTGAGTGGGAGCTCGAGAGGGTTAGCACTCTCTATCCCAATATGTCGTTTTACAAGAGAATAGATGAAAAGGGAAGTTACATTTTAGGAAAAGGTTACATGGTTGAACGCTTAGAACCCGCCCCGAAAGTTAAACTGCTGAGCTAGCAAAGAAAGAAGTTATTAATCGGCCATTACCTTGTGTTGAACGGCTGGAGAAGAAAGAGGCGCTTCCCGCCCCCTGCTATGTACTTAACACACTGAAAGATGGAACAGAAGTGGCCTAGAGACCCAAAAATCAGCAGTTTAAATACTCTCGCGGAAGTTTCTAGGCGTTAGGGGAAAGAAAACACCCTCCCACAAACTCTTTATTGGATAGGACCCCGCAACAGATTAAAGTTGGGGGAAGATACATCTGATTGGATAGAAATTAATTGAAGAAATTCGGGATTGGATACATTCATAACAAGGGGAAGAAAGGGGTAAATATTGCCAACTTAAACAATGACAGAAAGAAATTTAACAAATAACAAACTCTTGAAATTAAATTTTCTCCAAAAAAATAGTTCTTTGACTCCGCACTAGGTTGCACTATTGTAGATCTTCAGTAGTGTCCTCTAGAAGAGAAAGTTCACACTTCTTACTTCAAGCGAAACAAAAACACATCAAAAATGACACAGTTCAAAAACTCAAAATTTTCCACGTGGTGACATCTTTTGAGACGGTAGAAAATTAATACTGTCAATAAAGTTCAGACTTCCTCCAGCAGAGGAGTTTCAACAGGCGCACATTTTAAATT
Organism: Anabrus simplex; assembly: GCF_040414725.1. NCBI lineage: Eukaryota > Metazoa > Arthropoda > Insecta > Orthoptera > Tettigoniidae > Anabrus > Anabrus simplex. Next base: position 87,441,953 of record NC_090265.1, on the reverse strand, counting down.
AGCGGAGTGGAGGTGTACCGCCCGGTACAATATTATTAATGGTTTGATTGATATTATTAACACTGCGTAAAGTTAAATATAAATTAAGCTGTTAAATCTAATTCATCATCATCATAGAACCTCTCCAGCGTGTTGGGTACGATAGTGTTGAACGAGTCTTCGCCAACGTTGTCTGTCCAGAAATGCCCTCTCTCTCACCACTGACTCCCTATTCCATCCTCTTCTCTCTATATCCTCTCTCAGCTGGTGTAGCCATCTCTTCCTAGGTCTTACTGCTGGCCTTTTTCTTTCAGCCCTCCTTTCTAGGCATGCACGTGGAATTCTTCTGGCAGGCATTCGCTTTACATGTCCATACCATGTTAGTTTCCAAATCCTTAGTTTCTCTTCTAACGAGTCCACTTTCTTTTCCACTCTGATGCCACCGTTCCCTATATAGTCCTTGCGTGTGGTTTTGGCGGGTAGTTCGTTGAAACTTCATTTCACAAGCTTGTAATTTACTAACTTCTCTCTCTTTCAGTGTACATGATTTTAACTGACCGCGCTCGATAGCTGCAGTCGCTTAAGTGCGGCCAGTATCCAGTATTCGGAAGATATTGGGCTCGAACCCCACTGTCGGCGCCCTGAAGGTGGTTTTCCGTGGTTTCCTATTTTTACACCAGGCAAATGCTGGGGATGTACATTAATTAAGACCACGGCTACTTCCTTCCCACTCCTATCCCTCTCCTGTCCGATCGTCGCCATAAAACATATCTGTGTCGGTGCGACGTAAAACAACTTGTAAAAAATAATAACTGTATGTTCTAATGAGCGCAAAATATGACTTATGCAGAGTCATTCAGGTTCTCAATGGCACTTTGTTATCCCAAAGTCGACGTCTTATTAGGTTGTAGAAGATAGAACTTCTAGCCACTCTGTTTACTATTTCTTTAATCAATCAATCAGTCAATGCTGAACTGCATATAGGAGAGTCGCCCAGGTGACAGATTCCCTATCTGTTGTTTCCTACCTTTTCTTAAATTATTTCAAAGAAATTGTAAATTTATTGAACACTTACCTTGGTAAGATATTCCAATTCCCAACTCCCCTTCCTATAAACGAATATTTGCCCCAATTTGTCCTCTTGAATTCCAAATTTATCATCATATTATGATCTTTCATACTTTTAAAGACACCACTCAAACTTATTCGTCTACTAATGACATCCTATGCCATATTTCAATTGACAGCTCGGAATATACCACTTAGTCGAGAAGCTCGTCCCCTTTCTTCCAAGTCTTCCCAACTCAAATTTTGCAACACTTTTGTAACGCTACTCTTTTGGCAGTTAATTCTACAGGAAGGTGGGAGGGTTTTACAGGCAGAGTATGAACAGCAACGTAAGAGCATGTATAAGGGCGGATGGCTGGAAAAATTAAGGGATATTTGGAGATGATAGGATTAGGGCATCTGTGGGGGGAGGTTTGGACGAAGACAGAAGTTAGAGGGATGAGGATGCTTGTGAGGAGGATTAGAGACATTCATAGGCAGAAATTATTGGGGGGAAGTAGACTGAGAAATTCGCTGAATGTTTTTATTAAAATAGAGGAGGTAGCAGGGATAAATATTAGATACGTTGACAGGTCAAAAAGGTATGGGATGGTGTGGTGGTTTATGGGATTGCATAGGAATAAAGGATTGTTACAAGGGAGGTACAAGACAGTGTGTATACTTTGCGGGGCAGTGAATGACGATTAAGTGACTGTGAAGAAACGAATAAGATAAGAAATAAATTACTGAGTGCCGAGCATCGGAAACTATTGGGAAGAAGGGATGAGCAGTCTATTTTAAGATGGATTATCAAGCAGTGGGAAAGCGGGGGCGAGTTGAACAGGTATTTATGTGCGGTAAAAAGTCATGTGAGAGCAGAATGAAAGAGGTGGAGTTAGAGGGTGGACAAGGGGGTATGTGTTTGGAATGGTGATGTTTGTCTATGGGAAGCGTGTTTAATAATCGGATGATATACAATGGATGGAGATAGTATGATCAAATTAATGGGAAGGGGAGTATTGGTGTTGAGTACATAGTTAAGTGGGTGGATTTGGGTAAATGATGTGCGATTTCATAAAGGTAGGGACTTTTTGTTTGTGACATGGCTGGTTGGAATGTAATTGCTGACTGTCACTGTTTTGGTATTGATCGGGAGTAGGTCAGGGAATAATGAATGTGTCGCAAGTGCTGAGCGCATAAGGACACGTGATGAGTTTGCTGGATCCATGAGTCGGTGGCTGCTACAGCTAATTGTTATTATTTTTTATTAATTCTTCCCATTATTATTATTATTATTATTATTATTATTATTATTATTATTATTATTATTATTATTATTATTATTATTGTATTTTTATTTAAATATCATTATTATTATTAATATTATTATCATTTTTATTAGTATTATTAATATTATTATTACTATTATTATTAATACTATAATTATTAATATTATTTTCAATAGACTTATTGCTTTGTGAACATGTATTGGGGCTGGAAGCCTGTTTGTTCATACATAAATACTGTAAATACTCTTTTGTCAGAAATCAGCCAGAACAAATCGAGCTGCTTTTCTTTGGATTTGTTCCAGTTCCTGAATCAAGTAATCCTGGAGAGGGTCCCATACACTGGAACCATACTCTAGTTGGGATCTTACCAGAGACTTATATTCCCTCTCCTTTACAAACTTACTACAACCCCTAAACACCCTCATAACCATGTGCAGAGATCTGTACCCTTTATTTGCAATCCCATTTATGTGATTACCCCAATGAAGATCTTTCCTTATATTAACACCTAGATACTTACAATGATCCCCAAAAGGAACTTTCACCTCATCAACGGAGTAATTGAAACTGATTGTGAGAGGACGTTTTCTATTTGTGAAACTCACAACCTGGCTTTTAACCCCATTTATCATCATACCACTCTCTGCTGTCCATCTCACAACATTATCGAGGTCATTTTGCAGTTGCTCAAAATCTTGTAACTTGTTTATTACTCTATACACAATAACATCAACTGCAAAAAGCCTTATCTCTGATTCCACTTCTTTACTCGTATCATTTATACATAGCAGGTGGCTCAAGAACGCCGTACTTTCTACTTACAATTGTACCGCATGCACAAATGATGAATGGGATGTCTACCAACTGATTTTTACAGGCGCACTACTGCCAGAGGGTAAGTTACGTCAGAATGTGAAGAGATAAGAAACAGCCTGTCGCTCGCAGCATGTTACTCAGCGTTCCAGGTCTAATGCACCCCTTGCAAAAGTAAACATCGTTTTCCACCGCATAGTTTTAGGCTGGTGTATGGTACAGCCGCACTATATTTGTTGTCAGCATATAGGCAATGTATAGTGTGTTCAGCAGCGACAAATAATCAGACATTATTTTAATCTGGACAACCTGGTCGGAATGCAGCCGAAGCTCCAAACAGACTTAGGCCAATGCCCCCTACACACGTATTATACCTAACAGTATTAGTTTTTGTTTCATACAAGCAACTCTATTATCGAGTGGAATGTCTACACATGTATAAATTAATAAGTTATTAAATTTAATTTTCTGCATCTTTGGCGTGTTTACAAACAGTAGCTACGATTTTTGGAGTAAACATTACATTTTTCTTCCACTTTAACCAGCTGGAACTAGGAATCGTTAAAAAAAAGCTATTTGTACAAACCTTGTTATCGTATCTGCTAATTCTTTCCTTTGTTTTTTAAATATTAACATTATTATTGGTGGAAATACGCACAAAATGCCGTTAGTCGCGGCTAACTGATTTGTATAGCGCTACGGCGAGTAGTGGAGACATTGCATGTGCTGTGAGGAAGGGTAGTAGGGGTACATACTTTTTTGACAAGGTCGTGGACACTGAATTATAATTCACCCGCTTGCCGAGCGCATCCGTCAGTCTGGCAGTCTCGTTTAGTGCCTGTTAGTTTCTTAGTGTGTATTCAAATAATTTTAATTGCATAATCATGCCGTGCTTCTATTTAATTGCACCGGACGAGCAGGCCGTGGGGTTAGTGGCGCGCAGCTGTGAGCCTGCACGCGGGAGATAGTGGTTTCGAATCCTACTGTCGGCAGGCCTGAAGATGGTTTTCCGTGGTTCCCCATTTTCACACCAGGCAAGTGCTAGGGCTGTACCTTAATTGAGGCCACGGCCTCTTCCTTCCACGCGTAGCCCTTTCCTGTCTCATCGTCGCCATAAATCGTATCTGTGTCGGTGCGACGTAAAGGTAATTCTTCTTCTTCTTAATCTGCTTACCCTTCAGGGTTGATTTTTCCTTGGACTCAGCGATGGATCCCACCTCTACTGCCTCAAGGCCAGTGTCCTGGAGGGTGAGACATTGGGTCGGTATACAACTGAGGAGGATGACCAGTACCTTGCCCAGGCGGCCTCTCCTGCTATGCTGAACAGGGACCTTGGTGGGGGAATGGGAAGTTTGGAAGGGTTAGACAACTAAGAGAGAAGGAAGCGGCCGTGGCCTTAAGTTAGGGACCATCCCGGCATTTGCCTGGAGGAGAAGTGGGAAACACGGAAAACCACTTCGAAGAGGGGTGAGGTGGCAATCGAACCCACCTCTATCCAGTCGACCTTCCGAGGCTGAGTAGACATGTTCCAGCCCTCGTACCACTTCTCGAAACATCGTGGCAGAGCCGGAAATCGAACCCGGCCCTTCGGGGTGGCAGCTAATCACACTAACCACTACACCACAGAGGCGGACGTAAAGCCAATTGTAAAATAAATTCTATTGCAATTGTAATTTCAGCGGGAGATAATACCAACGTTCCTTTCACTGGGTTGGATTATTTCTTTTGTGTTATGTTATTTATTAAGCAAATCTATTTAATCTAGCCCGTGGTTTGTTTGTGAGATCTGGTGAAAATTTTAATATAAAGCGTTCAATCACAATCTCAAAAAGTATTATTACAAATAAACCACGGGGCAGGTTAATTACGTTTACATAAATAACATAACACAAACGAAAGAATTTAGTCCGGTGAAAGTAAAGTTGGTATTATCTCCCGTTGAAATTTTAATTAAATATTTTTTTTTTACAATTGACTTTACGTCGCCGCGACACAGATATGACTTATGGCAACGATGAAACAGGAAAGGGCTACGCGTGGAAAGGAAGAGGCCGTGGCCGTAATTAAGATAGCCTTGCCTGGTGCGAAAATGGGAGACCACCGAAATCCATCTTCAGGGCTGCCGACAGTGGGATTCGAAACCACTATCTCCCGCATGCAAGTTCACATTTGCGCGCCCCTAACCACACGGCCATCTCGCCCGGTACAATTAAATAGAAGTACGGCATGATTATGCAATTAAAATCAATTAGTATTTGAATACACACTAAGAAAGTAATTGGTACTAAAAGAGAGTGCCAGACTGATGGATGCGCGCGGCATGCGAGTGAATTATGACTAAGTGTCCACGACCTTGTCAAGAAAATATGTACCCCTACTACCCTTCCTCACAGCACATGCAAAGTCTCCACTACTTGCCGTAGCGCTATACAAATCGTTTAGAAGCGACGAAGGGCATTTCGTGCGCATTTCCGCCAATAATTATGTTAACAATAAAAAAAATAAAGGAAAGAATTAGCAGATAAGACAACAAGGCTTGTACAAATAGCTTTTTTTAATAATTCCTAGTTCCAGCTGGTTAAAGTGGAAAAAAAATGTAATGTTTACTCCAAAAATCGTCGCTACTGTTTGTAAACACGCCAAAGATGCAGAAAAGTAAATTTAATAACTTATTAATTTATACATGTGTAGACATTCCACTCGATAATAGAGTTGCTTGTATGAAACAAAAACTAATACTGTTAGGTATAATACGTGTGTAGGGGGCATTGGCCTACGTCTGTTTGGAGCTTCGGCTGCATTCCGACCAGGTTGTCCAGATTAAAATAATGTCTGATTATTTGTCGCTGCTGAACACACTATACATTGCCGATATGCTGACAGCAAATATAGTTCGGCTGTACCATACACCAGCCTAGAACTATGCGGTGGGAAACGATGTTTACTTTTGCAAGGGGTGCATTAGACCTGGAACGCTGAGTAACATGCTGTGAGCGACAGGCTGTTTCTTATCTCTTCACATTCTGACGTAACTTACCCGCTGGCAGTAGTGCGCCTGTGAAAATCAGTTGGTAGACATCCCATTCATCATTTGTGCATGCGGGACATTTGTAAGTAGAAAGTACGGCGTTCTTGAGCCACCTGGTATATAAGAAAATATAAATGTCCAATAACACTGCCTTGAGGAATTCCCCTCTTAATAATTACAGGGTTAGATAAAGCCTCGTCTACTCTAATTTTCTGAGAGTTATTTTCTAGAAATATAGCAACCCATTCAGTCACTCTTTTGTCTAGTCCAACTGCACTCATTTTGCCAGTAGTCTCCCATGATCCATCGCATCAAATGCTTTAGACAGCTCAAACACAATACAGTCCATTTGACCTCCTGAATCCAAGATATATGCTATAACTTGCTGGCATCCCACAAGTTGAGCTTCAGTGGAATAACCTTTCCTAAACCCAAACGGCCTTCTCTCGAACCAGTTATTAATTTCGCAAACATGTCTAATATAATCGAAAAGAATACTTTCCCAAAGTTTACATGCAAGGTCAAACTTATTGGCCTGTAATTTTCAGTTTTATGTCTATCACCCTTTCCGTTATACACAGTGGCTACTATAGCAACTCTCCATTCATTTGGTATAATCTACTTCATGCAAATAATAATCAAATAAGTACTTCAGATATGGTACTATATCCCAACCCATTGTCTTCAGTATATCCCCAGAAATCTTATCAATTCCAGCCGCTTTTCTAGTTTTCAACTTTTGTATTTTATTGTAAATGTCATTGTTATCATATGTACATTTTAATACTTCTTTAGCATTGGTCTCCGCACGTGGAGGAACAGGTGGTGTTTCCCATTTTCACGCTAAAGAAGTTACCCCACCTGCACGTGTAAAAGGAGCTTGGATATGTTCCACTATTTGTTCTAATAAAAAGTACATATTAAGAACAATTGGCGACGAAAATGCCGTAGTAAACGTTAGGAGATTGTAAGTGAAACAATTTGGTAATTAATGATAAAGATTTTAGACCGCTAAATAGCTCCAGAAGGAAATTTGTCAAAAGACGCGCCTATTCGGTTGAACTCTATCACATCGTCTAAATATAGTTCCTATCGGTTGAACTCTATCACATCGTCTAAATATAGTTCCTATCTTATTAGGTAATTCAACAATTTAGTTGGTTAAGAGAAATCCGTAAATGCTTATCATTAACACCGTCACTAAACAAAACAACTGTGTGTTACATCGTGTCATGCCATCAATATATTTTTATGGGGTAGAAAAAGTGTCTGTGAAAATTTGACGGTAAATGCAAATGGCATTGGAGTGGGAGTCCATGGTATAAAGGTACGGTGCGCCAGTTACAATCTCGCATTGTGTCCAGTGAATTCGAGGCGACTCCACGCATTTCAGAGACTAGCATTGCAAAACAGCGTTTGGGAGACTAAGTCCCAAAAGGGAAGATAGGTTTTGGCCGAAGGTGTCTGTAACATCATCTCCAAGTGGAGATAGGTTTTAAAAGTACGGGATCACAAACATTCTATGAACTTCACTGAACGCAGATCCCTATCTCCTACCCACCCATTAGGATCTAGAAATCTCACTCCCAGTTTCCCACATACCCACTCCATAGTCTCATTTAAATCCCCAATCATCCTCTAGTCAGTATCCTTCCTACACAGTATTCCACTGATAACAATATCCGCTTCCTTGAACTTCACCCCTGCTGCAGTTACCAGATCCCACACATCCCCAAATATGTTGGTACTTATACCAGCTTGCCTTACGTTGTTGGTACCAACGTGAAACACTACCACCTTCTCCTTCCACTCCTCCTCTTCCACTTTCCTCAACATCTGCCTCAACCTAATTGCTGGATAATACTCTACCCTACAGTACCCCTCCTGGAAATCATACTCCCGAGTATGTGAATACCTGTACACATTGAATGTTTTCACCTTCAAGCTTTATGTGGCTGCCAGTATCTTCCTAGATCTAATTCATTTTGAAACATTGGCATCGAATTAATCACGAATTAGAATCAAACAATAGCACACACCGTACTTACCATAATATCAAATTCAAAACGAACCCTAATTTTTCGGAGGTTCCTCGAGTTGCAGTAATGGTATAGTAAACAAGAGCAATGTACTTTGCATTATTATAGTTTATTATAGCAAAGCCTAGCCGGTGTCATTTAATCCTACTGCCATTTGTGACGTATAGGCTACCTTACTAAGTGTTCCGAGCAAGTAGTTGCTCGGTTTGGGTCACGTAGCTATCAGCTTGCTTTCGGGGGATAGTGGATTCGAAAACCACTGATGGCAACACTGAAGACGTCTTTCCGTGGTTTCCCATTTCCACACCTTGTAAATACTGGGACTATACCTTAATTAAGGCCACGGTCACTTCCTTCCTACTCCTCACTAGTCTCTACGCGACATTTATACGCCAAGCAACACCGCGCGTTAACTGAACTTCGACAGCCAAAACATATTGTTACGAATAAATCTCCGTCTGCTTTATTACTCTACTCTGTTTCAGGATGACCCAATAAATGTACACACACATACATACACTTAAAATTCTAATCAGCTATGAATGGCCACACTTACTAATTGCTGTCTACCCTCAAGTCTCTCTTCCTTACGGTACAGCAGGTGGTCCGGCACGTTGCTATACCTTGGGACGGTTAACCCTTACTTTCACTTCTCCAAGTCCAGTCACCCCAGGCAGCAACTGTGTGTAGACCGCTGAATTTGAACACAGGACTAGGGGCTACTCAACACACGATGAATATTCCTTGGCTCGATTTCAGAGACAGGTCATAAATTCACACAGTCACATGCAGTGAACGACTAAACAGCTCAACAGTATTCATAAGCAGGACGACACTCGCAACAGCGAACATTAACACAGGTCAGTTTACCCTCACACTCACGATCGCGGCTTTCTACGTTGGCATGTGGCGATCCTCAGTCCACAGAAATACACAGACGCACAGTACTCTCAGGTAGCACACAGTCTTTCTCTCCGTCGTCTCCAGTCCACCTACACTCTGGAATCTCCGACACCACAACCACAGCTCCTGGTTCAGACCTCGGTGGGACACTAGCGACGGCTAAAACCTCTGTCTCCCTCAGCCCAGCCACCGAACTCCAACACACGGAGTCTCATACTGACTCCACTACGGAGTCCAACAATGACTCCGAGTATTTTGTAACACAGAGTTATCAGATATGCTTCACTCCAGGGCGCGTGGAGTTTTTCCTATGAGTGAGCTGCGCGCTTTCGTATTTTGTTCCCTGACCCGGCCTTTGTTTTGTGCGCTCACACATCTCTGCTAGCTGACTTCATACACTTGTCCGATGTCGCAGTCATATTTCAGCTGTTACAAAGCGCGCGCGCGCGTGTGTGTGTATGTTCTGTTCTTAATCCTGTAATTAATCACAAATCATTAATCATGAGCTCGTTTGTTTTCAAGGATACAGCGTCTTTTTAAGTACGTTTCTTTAGTGTTAACACAGCTCGTGAAGTTCAAAGATGGCTTCAGGGAAGATTCTCGGATGTAGACGTTCCATACCGCAAAACAGTCCATAGTCTTTATGATAAATTTCATGAAAAGAGAAGGAATAAAAAAAGCAGCGTATGATTCTCACCACAGAAAAGTCTACCTCAGTAGCTGCCGTCCTCAGATCCAGGTGTGGTTCTGGTACTGTCAGAGTTAAGAATGGCAGGAGGGCTGGCACGTAGTTAATATGGTACACACAGTGCCTGAAAAGAGCTGCACCATTTCGGGATGAGGATATTAAATTCTTTTTACCGTAGAAATAGTATTAGATGATATTGGTCATCGTTAGGAAAATTCTCCTGAAAAATTACTTCGTCGTCTTGCAGAACAAGTAGGAATTTCATTTGGGTCTGTGTAAAAGGCTACTGGAGCGTGTCGTTGACCAAGCCAGGGCAGGGGGCGTGGCATAGAGGAAGGTCAACGAACTGCCTAGCCACCAGGACTCGCGCCAATGACAGAGCAACTGTTTTTTCAACACTTCGCATTCTATGCTAGAGTAGAGAGAAAACATGTCTTCATTAAGATAAGTTCCAGATTTCAAGCTCATAATTATTTAAACGAAAATGAACATAAATGTTTATATTTTTATAAATGCTTGAGTGTGATTTGATAGAATCTGATGATGTACTTTCAAGAACGAAACATGTCATTCTATTTTAATTAAATTGTTTATTTTTCAGGTATAATACTGTGACCATACCTTTTTATATTTCATATAGTTTATAAATTCATTACTTAAAATTAGTTTCGGCAGACTGAAGAACCTAACGGATACAACTGAAAGTGTTCACAAAATGGCGGACGCCCCCACCAGTCGTCATGACGTCATGTGTTATTGAAATTAATGTTGAAGAACATGTTTGTCCTTCAGCTCTTTAATAGGGGCTGCCTGGCCGAGGCGGTAAAGGCGTGCTCGGTTCGCCCGGAAGGACGTGGGTTCGAATCCACGCCAGGAAGTCGTAAAATTTAAGAAACGAGATTTCCACTTCCGGAGGTGCATATGGCCCTGAGGTTCACTCAGCGTGCACCAAAATTGAGTACCAGGTTAGTTCCTGGGGCCGGGCGTAGAGCTAACCACTCTACCCCATCACGTGCCGAGGTTAACAATGGTGGAAGCCTTTACCTTCCACTCCTCCAAGGGCCTTCATGGCCTGTGCGGAGGTAACTTTGCTTTGCTTTGCTTTGTACATCATCACCCTTCCTGTACAGAGTGACATCACTCACGTATTCACATTCTTTTTTGGAGAAGGTATGAGTTGATAGCACTCCTAAAACTAAAATTTATCCTGGCCAACAAGGATGTTCCAATTAACCTGAAGACCAAGGTTTATAATACGTGCGTTCTGCCAATTACTACTTGCGATCTGGAAACGATGACTCTAAGGCAAATGCTCGCAAGCTTCAGCGAACACAACGAGCCATGGAGCGACAGATGCTAGGGATCAGTTTTAGGGATAAGATCCGTTCGGAGGACATCAGGAGAAAAACGAATGTTAACAGACATCCTGGAGAGAGTAGCAAGACTAAAATGGCAATGGGTAGTACACATAGCTCTACAAGACTACAACAGGTGGACCTCTAGGACTGTTCACTGGAGAGCATGGGAATAGAAGAGAGGCATTGGAAGACCCCAGAAGAGATGGCTCGATGACATAAAGCTATTGGCTGGAGACGATGGAAGCATATAGAAGATGTCTACATCTAGCAGTGGATAGAAATAGGTTAAAAAAGGAAGAAGAAGAAGAAGAAGAAGAAGAAGAAGAAGAAGTATGTGGGACCCTTTGGCCCCGGTCCTGCCTGTATTGCAAGCCTTGCATGCCCTTGCCTTACACTACTGGCTAGCACCCCAGTAGGAGCCAGCTAGTTTCTTGAGTAATTTATTTGGGGTTTTCACTTTAGTTGCCAGGTATGGGAGATGTTGTTTGATAGGTAAGTATATCTCCAAAATTATTCCCAGTTACTTAGATGTGCTGCAGTACGGGAGGCTTTTGCCCTCTGAATTCAGTCTCTGGTCTGTAGTATGAGTGAACCTGCTGTAACAAATGAGAGAAGCATTCACATTACACTTTCTGGTACTGTTGAAGTTGTTACCTGCTTTATGGTTGGTACGGCATTTCTTAATTAACGACTACCACCTTAACCCGACATAGATTAACTGAATGTGATGACCACGGAGTGATATAAATAATGGAAGGTACAATGGTGAGGAAAGCAACGGGAAACTACCTCACTCCTCATTTCCCTAGTACGCCTCTTCAATGATGCCTAGGCCATCTATGACAGCTGATGGCAGAGCTGTTGAGGATCCCACCAGAGGAATCGCTGACGGATTGAACATATATACAGGGTACAACGGTATTCAACTGATGATGAAATTTTCGGGAAGACATTCGGAGTACTTGAAAATGTTTTTTTTTTGCTAGTTATTTTACGTCGCACCGACACAGATAGGTCTTACGGCGACGATGGGACTGGAAAGGGCTAGGAGTGGGAAAGAAGCGGCCGTGGCCTTAATTAAGGTACAGCCCCAGCATTTGCCTGGTGTGAAAATGGGAAACCACGGAAAACCATTTTCCGGGCTGCCGACAGTGGGGTTCAAACCTACTATCTCCCGAATACTGGATACTGGCCGCACTTAAGCGACTGCAGCTATCGGGTTCGGTGAGAATGTAATTGCTTATCGTTCCAAATGACCTATGGATCATTAAGTCACAAACGTAAACAACATATCAGATGATTATCACAAGTTCAAGTGGTCGGTCATGAGGTATATATAGGAGTGTATGTACTGGTTTGGTTACTTCTTTCAAGTACACTTCAAGACTACACCATTTGACAAAATATTGTAGCACGTAAGTACTGATTTATTATGAAGTTTCTAAAGTTTAACTTCCAGCTTTAACTTTTTTACTGAGTTTTTTAAAATTATGCTTTACGTCACACTGACTCACATAGGTCTTATGGCGACAATAGGATAGGAAAGGGCTAAGAGTGGGAAGGAAGCAACCGTGGCCTTAATATAGGTACAGCCCCGGCATTTGTCTGGTGTGAAAATGGGAAACCACGGAAAACCATCTTCAGGGCTGCCGACAGTGGGGTTCGAACCCACCATCTCCCGAATGCAACCTCACAGCTGCGCGATCCAAACCTCACAGCCAACTAGCTCGGTAGTTTGTTAATTAGTTTGTTTGTTTGTTTGATATTTGATTGAATGCTCAGCTTGAACCCTGGTTGATCCGCCAATAGTTGCACCATCACCTGTCTACGCACCTCGGTCTAGAAAGCCAAGAATAACGGCCGAGAGGATTCGCCGTGCTGACCACACGGCACTCGTAATTTGCAGGCATTCGGGCTGAGCAGTGATCGCTTGGTAGGCCAATGCCCTTCAAGGGCTGTAGTGCCTTGGGGTTTGGTTTGGTTTGTCTACGCATCACTGAAGAGCTGTCCTACAGAAGTGAGAAACGTGGTGGTGGTGGTGGTGGTGGTGGTGTGAGTACAACTAGGCAACTATCCTCTCTTAACACTAATCAGGGGGGAAATGTAAGAAGTGAGGCATTTGGAAATGAAATGGCGCACGGCATTTAGTGCCGGGAGTATCCGAAGATGTGTTCAGCTCGCCAGGTGCAGGTCTTTTGATTTAACGCCCGTGGACGACCTTCGCGTCGCGATGAGGATGAGATGATGATGAAGACGACACATACATCCAGTCCCTGTGCCAGGAAAATTAACCAATGATGGGTAAAATTCCCGACCCTGCCGCGAATCGAACCGCGGACCCCTGTGACCAAAGCCCAGCACGCTAACCATTTAGCCTTGGAGCCGGCCGGCATTTGAAAGAATGAAGGTAACTGTAAAATTGATAGATGCCCTGGACCTAGTAAACCTAATATCGTTGGGGTCGGAAGGGAACAGAAGTTGACCAAAGGAGGTCGGATAGGAAAGATAAAGGAGAGGAGCCTGGCACAAGTAAGTGGAAGCAATATCACACTCAGCCTTAGGGGTCTCGTGGTAGCCAATCGACGCTCCCAAATTGAGATCCTGTGGCATTCCACATTCACTTGCGTTTCACGACAGGCAGGGTATATTTTGCATGTAGCCTATAGTACTGCTACAGAGACATGAAATGAGGAATGAGGTAGATTCCCGTTTCAAGGAGAATCTAACAGCTAGGACAGAAAATGACCATAAATGTTCAAATATAAATAATTTCGTATCTATTTCTAGCCGAGTGCAGCCCTTGTAAGGCAGACCCGCCGATGAGTGCGGGCGGCATCTGCCATGTGTAGGTAACTGCGTGTTATTGTGGTGGAGGATAGTGTTATGTGTGGTGTGTGAGTTGCAGGGATGTTGGGGACAGCACAAACACTCAGCCCCCAGACCACTGAAATTAACCAATGAAGGTTAAAATCCCCGACCCGGCCGGAAATCGAACCCGGGACCCTCTGAACCGAAGGCCAGAACTCTGACCATTCAGCCAATGAGTCGGACGAGCCTGTAGATTACGACGTGACACATAGTCGGCTTAAGATATCCTCTCAGCCAAAAAAATAAATAAGAGTGACCTTCTGTTTACAATGTTTATGTTCAGTAAAAAACTAGATTATTTTTCTCATAAGTTTATAGACTAAGAACTGATTTGATCTAAATTATGTATTTTCAGATCAACCTGAACATGAAACTCTTCGTTGCTATTGCCACGTTGGCTCTCTGCCTGGTGGAACTGAAGGCAGAACGTCCCGAGTATATCGGCTGCGTGGATACCAAGGAGTGTGGTCGTAACGAATGCTGCGTAATTTGTAAGTATTAATGGTATTACCTGGACATTATAACAGCGAAGTTCATACCAAAGCTTCAAGCATTAATCAAAGTGTTGGAAACATTTATTTGCGGACAAAGTTAGAGACCCCATACGTAAAGTGGAACAATTTCCTCAATTGTGCCGAAAGTTGAAGGGCTAAAGAGGCCGGAAAGATTTCAAATTGAGAATCTTAGATATCTCTATCAAACTAGCGAAATAAATTTCTAAAAAATCACTTCCGGCCGAAATGCAGTTCCGGAAAAACAGCCTAAAACCGCGTGTTTCTTCACTCGTTTCCTTTTTGATTCGAATCCTAACCAAATTAACTTATTTACATGCTTCTTTCTGTAATGTGTTACTTGGTCCAATCCCCTCATGCATTTTTCGATTTTTGAAAATTATCCACACCGAATGTAGTTATAAGGGCTTAAGTGAAACTCTGCATTGACTCACATTAGCGCTCGTAGTGGAGCTTAAGTGAAACTCTGCATTGACTCACATTAGCGCTCGTAGTGGTGCTTGAATGAAACAATGCATTGACTCACATGAGCGCTCGTAGTAGTGCTTGAATGAAACAATGCATTGACTCACATGAGCGCTCGAAGTAGTGCTTGAATGAAACAATGCATTGACTCACATGAGCGCTCGTAGTGGTAGAAAAAGGCAAACTGCTAATTTAATCGACCGGACATCGACCTCTACTATGACTGGGTTAGCGCACTTATAGCAGAGGGTGATGAACCGGATAACGGTGATTAAGGTAAGGATTGTATTTTTTAGGAATAAATAAATAAATAATATATTCTCATACTTTATTGTATTATATTTTATTTACCTAAAATTCGTATATCATTGCATTTCTGCATTGATCTGCTTACCTGAAAGGCTAGAAATGTAGATATTTTTACTGTCCGGACTTCACATGGGAGCAATTTTGATTTTCGACTTTGATTTTTTCCTATTTGTTTTATGTCGCACCAAATACCAATTTCGGTAGAATTGAAGATTGTTTCCCGTGGCTTTTCTTTTTCACACCAGGTAAATGATGGGGCTGAAGCTTAATTAAGGCAACGGGCCGCTCGCTTCACAACTCTTTCCATCCTTGGGTCACTGAAAATCTTCGATAGTTTTACGTTGCACTGACACAGACGAATGAGGCGCTGGCCTTCTGACCCCAACTTGGCAGGTTCGATCCTGGTTCAGTCCGGTGGTATTTGAAGGTGCTCAAATACGTCAGCCTCGTGTCGGTAGATTTACTGGCACGTAAAACAACTCCTGCGGGACTAAATTCCGGGACCTCGGCGTCTCGGAAAACCGTAAAAGTAGTTAGTGGTAAAGCAAATAACATTATTATTTATTAGTAAAATATATTTTGAAATGGAAATCCCCGGAAACCATTTTCAATGTTGCCAATACTAGGGTTCAAATCCTCTATCTCTCGAATGCAAGCTAACGTGACTCAAACGGATTTTATAAAAAAACAATTTGCTTCAGGTTGCACCGACACAGATTGGTCTAATGGCGACGATGAGAGAGGAAAGACCTAGGAGTGGGAAGAAAGCGGCCATGGCCTTAATTAAGGTACAGCCCCAGCATTTTCCTGGTGTGAAAATGGGAAACCACGGAAAAACCATCTTCAGGGCTGCCGACAGTGGTGTTCGAACCCACTATCTCCCGGATGCAAGCTCACACCTGCGCGCCCCTAACGACACGACCAACTCACCCGTTGACTCAAACCGAGGAGTCAACTCACTCGGTAAGAACAATTTCGAATATATGGTTGTAGTCCTCGTAGACGACATTAGCTCCTTTCCTCGTGACCTCGTGATGTATGTACAGTGCGTAGCTCAGTCACAGTGCCACGTTTTTCCCAGGGCCTTCCGGTCACCTGCCGAAGAGCTCGCTCCTTTCTTCCAGTACGATATTGAAACTATCCCTGCGCTTTCACCAAAATTACGGTAGTTCCTAAACTTAGGCATGGGGCCGATGACCTAGCTGTTAGGCTCCTTTAAGCAACAAACATTGCCGTCATCATGAAACTTAGGCCTGTATGCAACTGTAGCGATATATTTATTTTAATAAGATTATTGAGGTCAATAACCGATTTACTTTAATAATAATAATAATAATAATAATAATAATAATAATAATAATAATAATCATAATAAATTGTGGATATATTGGGTTCGAACCTCACTATCGACAGGCCTAAGTCCGGCACCTCGGCGTCTCCGAAAACCGTAAGAATAGTTAGTGGGACGTAAAGCAAATAACATTATTATTATTATTATTATTATTATTATTATTATTATTATTATTATTATTATTATTATTATTATTAACAAAATGATTGATTTTTAATTATACCATTCTGAAAATCAGTGCTTTTGTAACAGTATTATACAGAATATTATGTTCAAAATTGTAAGGAAACTAAAATACCGTTCTTTCTGAATGTCGGATTTGAGTAAGAACTTGGATCTAAACTCAACAGCTAACAAAGAGCCACTTACTCTGCTTAACCTTCCTTTTTGTTTCAAATGAGTTAAATGTGTACTGTATCAGTAGACAATTAACTGTAGAATCATTAGGTGATGTCTTCCATTCGATGTCCAAACAGAGGCCATGAAGATTTTGAAAAACCATTTACGACCATACTGTAATGACTTAAAGTTTTTTTCCAGAAATACAACGCTAGTACAATATTGTTTTTGTGAAGTTACTGTTATGGTTGTTTCACTGGCAAGAATACGATGGGAATTAAACTGTTGATCAGGGAAACTAACAGATTAAGACCCGAAAAATCTTCTGAACACAGAAATGGAACGTATACTTTTAAGATCAGGCTAAGGAAAAAAAAAATCTTAATTCTATTTATATTTTTCTTATGAGAAAGTTTCAAATAAAGAATAATTTGCTGCAATTGACAAAAGGAACATTGACAAAATCACCACGATATGGACTAAGGTATACATTGGTGGAAGAGAAATGCAACGCCCATGGGCGCCCGCAGGATCTTTTCCAGGGGGGGGGGGGCACATTAACAATTTTCTTGAATATAAAAACCAATATAACGTCAGCAACATTAAATTGTTTACATAAACTTCCAGTTATAACATATGCTAGATGACTGTCAGTAATTTCAGTTTATGAAATAATCTGGTATGATATTAAACAATTGAACATCAACATATTTAGAATTCCAGGGGGGGGGCAAATCCCCCCCTTGCCCCCCCCTTGCGGGCGCCCATGGCAACGCCCTGACTGTGTAAGTCACTTTATGTAGCTTAATGATATTACAAGATCAACGATACAGACTAAGCCAAGCAATAGACGCCATGTATTGAAATTTCTTATTGGAACAACAATGTAACACTCTCTCCCCACTCACTCTTCGGGCTTACATGTATACGATCGTACGGTTGATATATACATCTTGCGGTATAGTGTTCCATGCCCCTTGTTGCAGTTGGGTAACGTTGGTAGCTGGTCGTATAGACTGTGTGAGACCTCGTCCTATCATGCCTCAAACATTTTCAGTGGGTTAGGCGTCTGTAGATCGTACTGGTTAGGGTAGTTGTCGAACACCACGAAGAGCACGTCGCGTGGTAGTAGGTAGTACAGGACATTGATGAGAATATCCTGCTGAAACAGTACATCACCTTCCTTTCGCCGTAATGGCAGCAGGACGGGTTGAACAATGTCGTAGATGTAGTGAGCACTGTTGAGCGGACCATTGACGAACACCAAAGTTGAACGGGAATTGAAGCTTATTTAACATCACACCATGATACCAAGGGGTGGACCGTGTATTAGGGGCGAATACATTCCTGAAGATGACGCTCACGTAAGGTCATCACTCGCATGAACGCGTAACGTGCTATCGTAACTAAACATAACATAGTGGTATTTCGGTATCCAGAGGTCCTTACCTGACACCACAGGGGATTGCACGATAGTGTTGTGACAGAGGAGAAAGCCGCGACGAAGCCATGCGTGTTGGCAGTTCTGCTGGAATTAGACTGTTCCCGATGGCACATGTGATCACTTGGTGTCACATTCGTTCCGATCTCCGCTGCGGACTCGTTTTAGTCTGCCAGTAATACCTTGAAAATACGCCGAATTTGACGTAAGTAATATGCCACCATCCGAAATGTGGTGTTGGATTGTTCATTTAGGGTGGGCCGAAAAAACTCGAATTCTTTTTTCCAATTCGTAATACCGCGGAAAAGTTGCGAATTGCGGAGAATAAAAAGGGGTAAGAGAATAAACAAAATAGTTTCATTTCTTTCGGTCGCGCACGTGCTCTAAAGTTTGCCGAAATTCGGAAAAATGTATATTTTTACGATAATTTTCTACCTTGCTTAACTTGTCAATATTTAAATGTAATAGCTCTAGCCGACTCTTACTCCAACCAATAATGATTTAGAAAAAAGAATGGTTCAAATCGGTTAAGGTCTTCCGCTCGCGCAGCAGCCGTCAAAAATCTAACAAATTCTCGCGCTCGTCGTAACTCGCTCGAGTCAAAGACACTGACTCTCAGCCCACCTACCACTCTCGCCACCACGCCGTGCCATTGTTGTGTCAGTCTGCACTTATCCCTCGTGTTTGATGTGTGTTTCATTGTCTCTTCCAGTTACTATTGTGGCATTTGCATCTACCGTATTTCGAAGTTTGTTTTGTGTTATGACATTTTTGTGTAACTTTGTGACTTAACGGTGGTATACTATGGCTGTTCCGCCTGTTGCCATTTCTTGATGGATGCAGTATTTTTGTATCCGTCTCTTGGCACAGGCCAGAGCAAAGTGTAGCTTCACCGGGCGAGTTGGCCGTGCGCGTAGAGGCGCGCGGCTGTGAGCTTGCATCCGGGAGATAGTAGGTTCGAATCCCACTATCGGCAGCCCTGAAGATGGTTTTCCGTGGTTTCCCATTTTCACACCAGGCAAATGCTGGGGCTGTACCTTAATTAAGGCCACGGCCGCTTCCTTCCAACTCCTAGGCCTTTCCTATCCCATCGTCGCCATAAGACCTATCTGTGTCGGTGCGACGTAAAGCCCCTAGCAAAAAAAAAAAGTGTAGCTTCCACCAAAGTCCCTGTCTCATCCATGGCTGTGACAATATGGAAGCTGCTGGGGTATGGGTGGTGCTGAGTAATGACATTTGCGGCACAACTAGTGTCTGAGTGTTATGAAAGGTGTTGCTCATAGGATCAGTCGTGCTGCAGTGGCACCTTCTGGTCCAGTGAGGAAAGCAATGGCAAACTACCTCACTCCTCATCTTGCCTAGTATGCCTCATTTGGGCTCTGCCATTGGTTTTTGCAGTTTCCCTATAACTGCATAGCCTTTGGTGGTGCTATTTGAGGATCCAACCAGCCTCTGGGCTGATGACCTAACAGACAGACAGACAGACTATGGCTGTACCTCAGAAACTCATCACAAGACAGGTATTTGATTGCCCTATATTTACTGCACCCAAAGACTTTTCATCAAACAAGCTTCCTACTGGTGAGGACATCATCATCATCATCATCACAAGGTTGGTTCATTCCCACCCCATTGGGAGTGGGCGGGCCACCAGCTCAACCAAGGAGCTCTTGGGCCATTCGAAGAGAAAAAGTAAGAAATAGAGATAACAGTAAAGGAGGTATGTACTGTACATACCAGAAAGGAAAAAAAGACTACATTAGGCGCAGGGGCACCGGGACGCCAAGGCGGAACCCAAGGGAGACCCGCAAAGCACCCCGCATAGGCCAACCCCCAAAAAATACCAGAGAAGAAGGGAAAGAGATTTATTGAGACAGCTACGCGGTGTATCTCGGGCGCGCATTCAGAAAAGGAGAATACATGGAATTACAAAAGCATGTTACATAGTTGATGCATGTGCAAAAGGTGCGGTCGGTATGAAGGTGGAGGAAGGGTTCGGGTAATGTTGTAGGAGAAGATAATAGAGGGTGGTGGTAATATTCGTAATGGAGGTGGCAAGAAGTCGAAGAAGGTCAAAAGTAGGATATGGTAAAAGGGAAAACTGTGGTCGGAAACCAGGAAGGGGAGTGTTTGGCGGTGGTGGGGTGGGTGGCGACGAGGGCGTAGGAGAAGGAGGAGACGGGAAACGGGTAGAGCCAGCAAGGCGCGGTGGGGAGCGAGAACGCTCCACTCGATGGATTCGTCCTCGAAAACGGACGCCGGTAGTAAGAAGATGGTCGACGTCAGCAGGAGAGGCGAGGCGAAGGCGGACCATAAAAGTCGGGCCATCGGTGTTAAAGATTCGAAATACCCGTCGGACTGGGACGCCCTCCTGTTGTAGTTCATGTAGGATATCCTGATCCAAGACGTCGGGTGCAATCCCACGGACGACACAGCTCGGGGAGAAGAACGGTTGAGAGGCTGTCGTAGAGGGGTCTTCATTTCCTTGGGAGACGTGCGGAGCTGCGATAGTAACATCCAGGCGATGAGCAGGCGACGACTGGGAAGTAGGTAGGGTCGAAGTGCAGGAGGTCGTGGCTGTGGACATGATAGGGGAGGGATGACTGTACGTAACAGTAGAGGGAGAAGTGGACGATACGCAGGAAGTGGCGGAAGAAGGGGAAGGATGAACGGAAGCTGTGACAGTAGTGACGGTAGTAGTGACCGGAGTAGGGGAAGACAAGGGAGAACAAACGGAGATAGTGGTAGGCGGGACAGAGGAGGGAAATTTAAGGTGGAAATCAGGATCGGAGGCGAGTTGCTCTAGAATATGGGCCGGAGTAGGGAGAACTTTATGTTGAGAATAGAAGAGGTATAAATAGCCGTAGAGGATGGTGCTCTTCGCGAACCCTGATGAACGAAAGAAGACCACGATATCCGGAGAAGGTTGGCCCGATGAGGCATCTTGAAGTCGTATAACCATAGTAGTTGGGACATTGTTATCACTCAGCCATTTGCGAATGTCAGATGGAGAATATTGAGTGTCCACATTCTTGACGAGACAGGAATCAGACAGCATGTTGAGGGAAGGCGACAGCCAACGAGGCGTCTGCCCATGTGTTTATTCTTGGGCCGACTGAGCCGCAGCAAGAAGGAGCGCCACCCAGCCGAAAAAATGCGTGGACATGCGTAGTACGAGGGATGTGGTGAGGACGTGATTCGGTATTGTTCACAGGAGAGATACCGCTTGGTGCTTAAAGTTAATAATAAGAGAGAGTCAGTTTTTCACACGATGCAAGTACAGTAGCTAACAAAATAATTGGTTTGTATCAGAAAGCATACATCCCAACGGTTACATATAAGATAATTTTGCAACTTATAAAGGCGTTGCATGATAAATATTACAAAAGTCGAAAATTATATACTCGGGATAAGGATAAAGATTCGTTTAAGCAGAAAATTGAGTTTAAGCAAAAATGCTCACTGATTTTTGACGTATCGGCTTGCAAATGCCCCATTGTTGTTAATTGCATTTGTAACAGAACTCCTGATTTATGTAAGTGCGATATAACTGTCAACTGTGTGCAAAATCAAACATACATACCTGCTATTGAGCTAAGATTTGTTTACTTATTATGAGCACACGGAATAGGAAAAATTGGAAGGTTGGACGTGTCTGAAACAAAGAAACTTATTAAATCATCGGAAAGGAGATCGCGTGACAGCCATTTAACTCTGGATGATAAATCTGAATCTCATCTGAAACCCTCGTGCTCGTATTCAAATGTAAATATTGTTGAAACTGATGATGAAGACCAATATCTTGGTTGCTATCGCTACCTTTACTAGAAGGATAACAGATTTAACTTTAACTTTAGCTTGTCTGATGAAAAGTCTTTAGGTGCAGCAAATATAGGGCAATCAAATACCTGTCTTGTGGTGAGTTTCTGAGGTACAGCCATAGTATACCACCGTTAAGTCACAAAGTTACACAAAAATGTCATAACACAAAACAAACATCGAAATACAGTAGATGCAAACGCCACAATAGTAACTGGAAGAGCGAATGAACCACACATCAAACACAAGGGATAAGTGCAGACTGACACAACAATGGCACGGTGTGGTGGCGAGAGTGGTAGGTGGGCTGAGAGTCAGTGTCTTTGACCCGAGCGAGTTACGACGAGCGCGAGAATTTGTTAGATTTTTGACGGCTGCTGCGCGAGCGGAAGACCTTAACCGATTTGAACCATTTTTTTTCTAAATCATTATTGGTTGGAGTAAGAGTCGGCTAGAGCTATTACCTTTAAATATTGACAAGTTAAGCAAGGTAGAAAATTATCGTAAAAATATACAATTTTCCTGGTTTCGGCAAACTTTAGAGCACGTGCGCGACCGGAAGAAATGAACCCATGTTGATTCCTTTTCTACCCCGTTTTATTCTCCCCAATTCGCAACTTTTCCGCGGTATTATGACTTGGAAAAAAAGAATTCGAGTTTTTCGGTCCACCCTATGTTCAACTTACCACCATTGATAACAACTTCTCACTAGTTATGCATCACGACCAACAAATGCAGCAGTCCGTCGGTATGTCCTTCGGGCCTCGCGGTTGTAATTGCTCAACAGGGGTACGTACTAGTCTGAACTTAGTGGCCATACTTCCCCCAAGTTTATCGCCCTAATATCGAGGAATTCTGCGCTTAACGTTGTCAATGTCTACTTCAACATCTTGCCTAATAACCCATTCATTCATCTCATATTTTTTTAATGACGTTATAGATGCCTTGTCTATCTGAACAAAGTGTTATGGGGCATTGTCCACTACAATTACCATGTTTGCCTCTATGTTTGGCAGTAACTGTCGCTTGAAACACTTTATACATCTATCATGATTCACCTCTTCATGATAAGTTCCAATTCTTTTTGGTTTGAATACGGGTTGGAAACACGTGAAATGCCCCGGCTCGCACGATTATAAATCTTCCTCCCATCTCAGAAGCACCAGCCGTAGTCCCCGCTAAAGTGCCATTAGTGACCAGCATTCACCTAAGTTTCGTCCAGCCGGACGATGCCCCTAACATTTTTGCCTCGAATTTTTATTTTTAACATTTTGTTTGGACACTATGTCACCCTTTTCGAGTAACACGTTCCTTCAATTAATTCGCCTGTAATCGAAATAAATTAAATTTTGTATGGTCACTGTGCAGAAATGTTCTACTTCCAGAAAATAAATCACAGAATTTATTACAACGAAGCAATTTCTTAACGGTGAGATCCTCACCCTACAGTAATAATCACAAGTACGGCGACAAATAGCATCCTCCTGGAGTTAATCAACACTCGCCTGCTTTTATATGGAGTAGATTCTCTTCTGGGGAGTCCGGCTCCATGGCTGAATGGTTAGCGTGCTAGCCCCTGATCACAGGGATCCCGGGTTCGTTTCCCGGCAAAATCGGGAATTTTAACCATCATTGGTTAATTCCGCTGGCACGGGGGCTGGGTGTAGGTGTCTTCTTCATCATTATATCATCTTCATCACAACGTGCAGGTCGCCTACGGGAGTCAAATCAAAAGACCTGCATCTGGCGAGCCTATCTTGTCCTCGGGCACTCCCAGCACTATAGAATAGAATAGATTTATTTACCATTAAAAGGTTGTTTCCCAATTAAAGATGATGCAATAAAACATAATATACTACAAATACACTTTAAATAAATAACATTAATTTCCTAAAATAATAACCAAGCTCAAACTAAATCTAGAGCCCTTTATATATATGCATATTTAGAACATCTTAAATAAATAAATACAACTAAATCTCCTTAAATAACTAACAATATTAAACTACATCTAGTGACATTTACATATTTACATATCTTACAGATAGGGCCTTACATTCATGAGGTCATTAGGGCATATCTGATTTTAGACGGGGGTGAGTGAAAAAGGTCCACTGCTTCACCCACCTCATTCAGTGATGTTAGTGCCCTCACAAGCCATGAGTTAGCCCGAGCCACAGTTCTCATTTTAGGCAGATGAAAAATATACCTTGCCTAGTATTTCGACGAGGAACATGTAATGGAATCAGCTCCAGTAATGTTGAGCAATCCACTCTATTCGTCAGACACTTATAAAGAAAGAGGGCATTGGTACATCTGCGGCGTGAGTGCAATGTCCTCATGCTCATAGTCTCACAAAAAGACTCGTAATCGGATGAAGAGAGAGAAATACCCAAACCCTTGTAGCTGATCCATTTCATGAACCTTATTTGGACTCTTTCCAAGTTTTGTATTAAATACTGCTGAGAACACCTCGCAACAGTATTCTAACGATGGCCTGATTAGAGTGCAAAACAAAGTTATTAGAGTTCTAGGAGAAACAAATTCGGTACAATTTCTTTTCAGAAAGCCAAGTAATTTAAACCCTTTCCTTGAAATCTTGTCTAAATGTTTCACGAAGGAAAGACCGTAGCAGTTTGAAAGTGTCACACCAAGATCATTTATTTCATTCACACGAGCTATTTGGTTATAGCATAAATGGTAAGGGTAATTTATTGGTTCCAACTTGCGTGAAAATATAATTGCGTTGCATTTTGAAGTATTCAAACCAAGCAGCCACTTTTTACACCAGTTACTTAGGAAGTTTAAGTCAGACTGTAGCAACTTACAGTCCAACTCACTATTGATTACCTTAAAGATCTTTAGATCGTCACCGAGCTCGATAGCTGCAGTCGCTTAAGTGCGGCCAGTATCCAGTATTCGGGAGATAGTAGGTTCGAACCCCATTGTCGGCAGCCCTGAAAATGGTTTTCCGTGGTTTCCCATTTTCACACCAGGCAAATGCTGGGGCTGTACCTTAATTAAGGCCACGGCCGCTTCCTTCCCACTCCTAGCCCTTTCCTGTCCCATCGTCGCCATAAGACCTATCTGTGTCGGTGCGACGTAAAGCAACTAGCAAAAAAAAAAAAAAACAACTTAATATCGTCAACATAGAGAAGGCAATTACTGTGTTGTATAACTGATGTTATATCTTTTATGAATATGACAAAGAAAAGAGGCCCAGTAAAGAGACTTGGGGGACACCTGAAGTAGGGTGGTACGACTTTGACATAATACCATCAGCTTTTACTACGCAAACTCGATTAGTGAGATAGCTTCTAATCCACTCCAAAGCACTTCCTCCTATCCCATATGCTGAAAATTTGTTGAGTAGAGCATCATGTTGAACTGAATCAAAGGATTTGGAGAATTCCATGTAAACAACATCCACTTGTTGCCTCCTATCCAGAGATTCTAAAATGAAATTCATTTTCATTTCTCTTCTGGGGAAGTAAATTTCACCTTCGAGGTCCTTCCATGCCTCTTGCAGCACGTTCTTGTACTTAATTGAATAAGTGCATATAAGAGGAGATCCTGTTTCCCGAATTCTGTCTGATTCCCTATCAAAGAATTTCTGTGCTGCACAATCATTTCTCTTCCCTGGCTTTGAACAGTCACACCTTGGCCAGTTGTGTTTTCCGGTGCATATTTTAGCCTAAGAAATCATTGTTAAACTCTCACAAGAACAAATAAAGTAAAATATATCACGGCTTGTTAATGAATGATGAAGCAATTTTAACAAACTGTGGTCATAGTAAAACGATCGCTATATTCTACAAACGAATAACACTAGAAAATGTGTACAACCGGTCACTGTTCAAATAAAGAAATAAATAAATAAATAAATAAATAAATAAATAAATAAATAAATAAATAAATAAATAAATAAATAAATAAATAAATAAATAAATAAATAAATAAATAAATACATCAATAAATTACCACTGATCGACATTTAGGGTTGTAGGCCAGGTGGTAGATTCCCTATCAGTCGTTCTGCCCAGTCTTTTGTTAAAAGACCCCAAATAATTTGGAATATTTCCAATCCCCGGTTTTCCTTCCTATAAATAAATATTTACCATAATTTGTCCTCTTGAGTTGGAACTTTTTCATCACATCGTGATCTTTCCTACTTCTAAACTCCATTCTAAATTATTCATCTACTAATCTCATTCAATTCCATCTCTCCACTGACTGTTGATTAACTAAAATTAAGTAAGAACAACAACAAAAATAATTAAAAACTTTTAAACTCTTAAAGTCTTTAGGCTTTTTTCAATCGAGAAATTACCAGCTTTTCGCCCCAGTTGATCAGTGGGTTCATCAGTTGGAATGCTACACCGTTCCAAGGCGCCGACGCTAGTGCGCCGTTGCGACACCACTGCAAGCCTCCTATGTAGGACAATGCAGTGACGGTGCACTTGTATAAATGTCTGCCGTTGGCCAATATCATAAAATAGGTTTCCTAGAAGGAAACCATAACTTAATTTAATCGATTGCAAATGTTAAAATCATTTAAGCTATTAAAGTCTTTAGGCGTTTTTCAATTGAGAAATTACCAGCGTTTCGCCCCAGTGTAGCAGTGGGCTCATCAGTTGGAATGCTCACCTTTCCAAGGCACTTGAAAAAAATAATATTCGGGAAACAAACACGTAAAACAAAATGAACTAACACAGCTAACGCAGTACCACTTCGAATGAAATCACAAAAGCGAATGAGAGCAGGCCTAGACATGTGGCGATAGAATCCTTAAATTAGGGCATCGCTGGGATCGTTTCTATGGCAAAATACCATTAGCGGACAGCGTTATTCAAGTTTTCTCTCCTCGAGCTAAGCGACAGGCCCCACAACTCTTATGAGTCCTAGTACAGAAAAATAGTTTTGTGTCTGCTTTGATATACATTGGTCCAAAGAAGAGGTTTAAAAAAAGTCACATACATATTTGATTGGCCCTCGAATATTTATCAATAATATAGTATAATACAAGGAATATTTTTTTCCAACTTCCGATCGGTCGCGAAATTAAAACCACAGTGAGAATCCGACGAAGCGTTGCACAGATGTGTTGCGCAGTGTCTCTAGTATGCCTGTCAACCGCGCTACGTAACACTTGTCAGTGCTGAGCGCGCAATGTTCACGTAAACATGCCTAGGACAATACAGTCTCCCGCCAAGTGTGTAGTACATGCTGTCATTCGATTTCTTCATGCTGAGGAGTGCAATGCAGCCGAAATTCATCGACGAATGAGTAATGTGTACAGACGTGCACATTAATGGTGTCCCGACGTAAACAATCAACACTGCCCCACTCCAGTACTGAAAAGAAGGGGAGAGAGTGAAGGAGTAGTGTTGAAGGCCAATCCAGTACAAAACATGGGGCAAGACTGTGAAGGGGTAGTGTCGAAGGCACAATGACTCACCTTCTCGCTTAACGCATTGCTGCATGGACTGCATGCAGACAGCCCGCTATAAGACTTAGTTATGATCGAAATGGGCACAGTGACGAATGTATTGAAGTACAGCATTAGGTTACCTACTCGTCCGGCCCCGCGGTGTACGGGGCAACGCGTCCGGCCGCCCCGAGTTCGATTCCCGGCCGGGTCAGGGGGTTTTAATTTTAAATGATTAATATCCCTGGCCTGGGGACTGCGAGTTTGTGTCGTCCTTAACGTTCCTCACATTCAACACTCAACACATTCGCAATTCCAATTACATGCAAGTTCATATATTGTGCAAGTAGGGGCAAAAGAACTCTATAGGTCGACGCCCCGAACAAATAGCATTTTAACATAAACAATTTAAAAAGTAACCTACTCTGATAATTACAGTATCAAGAGGTAAAGGATGTTTTTAACCGAAAAGTATTTTATACTACAGTAGTTAGGAATATTTTGTAGCTGCGTTATATTTGGTTTACCAATCCTTCTTCACCTCGTTCTTGCCATATTTCTATCCATTTCCAAACTGTCTTAAGACTGCATGGTATTGCTTCTGCTATTGCTTGGGGGACCATGTGAGCCTCCCACATGCCAATAATACGGCCTCGATTCACCTGCGATAGGATAGGAGCCATCTTATTACAATGTTACAGTATAACGCCGGAATACAACACACTGTGTATTCAGCACTGCCTGTTCACTCCCTTCCCCTCCTTTTCAGCACTGGAGTGGCCTTCAACACTATCCCCTTACTCTCTCCCCTCCTTTTCAGTACTGGAGTGGCCTTCAACACTATCCTCTTACTCTCTCCCCTCCTTTTCAGCACTGGAGTGGCCTTCAACACTATCCCCTTACTCTCTCCCCTCCTTTTCAGCACTGGAGTGGCCTTCAACACTATCCCCTTACTCTCTCCCCTCCTTTTCAGTACTGGAGTGGCCTTCAACACTATCCCCTTACTCTCTCCCCTCCTTTTCAGTACTGGAGTGGGGCAGTGTTGATTGTTTATGTCGGGACACCATTAATGTGCGTGCGTGTACTTACGGAGAAACTTTCATGAGTGACAGCAAAGTGCGGTTATGGTGTAGGAACTTTGAAGCAAGATGTACAGACGGTCATGACTCATGATGCAGGCGGTCAGGGAAGGAAGCGAGTGTCAGACGTTGATCTCGTTCAGCAAGTGGATCAGGCGATTCGAGAAAATTGCATTGCACCCCACAACATGAAGAAAGCGAATGACAGCACGTCCTTCACACTTGGCGGGAGACTATATTGTCCTGTACCGCGCGAGTTGGCCGTGCGGTCAGGGGCGCGCAGCTGTGACCTTGCATCTGGGAGATAGTGGGTTCGAACCCCACTGTCGGCAGCCTTGAAGATGGTTTTCCATGGTTTCCCATTTGCACACCAGGCAAATGCTGAGGCTGTACCTTAATTAAGGCCACGGCCGCTTCCTTCCCATTCCTACGCTTTTCCTATACCATCGTTGCCATAAGACCTATCTGTGTCGATGCGACGTAAAGCAAATAGCAAATATATGTTGTCCTAGACATGTTTACGTGCACATTGCATGCTCAGAACTGCCAAGTGTGACGTGATGCGGTCGACAGGCATACTAGAGGCACTGCGCAACACATCTGCGCAACGTTTCATCGGATTTTCAATGTCGTTTTAATTTCGCGACTGATCGGAGTTTGAGAAAAAATAGCCCTCGTATTATTCAAGTACTATTATCTTGTACACACTGTTTAATGATCGTGCGGCAATTGTAGATATTGTTGCGACAAACACTTCTGTTGCAATTACATTTTTTTTAATACAGCATTGCTCCAAGAATGACGTTTGAATTTAGACGTGAATGATAGAAGTGGAGTCTTCCTCGTAAACTGTCGAGATTTCCTTCTGAAGCCGCAGAACGAAGTTCTCTCTGAAACGGAAAGAATCTAACCTTATTTTCTTGACAAGGCATAAGCCCATAAAGCCTATATTATATCCATAAGTCGGGCCATGAAAGCATCAATGGTAACAAACTCTTGTACTGCAATGGTAAATTAGATGCTGCCATGATCGTATATTACAGTATCAATGACTAGTTGAAAAAGGAAGCAATTTCAATACCATGCAATCAAACGCTTTATCCTTGTTTCATATTTTTAAGTTCCGTTTGGGCCTGCTATGGACCACGTGGTTCTTATCTCTAGCAGCTTTCTTCTTTGACCAGTACTCCTTCATTCTTGCAGTGTGAATGTCTTTTCGCTCCTGAGTCCATTTCACACCTCCTCCCAGACGTACTGTTTTTTCTGTTAGTGACTGGAGAGAGTTTGATGTTCTGATCAACGTTCTGTACTTATTCCTGTCATAAATTTCATTTATTATATATTATTTTTTCTGTTTCAGCGCAACAGCGCTACAGTTTGCCTACTTGCACTCCAGTCCTTCCTAAGGGCGCGTATTGTAATCCCTACATCAAGACTGTGAACACCACTGTGGGCTATCCGGACGGAAACATCGTGGAACTCACCAACGTTTACTTAAATGTGTGCAAATGTGCGAGCGATCTCTCTTGCGACTTGAAGACGGCTACCTGCGAACACCCGTGAAATACATTCTTCCAGAACATTGTTATTTGTTAAACCTCTGTGAAAATGATTTAATAAATAACACAATATAATGGAGTATATAGTTCTTTACAACTTATGTGCTGCATGCTACTGCTATATAGTTTGCCATTTAAGTTTCCACACTGTATGACGATGTATGGAATAACAGGCGGAGAAGGAAAGAGAAGCAGAAGAAAGCTGAAAGGGAAATGGGGAGACTGGATCTCAAAGGGAATACTGAATCAACTTGATTACTTATCAGCTTGATTTGACAAAATTTGACCAGAAAAAGGAGTAAACTGACTGCACACACCTTGAAACATTGCGTGGTTTTCCATGTTCACACCAAGCAAATGGGGCGGTACCTGAATTACGGCCTCGGCCGCTACCTTCCCTTTCCTCCTTGCGTCGCCGAAAGTCTTCGATGTGCTAGTGAATTTTAGAGAATTGTGGAGATTAAGAATGGTACGGAGAGACCAAAACATGAACAAGACAGAGGGTTAGAGTATACGAAGTAAACGGGGAGATGGGATGTTTTTTTTAAAAACTATTGGTTTTACGTCGCACTGACACAGATAAGTCTTACGGCGACGACGGGATAGGAAAGGCCTGGAAGTGGGAAGGAAGCGGCCGTAGTCTTATTTAAGGTACAGCCCCAGCATTTGAATGGTTTAAAAATGGGAAACCACGGAAAACCATCTTCAGGGCTGCTGACAGTGGTGTTCGAACCCACTGTCTCCCGGATGTAAGCTTACAGCTGCGCGACCGTAACCGCACAGGCCCACTCACCCGGTTGGGGTGGGATTTTTTTTTTTTTTTTTTTTTTTTGCTAGGGGCTTTACGTCGCACCGACACAGATAGGTCTTATGGCGACGAGGGGTGGGATTTAGGGCTGCATCAAACAAGTCTGATAATCCAAATAAACAACATTTCATTGCTCATAAACAACTATACAAGTTTCAGGATTTCAATACACTGAATAATAATTATGATGTGGTATGTGCGAATAGAACGTGCATCAGTTATTTGGCAGGTTGTCTGTGGAGAAGTTCCACAGTTGAAGAACCTCCCTTTGTGGATCCGTCATAAAGTGATCCCGAGATCATGGGTTCAAACCCGCACTCCATCTCGTACGATGTAGACATGTAAAAGATCTCGGGTGACACACTTGGCTTTTACCCGACAAATTAAATTAAAAACAGCCATAGATCGCCCATTTCAGTGACATCTGAAGGTGTAAATTGGAACTTCACACAAGCAACCTGGATGGCGTCAAATCAAAATAGTTGCAACCATACTCTTCTTCTTCTTCTTCTTCTTCTTCTTCTTCTTCTTATTATTATTATTATTATTATTATTATTATTATTATTATTATTACAGGTAATGTTGCATTCTCTATCGCAGCCATGGTCTACCAGATGATAAAGTTTTTTGTGGCATTCCTCCACTACTGTCTTTTTTTTTTGTTGCAATCTAGTAGTTGAGAGCCCCAAGGCGCGTTTCGGCCTCTCTACTCATCTGTATCAGAAAATTTGCAAACAGCTCGACGTAGCACTAGCGGGGGGAAAACGATCTGTCGTGAGAAAAACAAGTTTCCCACGTCAGGAATGAAACCCCCTCTTCGCTTCGCTGATAAAATTCTAATAAGCTAGTGCTAGTGGGCAAGGGTGGGAGACATTGGTGTTAAGTTTGCGTAGCAACAAGAAAGAATGCAATTGTTTTGAGGGAGGAAACGTTGGCAAGGCGAATGATGGGATGAGTTAGTGGACCAGGATTTGTCGGGAGGGCATGGCTGGGACTTGTAGTGGAGGGAGGGGAGAGAGTAGGCTGAGGAGGAGTTGGAGGAGGGCAGAAGTGTCCTGGCTGATTTGGGGAGAAGAAGGTAAGAGCGGCGGGGGAGTGAAGTGGTTTGAAATGTAGTGGTGGATATCTTGATTGGTGCAGATGCCTGGAGTGCCTATAGTGAGACCTGATGGCCCTCTTGATGTATGGGCACCCAGGGAACGACGCAGCATGCTGTCCCTCGCAGTTCGCACACCTCGCCCGGTCACGTAGTTCCACGCAGTCAGTGTGGCGGTGGGGCCCGCCACACCTATTGCACCTGGTGGAGTCGGTGCACGTCGCAGCAGTGTGGTGCAGCTGGAGACAGTTGAAACATTGCACGACCAGGGAGGGGCGGGGAGTGGAGGGGGACTTTGGCGGAGGGGCAGGTTTAGGGTTCGAAGTAGGCTTCGGAGCAGATGTCCGGCGTCTTCTTCTTCTTTGAGATGTCTAGGTGGCACTGGTGGTGAGGTTGGGTGAGGGTTAATCTGACTTAGGGCTGGAGTCAAGTGTGGGGGGTGGAGATGGCATTGGTGAGGGGGGAGGGGTGGGGAGGGTTTGAATTTCCGGAGTACTGGGTGAGAAGTGGTCAGTTTGAATTTCTTTGACTTGGGTAGTAGGCTTTTGAGTGCATGGAATGGGTCAGTTTGGACTTTTGTGTCTTGGGTAGTAGGCATTTGAGTGCTACAGTCGGGGGTGGTTGGTTGGGATGACATGATAACAGGATTATCTAAGATCGGGGAGGGGATGTCAGCATGTTTGAGTCCATTGAGGATGGTGGGATTGAATTTGTTACTGAGGGGGGTGATGAGGAGGTGATTGTTGTGTCTCCTCGATGACTGCGATGTGGCCGCTTAAGATTGGTTCTATTTCTTCAATTATTGCTTTCCTGATGAGAGGAATGGGTCCTAGATTTGTCAGGGGTATGATGAGGAAGCTGTTCTTGGGGCTTAACGGGGAGGAGGTATTCTTCCGGGTGTAGTGGAAGGGTTGCTCGTAGGGGGGGGGGGTTGGTTTCGAGGTCTTCTTCTGCTTCTTCTTCAGAGTCGAAGGCAGCTTCCACCAAATCTTGCAATCCAGGGAGTTCACTTGAGGGGGTGAAGGGAATACCTTTACCGGGGAGAAGGTTGGAAAGGACGGCTAGTGAATCTTGGACTACGGGGAGGATGATTAAGTGGGAGGAATCATCTTCGTCAATTCAATGGATCAACTTGGAGGAGGTGCGGAGGGTGGCGGCTATACGCTGCCTGAGCCATTTCATGTTTGTTGGGGTGGGTTCGCTGGGGGTGGGGATAACCAAATAGTTGTCAGTGGGACAGGGGTCGGTATCGAGATATTGGATGTTTATACTGTCTTCACTGGTATCCTCGCCACATGAACTGCTCCACGACATCTGTCTGCTTCTCGAGATGTTTGTGATTCGTTGTCGACCAATCAAACTGTATACTCTTTGACCTCTGTCTACACACTCCTCCATTTTAATATTCTCAAGGATTATTCGTATCACTTTCATTTCGTAGATATCGAGCTGGTCTCGGTCAACTTTTCTAGCTGTCAATGTTTCGAAGCTATATAACACAGTGCTGTGAATGATGGTTTAGTAGGCTTAAAACATGTGTGTATTTCACAGTTTAAAGAAGCACCTGTTTCCGGACTGCGACAAAATCTTTACGGCGAAATCCACTTACAAGGAAACCCTTCATCAACGTGTCCGATCTGATTGAGCTTTACTACAACGACTTCAGCACGAATGATTTTTACAGCCACATCAACATTGGAGGCACTCCGCCTGTCCATGATTCAAATCCCGGTCACTCCATGTGAGATTTGTGCTGGACAAAGCGGAGGCGGACAGGTCTTCCTCCGGTACTCCGGTTTTCCCTGTCATCTTTCATTCCAGAAACACTCTCCAATATCATTTACTGTAATTTCATCTGTCAGTCATTAATCATTGTCCCAGAGGAGTGCGACAGGCTTCGGCAGCCGGCACAGTTCCTGTCCTTGCCGCGTGGTAGATGAACTGACCGGCCGGCCCACCTCTACCTGCTTCCCGCCGCTCACTCCTGCCTGCGGTGATTCAACGAGCAAACGTTAACACTTCAACATAGCTGCTAAATACACTGAAGAAAATGGAAATTGCAACACCCAGAAAGAGTGGTGCTACATTGCTGCAATTGAACATGCAGGACGAGTGTTCTGTTGTGATTCAGTGATTATACTTTCAGGTCCCTCTGACCGCAAGTTTGGACAACAATCAGTACAGGATGTGCCCACCACGAGCTGCAATACATTGATGAATTCGTCGAGGCATGGAGTCAATAAGGCCCTGGGTCGCTTCCTGAGGAATTGTACCCCATGCTTGCTGCACTGCACGGATCAGTTGTTCCAGAGTTGTGGGTGGCTGAGGACAGTTGGCCAGTTGTCGACCCATCATGTCCCACACATGCTCAATAGAACTGAGGTCCGGGGATCTGGCGGGCCATTCTAAGGTTGTGATGTCGTGGAGAGCTTCCCTGGAGATGCGTGCAGTGTGAACCCGAGCACTGTCCTGCTGAAACATCCCATTAGCAATGTTCGACATCATAGGGACAACCACTGGATTGGCTGCCTTATCGACGTACTGTCGAGCAGTCATGGTGCCCTCAACAAGCACTAATTGTGATATCACATTCAAGCCAATAGCTCCCCAGATCATAATGCTTAGTGTTGGCCCTGTGTGCCTCTCTACAATAAGATCTGGGCGACCCCTCTCCCCGGTACGTCGGCGCACACGATTCCGGCGATCACTGCGGGCAAGACAGAAGTGCGATTCATCACTAAAGACGACCCTATGCGATTCGTCGACCCACGTCGATCTTTCTCGACACCAGGCCAGCCTTACACGGCGCTGTTGTGGGGTCAATGGAACACCTTCTGCAGGGACACGGGCTCGTAAGCCAGCTGCACGCAGGCGATTACCAACTGTTTGTTGTATAACGTGGGGTGCCACAGCTGCTCGAATTTGCGCTGCTCTTGCGTGGGGTTCCATCCGGGCCATCCGAATGATGCGGCGATCCTCTCTCACAGTTGTCTGTCGCGCTGGGCCTGTGCCAGGTCTACGAGTGTGGGTACCTTCATTTGACCACTGCTGCCATACACGCTGTACCGTAGATGCCTGTCGGCCACCACGTGCAGTGACAGTCCTTAGCGATAATCCAGCTTCACACAGCCCAATTATCCGAGCCCTCTCAAACGGCGACAGTTGTTGATAGCGTGCTCTTCTCTGTCGTCGAGGCATGTTTAACGGTGAACACTTCACTGCACAGACTGCAAGTCAACTACGCTACACCAGAGTCCGTATACTGGAGTTGATTCCTCCGCGACCAATCACGTGGGGAGACCTGTAGCAACAATCCAATGGGTCTAAAACTTTGATCATTTACATACCTACATAGTATCGTATCTTGAAAATCAACACAAACAACCAATGCCTTCATGGTGTTGCAATTTCCATTTTCTTAAGTGTATAATATTTGGGCATCTAGTTTTGAAATGCCTGAATAAAGCATTCCTACTGAAGTCGTTGTACCAAATCTCAATTGACCGGATATTACAGATCAAAGGGTTTCTTTGTTAGTTACGTTTGATGTAACACGCTCCCAGCTACTTGAATTAATATATCCACTGACTGAAAACCCATTCTGCCTGCAGATAATGAGGCCTGGTCTTGCTTGGATCTTGACAGCATGTAGGCGTACTTAGTCTCATTTTTGTTGAATTGTAGATCCCCGTTGGCAGAACTCTATTGATTAGTTTTATCATAATGGTACATATTAAGTTGTATCATTTTTAACAATCATGTCAAGTTTCTGTTTGAGAAAATCTGCTTCTTCTTTCTTAATTCGTTTACCTTCTAGGGTTGGTTTTTCCCTCGGACTCAGCGAGGGATCCCACGTCTACTGCCTCAAGTGTAGTGGCCTGGATCGGGGATACAACCGAGGAAGAGGACCAGTACCTCGTCCAGGCGGCCTCACCCGCTATGCAGAACGCGGGCCTTGTGAGGGAATGGGAATATTGGACGGGATAGACAAGGAAAAGGGAAGGAAGCGGCCGTGGACTTATCTTAGGTACCATCCCGGCATTTGTCTAGAGAAGTGGGAAACCACGGAAAAACACTTCGAGGATGTTTGAGGTGGGAATCGAATCCCCCTCTACTCAGTTGACCTCCAGAGGCTGAGAAGACCCCGTTCCAGCCCTCGTACCACTTTTCAAATTTCGTGGCAAAGCTGGGAATCGAACCCGGCCTCCAGCGGTGGCAGGTAATCACGCTGACCACTACACCACACAGGCGAACTTTAAAAATAAAATGATCAAAAATATATCTTTAAAGAAATGAAACACAAAAATTGATAATGGTTAATTTATTTGCATCTAACGAATAATTTTCTGGCGACATCTGTATGGAATTCGGTGTCGACAAGAGTAGGATTCAGTGCACCGAAAAGAGGAAATTGACTCAGAGCCTGTTAAAGCACGAATGAAATAATTTCCGTAGAGTGTGATGAGATGAGGCCACTTTGATTGTTTATATTGTTAACAATTTGCTTTACGTTGCACCGACACAGATAGGTCTTATAGCGACGATGGGATAGGAAAGGGCTAAGAGTCGGAAGAAAGCGGTCGTGACCTTAATTAAGGTAGAGCTCCAGCATCTACCTGGTGTTAAAATGTGAAACCACGGAAAACTATCTGCAAGGCTGCCGGCGGTACGGTTCGAACCCACGATCTCCCCATTCCAAACTTTCAGCTACGTGACCTTAACCGCATGGCCAACTTAATCGGTGCCTTTTTGATAAAAGGAGTCTTCTATGCTGTACTTCTCTCAGGCATGGCCATCCATCAATACTTCACATCAGAGCCTGCAAGGTCACATCGGCCATACGTACTCTAATGCCCCTCTTTGACATACGTTGGTTTAGAATTAAAAATCTGCTTTTTTTTTTTTTTTGCTAGTTACTTTACGTCGCATTGACACAGATAGGTCTTTTCGCGACGATGGGACAGGAGAGGCCTACGAATGGGAAGGAAGCGGCCTTGGCCTTAATTAAGGTACAAACCCATCATTTGCCTGGTGTGAAAATGGGAAACCACGGAAAACCATCTTCAGGGCCCCCGACAGTGGGATTTCGAACCCACTATCTTCCGGATGCGAGTTCACAGTTGCGCACGGCCAGAAGTAAAAAATCACTAAGTGCACTTTTTGCTGAAGTTCAGTTACCGTACATATAGTTTCAGAACAAAATATTCTTTTCTGTTCTTTTCTGTCTCATGGAGAGGTCCCCCTGTGGGTGGGGGCGGTATCCCCTGTCAACAGTAAGAGGCAACTAAAAGGGTCCCCAGGGGCTTTTAGCTTGGAAGCATGGGTTGGCGAGCACAGGGCCCTCAGCTGAGTCCTGGTATTGATTCCACTTACTTGTGCCAGGCTCCTCACTTTCATCTACTTTATTCGACCTCCCTTGGTCAAATCTTGTTTTTTTCCGACCCAGACGGAATTAGTGCACTCGAAGTCTAAAGAGTCTCTCATTTAACGCCCTTCGAGGTCCTTGTCTTTCTTTGGCCGATACCGTCGATTTCGATGTTTCGGATCCCTTCCATTTTCTCTCTCGGATTAGTGTTATATAGAGGATGGTTGCCTAGTTGAACTTCCTGTTAAAACAATAATCACCGGGCGAGTGCGGTTAGGGGCGCGCAGCTATGAGCTTGCATCCGGGAGATAGTGGGTTCGAACCCCACTGCCGGCAGCCCTGAAGATGGTTTTCCATGGTTTCCCATTTTCACACCAGGCAAATGCTGGGGCTGTACCTTAATTAAGGCCACGGTCGCTTCCTTACCATTCCTAGGCCTTTCCTATCCCATCGTCGCCATAAGACCTATCTGTGTCGGTGCGACGTAAAGCAAATAGCAAAAAAAAAAAAAAAAAAAAAAAAAAAAGTCACCACCACCACCATCAAGTGCATTGGAAGGCTCCATCCGATTGTTTATTTTAGAAGAATTTTTTTTTTTTTGCTAGTTGCTTTACGTCGCACCGACACAGATAGGTCTTATGGCGACGATGGGATAGGAAAGGGCTAGGAGTGTGAAGGAAGCGGCCGTGGCCTTAATTAAGGTACAGCCCCAGCATTTGCCTGGTGTGAAAATGGGAAACCACGGAAAACCATTTTCAGGGCTGCTGACAGTGGGGTTCGAACCTACTATCTCCCGAATACTGGATACTCGCCGCACTTAAGCGACTGCAGCTATCGAGCTCGGTTTAGAAGAAATCACCAACTGCATTTTTGGTTAAATTATGGTCAGGAATAGTCCAGAAATAGTACCATGAATCTGTCACTTAGTGGGTTTTACCACTAAACCAACGATAATATGTATCTCAGTCATGGCCATCCATCAATACTTCACATCATAGCCTGCACGGTTGCTAGGTAACATCACGTCACACAATTTGTATCGTTAATTTCGTTGAGCTAATTTTCAGATGATCTCCAGACGACATATTCATGTCAAAATAGTCTTTAATGGATTAACACCAGGAGAAGTTTATAATAATATAATCGCGTTTCGACTATAGCGATAGGATACTGTTATTAAATCCATTTTAAGTCTCTGTTCGTCAAAGTATACCCTGGGTTAGACACGCTAGATATCAACCAATGTTATCTTATCAATAATGTGGAAATGGTGTGCAATGTCAGGAGCTATGTAGGCTACTTTCGGACTATGAAAAGATTATCACGATCAGTCTAAATCCTCACTGCAGTGAAGGTGCGGCGTAATGCAGTCTCCTTCAGTCTAAATCGTGTACTTCAAGATAACAAATGAAGCGAGTTTTAAATTGTTTTCAGCATGCGACTTGGTTATTAAAGTTTAAGTTTGTGGGATAATTGATTATCATTTATGGGTATTTACTCGAGATATCTGTGTTAAGGGTTTTAATCCTTTTAGGTTGGAAAAGAGCGAGTTAGGCGTGCGGTTAAGGCGCGCACAGCCGTGACCTTGCATTCGGGAGATTGTGGGTTCGAACCCCACCGTCAGCAGACCTGATATATTCTTCCGTGGTTTCCCATTTTCCCACCAGACTAATACCTTATTTAAAGCCCGGATCGCTTCCTTTCCAGTCCCATCACATTATTTTTTTAAATGCTAATTTTCATAATCATACACTCAGTATGGTTTTTCAAGCTACAAGCTTTCAGAACAGACAGCCGTCAGGACCAAGTCGTCAACGTAGTGGTCTTCGCTTCAAAAAGCTCCGGTTCGATTACCGGCCGGGTCAGGAGTTTTAATCTTAAATGGTTAATTCACCTGGCTCGGGGACTGTGATTAGTGCTGTCCCCAACAAACCCTGCAACTCATTCACCACATACAAAACTATCATCCACAACAATAACGCGCAGTTTCCTAAACCGGCTGATGCTACCCACCCTCGTCGGAGGGTCAGCCTTGCTAGAGCTACTCCAGGCTAGCAACAGCCATACGAAATTAGACAATTACCTGACCGGATCACCTGTTTTTGTTGTTCTCTTCCTGGAATTTGACCTTTTCTGGGAATTGTTGCGCGCGAAAATCAATCCCAGATCCTCTGAAGAAAAGGCCATCACGCTGACCATTGAGACAAGTAGCCGGACACCCAACTGGTTCACCCTCTTGCTATTTTATACCATTGTGTAAATGATTTATGTACGTCATTACAGCAATGGTGAAATATTACAGCCTTATCTAACCTCTGGAACAACTTTGAACCAAAAACTCATCCTACCATCAATTATTCTCGCCGTTGCTCGACTGCGGGCATAAATCTCTTTGATTGTCTGTAATTATGCCACCTAGCCTAAACCCATAATCCCCCAGTACGGTCAAAATATTTTTACCTTAGTTCTCTGTCATATATTTTCCTTGGATCTAGAAACTGAACTCCTAGCATTCTTAAATTAAAACTCACTCAGTACGTATACTACTATTTTTTAGTTACTAGACGCACGATGAAAATATGGTTCTTAAAACTACTGTGTCGCCTGAAACCATACTAGTTTTCATTTAGCCTATTCTCCACCATTGATCGCAACCTCCTTTCCAAAATTCCCCGTCAACGAAATACCTCAATAACTTTTACAAGACTTTCTAATCTCTTGTTTAAAGACAGATGCAATTACTATTTTCGTCCAATCAGAATGTATTTCATTTACCTTCCATGCTAATGCTGTTACTCAACGAAGCCACCTCATCCCTGCCTTCACAATGTATTTCACCATTTCAGTTCTAATAACCAGGAACAATAGCAAGAAGAAATACAAGACATTAACGGTACTGAAATATGAATTCTTAAGAAGAATTTACTATGAAGGTTCCACCTATTCAATACTTAATGTCTACTATTCAATAAATAATAATAATAATAATAATAATAATAATAATAATAATAATAATAATAATAATAATAATAATAATAATAATAATGCCATTTCAATGTGAAATGTTTAGCATTTGCTGATGATCTCGCAATCATTACTAAGACCAAGGATGAAACAAGGTATGCCATACAGAGACTACACAATATAGCATCAAAGGCAGGCCTCCAGATATCCTACGAGAAAACCAAGTACATGGAAAATCTACGTCAAAATAGCAAAAGAACTCCGCTAGAGATGGAAAACGGCACAATTTCACAGGTGCCCTCCTTCAAATACCTTGGAGAAATTATACTACCATCAGGATTAGACAGTAGTGCCAATGTAGAAAGAAACACCAAACTACATAAGGCATACAGACTGACGTGGAATTACTACAACAAAAGAGTCATATCGCGTAATGAAAAATTACGACACTACAAGACAGTTGTATTGCCCGAAGCTTTATATGCCTCAGAAACCATATGCTTAGGTGGTCACTCTAAAATTACAGAAATTGAAAAGTAGGAGCGGAAAATTCTCAGGAAAATTTATGGTCCTACGAGAGAAAATGGAATGTGGATTAAGAGGAAAACAGCGGACCTCTACTCCTTCACCGACAGGTTTACTGATGCTGTACGGAAAAGGCGCCTTAATTTCTATGGCCATATCTACAGAATGAACAGCGACAGACTAACTAAAAGATTATTCAAAGTAATCAACTCAAAGAAGGTCAAAATAAAATGGCTAGAAGAAACTAAGGCGGACCTCCAAGAAATAAATATTACAGACGACATCATGGAAAATCGTGGAGCTTTTAGAACCAAAGTAGCTAATCATAAATTTAGGGAGAAACCAAAAAAGACAACTGGTAGGAAGTGGTCGACAGAACGCAAGATGCAACACAGTGCATTCATGAAGAGATTTTGGGAGGATAAGAAGGCACAAACCATCAAACCAACTAACAAGTTCAAACGCGCTCTATGAATGGGCATAACGAAGGAAGAAGAAGAATAATAATGCCATTTGCTTTACGTCCCACTAACTACTTTAACGATTTTCAGAGACGCCGAGGTGCCGGAATTTAGTCCCACAGGAGTTCTTTTACGTGCCAATAAATCTATCGTCA
Source organism: Anabrus simplex (assembly GCF_040414725.1). Classification (NCBI taxonomy): domain Eukaryota; kingdom Metazoa; phylum Arthropoda; class Insecta; order Orthoptera; family Tettigoniidae; genus Anabrus; species Anabrus simplex. The sequence continues at coordinate 87,400,264 of NC_090265.1, read as the reverse complement.
CGAGGTTGACGTGCTTGAGCACCTTTAAATACCATCGAACTGAGCGAGGTGGGGATTGAACCTGCCAAGTTGAGGCCAGAAGGCCAGCGCCTCAACCGTCTGAGCTATTCAACAATTAACGTAATGCCTAAACTAGCACATATTTCGGCCTTCTTGTGGCCATCTTCAGCTAGATTCATCTTTTTATTTTTGAAATACAGATATCAGTATATCATTTCAAATTTTTATTTAGCTCAGATGCCAGTTGGGCAAGTGAGTCCACTTCAATATTCCTTTGGTCTTCCTTGACCCGTACTACACTTTCAAATATATTGGCTCATATCGTAGAGACTAGACAGTAGACGCTGCTACCAGGTCACCTTGAGAGACCTACAGTAATGTGTTTGCGAAATGCTACTTTAAAATAAACTCCACAATTTTATGAATCTTCCTGGGTGGTATTAAAGAAATTGTATTTCTTAGAAAAAATCGACTAAAATGAAGAAACACTAATAACTTCGAAGATTCGCGGCAGAGCGTTTCGTAACACAACCCGCAAATCTCAAAAGCCATGGTCACAACAAATAACCTCGCACAGGATTCACCCGGTGAGGTGGCCGTGCGGTTAGGGGCTCGCCACTGTGAGCTCGAATCCGGGAGATAGTGGGTTCGACTCCCACTGTCGGCAGCGCTGAATATGGTTTTCTGTGGTTTCCCATTTTCACACCAGGCAAATGCTGGGCCTGTACCTTAATTAAGGCCACGGCCGCTTCCTTTCCATTCCTAGGCCTTTCCTGTCCTATCATCGTCATAAGACCTATTTATGTCGGTGCGACGTAAAGCAAATATCAAAAAAAGTGCACAGGATTCAAAATCCTACAGCTCTCAAAATTCGATGGAGTGGACGCCCATGCCCCGTACGACTTGCTTGCCCCGCCCTTCTCTTCTACTGAGAACTGAAAAGTGGCCGAATACTTAGATGTTAGGCACCTTTAAACAACAAGCATGGCTGTGAGCTTGCATCCGGGAGATAGTAGGTTCGAATCCCACTATCGGCAGCCCTGAAGATGGTTTTCCGTGGTTTCCCATTTTCACACCAGGCAAATGCTGGGGCTGTACCTTAATTAAGGCCACGGCCGCTTCCTTCCAAGTCCTAGGCCTTTCCTCTCCCATCGTCGCCATAAGACCTATCTGTGTCGGTGCGACGTAAAGCCGCTAGCAAAAAAAAACAACAAGCATCATTATCATCATCATCAGAACTGAAAAGTAGTACTGTCTAATGACAACTACATAAGTTGTTACGGGTGGAATAATAAGATGAGGAATGCCTTTTCGCCATACATATTTTTGGAGGGATGAAAATTTAATATAGTAAAGTAGTAATCAAAATGCAAATAAACTTCATAATTTTTGAACGTATCATTCATTACACCTTTGTTGAGGCAACAAGCTTAACGTGAACAAAAAGAAGCCAAGGTAAACCCTTGCAAGAATGGAAGTCGTTTAATCACTGGGCTGGCATCGTCTACATAATCGTCTGTAGCGTCTGGGGGCACTTATGTTCAGAATCCGCTGTTCTTGAGACAAGAGTGGCATTTGTGTTAAGTTCTGTGGTCGTACTTGGGTAATGGGGGAAGATTACTGTTTCCGCTGTACTAAAGTTTGAAAAATATTCAATGTGTACATAGGAATTATACATTGTTTATCGATCAATGGGAAGTGGAGATTTCAAGAGGTGTTAAGTACGGACGTCACCTTGCGGCGGATGCTTATCATTCGTTCACGTGGATGTTGACGTAACGGTAGTAGTATATATACTGCCCTCCTACATCATGCAGTGCATCTCTGGAAGCACTATCACAACAGGTGAGTACTCTTACAGAAGTTAGTCTTCGGGGGCAGATCAGAATATTAACCTGTTGATTTATTCTAGGCTTCCTTTACTTACAGGACTTGTTTATTTTTATTTTTATTTTTACCGAGCTCGATACCTGCAGTCGCTTAAGTGCGGCCAGTATCCACTATTCGGGAGATAGTAGGTTCGAACCCCACTGTCGGCAGCCCTGAAAATGGTTTTCCGTGGTTTCCCATTTTCACACCAGGCAAATGCTGGGGCTGTACCTTAATTAAGGCCACGGCCGCTTTCTTCTCACTCCTAGCCCTTTCCTGTCCCATCGTCGCCGTAAGACCTATCTGTGTCGGTGCCACGTAAAACAACTAGCAAAAAAATAAATATATTTTTACAATGTACCGTGACCCCTGATGAAGGGGGAGGAGTTAAGTTTAGTGTAGGCTATATCTAATTTCCACGGCAAAAACTAAACTAAAATTCCCGAATTCGTTATTAAATATGAAATTTTGTATGGACACAGAATGAGAAACATCCTTTGAAATGTTTATTTACATTTACGGCACGAATATCATATTCAGGTTGCTCTGAGAGGCATCGTTGGTTATCTTTTAACAAGAATGCTTATGGTACAAAGCCAACGGCCGTAGCCGTGTTCAAACATCATATCCCGTGAGATCTCCGAAGTTAAGCAACATTGGGCGTGGTCAAGATTTGGTTGCCACCCGCTGTTGGTGGGGGGGGGGGGGGTAAGGTAATGGAGGAGCGGAAAGGAACTGGCCACACTACCGTACGTAAACTCCGGCTCAGGCACACCTCTGCGGAGGTTTGCACCTGCCTTCGGGCAGAATACACCCTTATCTTACTTACGGTACAAAGAATCTCAATTGTATATAAAGTGGATATTTGTTTTAAAATTAAATGTTTATAAACAGGTGGGAACAATGGCAGGAAGGTACTCGGAATGAGGAGATAAAGACTAATTTAGGAATGAACTCGATGGATGAAGCTGTACGCATAAACCGGCTTCGGTGGTGGGATCATGTGAGGCGAATGGAGGAGGATAGGTTACCTAGGAGAATAATGGACTCTGCTATGGAGGGTAAGAGAAGTAGAGGGAGACCAAGACGACGATGGTTAGACTCGGTTTCTAACGATTTAAAGATAAGAGGTATAGAAATAAATGAGGCCACAACACTAGTTACAAATCGAGGATTGTGACGACATTTAGTAAATTCTCAGAGGCTTGCAGACTGAACGCTGAAAGGCATAACAGTCTATAATGATAATGTATGTATGTATGTATGTATGTATGTATGTATGTATGTATGTAGGTATGTATGTTTACTTTCTTATAAAAAAGTGATGGACAATTTACCTGACGCATGTTCAGTAATGTTTGCAAGCTGTTGTCCATTTATTCTTCTAATTCTGGAAGGATCTGATAGATGAAAACATGTTACCAAACTTGAAACCCAACAAGTCCACGATTAAATGAAACAAAAAAGAGAAAATAAAATCTAGAACAACGTGAAAGTGAAAATTGGAATACGTGTTGTCGTTTAATGCGGGGACTACCCAAAATAACTAAAAGTAGAAATAACTGCACTGTTGCGGAGTGTAAGTTTAAGTGGAGCTTTTAAAGGTTGGAAAGATCATAACGTTGGAACTGAAGAGGACAGATTGGGGCAAAACTTCATTTACAGGAAGAGGAATTAGGGAATGGAATAATGTATCAACGGAGCTAGTTCGATAGATTTCCAAGTTCCTTGATTTAGTCTAAGGGAATACGAGGTGAACAATTGGTAATGAATCTCCCACTTGGGCAAAAGTCCTAAATACAGATAAGGTAAGGTAAGGGTGTATTCTGCCCGAAGGCAGGTCCGAACCTCCGCAGAGGTGTTCCTGAGCCGGAGTTTACGTGCGGTAGGGTGGCCATTTCCTTTCCGCTCCTCCATTTCCTTACTCCCACCAACAGCGCGTGGCAACCTATCCAACTCCTGACCACGCCCAATGTTGCTTAACTTCGGAGATCTCACGGGTTCCGGTGTTTCAACACGGCTACGGCTGTTGGCTAAGTACAGATGAATGATGATTAATTAATTAATTGAAAAAAGCATGCAGAAGATATTTCTTTAAATTCAGACAAAACATTAGAAATAAATACGCAAAGTGTTTACCGAGCGAGTTGGATACGCGGTTTTTGGGGCATGTAGCAGTGAGGTTGGAAGCATTCTGGATATAATGTGTCCGATCCCCACTATCGGCAGCCCTGAGGATGGTATTCCGTGGTTTAGCTTCTTCACACCAGGCAAATGCTGGGGCTGTACACTGATTAATGCCATGACCACTTCTTTCTCAGTCCTAGCCCTGCCATATCACATCGTTGTCATAAGACCTGTCTGTATTGGTGTGACGTAAAAAGGAATAGCACATAAAATGTTATACATAATAAACAATTCTTGCTTTGAACGTGTTGAATAACATTTGTTAAATTTTGGCATTATCATTGTTTCAAGTTCAAGTTCCCAGAAAGGAACCGTAATTTAATTTTACCAATTACGAATATTAAGTATTCAAGTTCGGAAGGATTTTTAAATCGTAAAATTGTCAACGTTTCATCAGTTGGATTGCCTCACGCCGGTCCTTTTTATACCCAGTTTTACTTCTCGCCAACACAGATATACTAAGTCTTATGGTGATGATGAGATAGGAAAGGGTTAGGAGTGAGAAGGAAGCAACCATGGTTTTAATTAGAGTACAGCCCCAGCATTTGCCTGGTGTTATAATGGAAAACTATCTTACAGGACTGCCGTCAGCGGGTTCGAACCCACTATCTCCCGAATTCAAGCTCACAGATGTGTGTCCCTAACCGCATGGCCGTCTCTCACATCGGTTCGTTGGTTGACTGGTCAGCAAATTGACCTTCGGTTCAGACGTCCCCGAGTTCAATACCCGGCCACATCCAGGATTAAACTTCGTATGGTTAATTCTCCCGGCTCCAGGACTGGGTGTTTGTGTTCGTCTTAATAAATGTATCTTCGTCTACATACAATATACCACTCTATCAACCACCACAGAAACATGCAATAGTGAATGCACCCCTCCACATAATGGTTGTAGTAGGCCTAAAGGAATCCGACCGTAAGACTCAGCCACATACGTGTCTCCCCAATAAATTGGAGGACAGTCCAGGAAGGAGGAATGTTGGATTGCTATACCTTTTAAAGTCGCCAGTGATTGGTTTTGGGAAACTATATGATATGAATGCCTAGTGCACTATAACGGCCAGCGCTCTATGTACGGAAATGAAATGGCGTATAGCTTCTTGTGCCGGGAGTGACCGAGGACAAGTTCGGCTCGCCATATGCATATCTTTTGATTTGACTCCCGTAGGCAACCTGCGTGTCGTGATGAGGATGAAATGATGATGAAGACAACACAAACACCCAGCCCCCGTGCCAGCGAAATTAACCAAATATGGTTACATTTCCCGACCCCGCCGGGAATCGAACCCGGGACTCCTGTGACCAAAGGCCAGCACGTTAACCATTTAGCCATGGAGCCGGACTCTGTGTATGGAGTACGGTTCGAATGTACGCGTTATATACGGTTCGGTGACATTTTTAAATTATCATCTTTTATTATTGGAAATGTTCCGATTTTGTATGCAAAATTATTTTCCCTCCTGTTTGAACATACCTCATTTCCTGGACATGTATGACGTGGCCTCCATTTCTCCAAGGAACTCGCAAGCTTTGAATGTTGTGATTCAACTTTGAGCTGGTTTCAGATCGACCAATCAAGCGCCTGAATAGTCTGACACGTGGGAATTTTCTGTCTCATTCTGCGGCCGGGATTACGCTACTTCAAACTTTATCAACTGTGGATCTCGTAGTCGTATATTTGTTCGCAGTCATAATCTTGAATCAGCCGCACCGAATTCCGTCACTCGTTTCTTAACCAGACTGAAGTGTGGTGTAACATCACACAGAGCTGCGTCTAGTTGTAAATCTGATGGATAACGTAATTTCGTGAAACTTATGAATAATATTGTGATGTACTTTTGCGTGACAATGCAGTGCTTCTATTTCTTGTTGGTTAGCTTACTATGTATTAATTAAGTATAAATTATTTTCTACCGTCCGAGTTGGCCGCGCGGTTAGGAGAGCGCAGCTGTGAGCTCGCATCCGGAAGATGGTGGGTTCGAATCCCACTGTCTGCACCCCTGAAGATAGTTTTCCATAGTTTCCCATTTTCACACCAGGCAAATGGTGGGGCTGTACCTTAATTAAGGTCACGGCCATTTCCTTCCCATTTCTAGGCCTTTCCTATCCCATCGTCGCCATAAGACCTATCTGTGTCGGAGCGACGTAAAGCAAACTGTAAAATGATCTGGATTATGAAAAGAAAGAAAAAAGCTAAAATTGTTACGCATATATGAATGAAGTTGAGTTTCGCCTAATTAAACTAATTACTGGAGCCACCGTCTAACACCTTGTTATCTAGTGCACTTTTCTTCTTATCATTCCTCTTTTTTTTTTTCCTCTGCTGGAAGAGTAGCTAACTCTATCTTCTACCGTCGGGAGAGTCCTCCTCCATGGCTAAATGCTTAGCGTGCTGGCCTTTGGTCACGGAGGTCCCGGGTTCGATTCCCAGCAGGGTCGGGAATTTTAACCATGAATGGTTAATTTCCCTGGTACGGGGGCTGGGTGTATGTGTCGTCTTCATCATCATTTCATCCTCATCAAGACGTGCTGGTCGCCTACGGGTGTCAAATCAAAAGACCTGCAACTGGCGAGCCGAACTTGTCCTCGGACACTCCCAGCACTAAAAGCATACGCCATTTCATTTTTTACCGTCGGGAGAGGTGGATGTGGAAGGAGTACTGGTTTCTGTGATGTACCAAATCCAGAGGTATGTTTCTGCTTCTCAAAAGCATTTCGCAAGTTCTTCTCCACGTGCTGTTAGATTTTTCTGTAATGTAATTGTCATTCATTCAAGTGGGTGCTGACGTCATGCTAGTAGTATATATATACTGCACTGCTTCATCATGCAGGACATCTCTTGAATCATTGTTACAACAGGTGAGTACTGTTACGAAAGATTGTCTTCCAGGACATATCAAATTTATTTATTTACTAGCTGACGTACCCGTGCTTCGCTACGGAATTCTACATTGTATACGGAATTCTAGTGTACACGTTGTGAGCAAGATTGTATTAAATTGCACAGCTCTTAACGTTACCCTAGAAACGCGACGGGGAAGTCACCAAACATCTTTTCTGATATGAAGACTGAGTTAGGGAATTTTCCCTGTAATGGTTGACCCGCTTGCATACCATCAGTCACAATCAGGTTGGGGAGTTGTCATTATACTGGTAGACACTCACTCTCCACCTGCCTTTCTACATCCTCAGAAAGACTGTCTTAGTGGTTTTCCCACCTGAAATGAACATATTTTACAATGACGTCAATAGGAATGGCGCGATTAAAAGCAATGTTTTCATATGAAATACTCGATCAACATTGTCTCCCTTTTAACGAACAGGACTACACTGCCGATCTAACAGTCCAAAGTTCCAGAGCTGGAATGACCAAACCGCAGACAGTGATTCGTGAACACTCTTCGTCTTTTTCGGCGGAGAGAGGGTCGAATAGTGGAGACTCCCAGGGCAAAAACTATGCCCTTTCACTAATCTGTTTCCTAGGAGTACCTGATGAGTCGCTAAATATCAATTCACTACACTGGCGGCGAAAAAATCTATCTGACTTGGAGGCAAATTCTTCCTCCAAGCCAGAGGAGAAACCCCCCTCTTCACTGATAATTTGGAATAAAATTCATGTAGAATTTAATAAAAGTGAAGACGAAGAAGCTTTTCTTAAGAAACGGCTCTTTGCAGGGTTGATATTTGAGTTATTTAGTGAATTGTGGTTAAGTATGCATGCTGCTCATTCAAAACAGCGTGTCAGAGTAGGGATCGAATAACTGGAATACTAAGAACCAGTACGTTACGTACCAGCTGTATCAGAAAATGTATGAACCAGAGGAATGGCATGCTAAAGAACAAAGTATTCTAACTCCCCGGCTATTTCCCGCCAATATTCAGTCAGGCTATTATACTCGGTACGCAGCAGTACTCCCATCTATCGGAGTTGAGGGCACCATAAGAGCCAAAGAACATCACAACAAACAATGGTCAATGTAATGTATTGTTGATCAATGTTATGCGCTTTCGATATTGTAGGCCTTCACATTTCGTTTTCTTTCGACTCTGAAATACCACTCATCATAGTCAGTACGGTAAAACTGAATAAAACATAAATGATCGGAAATTGTATTCCCTGTAACGTTTGTTATGTAGTACATTCAAAACATAACCAAAAACATAGGTATTAAAAAATTACATTTTAGGCGCCTTCCCATAAACTACAATTTAATCCAGGGTGAATAAAATTGTTTATAGCTTCGACTGTAGTTTATTATTCCCCGACTCTATATACCGATTTTCATTAAATTCTGTTCACCCATTTTCTCGTGGCTTGGCGTCGATATGGACTTGGCAGTAAAAATAAAAATTCATAAATATCTGTGTTATCATAGCCGGTACGGTAAACATGTATAAGATATAAATGGTCGGCAATTTCATTCTATATAACTTTGGTTATGTAGTATTTATCGATACGACCACTAATAATAAAAATATTTGATAATTAAATTTTAGGCCTTCCCCTAAACTACAATTTCATTCAGCGCGAATAAAATGATTTATAGCCTATATTATATTGGTTCATTCTCCGACTCCATATACCGGTTTTCAATGAGATAGGACCACTAATGACGTAAATATTTAAGAATAAAATTTTAGGCCTTCCCCTAAACTACCATTTCACTCAGCGTGAATAAAATAATTTATGGCTTAGATTGTAGCGACATATTCCCTGACTTTTCATGCCGATTTTCATTAAATTCTCTTCAACCCTTTTCTAGTGATGCGTGTACATACATACAGACAGCAGACAGAAATTACGGAAAAGTAAAAAGTGCATTTCCTTGTTACTGTGGACATGACCGATACAGAAATGCCATTCTTTTCAAATTCCGAGCAATGTACAGACAAAACTCTTATTTTATGTATATCGATTATTTATTTAGCGTATGGCTTTTAGCGCCGGGAGTGTCCGAGGAAATGTTCGGTTCACCTAGCGCAGGTATTTCTATCTGACTATCCTGATTAAGGTGATTTTTGATTCTCTGTTGTATATGTCCAAACCATTTCAACTGTCCTTGGCCCATTTTATCTGTTATCGCAGAGGCTTCCATTGAGCCACGAATGTGTACATTTTTGATCCGATCTTCACGTGTCACATCCACTGACCAACCTAATGTTCTCATTTTAACAACTTGCAGTTTTTGATTATGCTTGGCTTGCCTGACCCATGACTTTGCACTGTATGTCATTGCTGGTCTGATCACAATGCTACAAACCTTGTCTTTGATAGTTATCACTAGTCATCGGATTTATGAAAGTGACAATCCAGAGCCTGTTTCCAGCCATTCGACCGGGTCAGGAATGGAAACAATGAAGCCCCCATCCAGCAGCGAGGATAGGAACTGTGCCGGCTGCCGAAGCCTGTCGCACTCCTCTGGGACAATAATTAATGACTGACAGTTGAAATGAAATTATATTGATGAGTGTTGCTGGAATGAAATATGACAGGGAAAACCAGAGTACGCGGAGAAAAACCTGTTCCACCTCCGCTTTGTCCAGCACAAATCTCACATGGAGTGACCGGGATTTGAACCACGGAACGCAGTGGTGAGAGGCCGGCGCGCTGCCGCTTGAGCCACGGAGGCTATGGACATCGGATTTATATGCTGTATAAATCACTAATGTAGCCATGCAACTATGCTGTAAAGTGCTAAAATACGCAGTTCAATATGCACTTATTGTCATGCTATTAAACACTTTTATGAAATGCGAACGTAATATTCCTTTACTAGACACACGCGATTCATGCACACCAACACATAAAATCACGATCATGAATACACAAATTAATGAAAAACAAAAACTCACAACTGTAGCTGTTCCACTAATAAAAAACAATCCGTGTATGATGTGTGAGACTATCAATCCATCAGTGTTCACTGTTAAAATAACATGCCCACTTCTCCTAGATAAGGCATAGAGTGTTAATTAACACACATGATAAATAAGTTAGTAAGGTTTTAAGAAAACCGTGGAACAAAGCATGAAAGTGATAAACACACAACAAAATCCTCTTTCATCTTACACTGCACACCCTACTTGTACTGTTCATACTTTGCTTTGCATTGCACTACAACAGTCTTCTCCAAGTTTTATGGTTTAAATCTGTTTCGATGGTCTTAGTTTATATGAGATACCCTGTATGTCCCGAAATACTTGTTCCATCTAAAATCGGTACAAAAAATGTTATAGAAACTACTATTTCCAGTCGCATGATCATATATTACATCTCATACATTTTACACTTTCTTTTTTCAATCCATTCACAAATTTAGATTTTTAGTGCAAAGCTCATCACCTCCGAATATAGCTGACATGGAAATAATATTGTTCGACTTTCTTGTCAACGAGTTAAATGATGATGATAGTCGTTGTTTTGATTGTTTTTATGAGGTATAAAAGCGTGTCATCGGCAGTCGATACTGGTTAGGTGGGTAGTTAAGATTACCATCGAAATGGCGAGGAAAACGTGTAGAAAATTAATGCAAAACAATGTAGTCATGAAGACAGGTGGAAATAAAAGACCTCCTTGGCCTGGAATGTATCGGTAATAGGCATCTCAAAGCACAGTTTACTAAAAATGGCCATCCTTTCTTTAGATTCGTGGCATTTTGTGACTCGTTATGTACACCTCGCCAGTGACATCCAGGCAGTCTATGACAGCCGATGATTGAGCTGTTGGTGTTCTAACCAGCCTTCTGGTTGAGGACTCACCAACATCTCGATTTCACTCTTTTCGACCCAAGCATTTCTAGTTTAAGGTTAAAAAAGCATTGCCCTATAACCTTGTATGGTGAATTTATTGAAAATGCTTGACATTCTTGTTATTTCAGAGCGTATGGTAGTGTTCTATTGGAACTATCTGGATCAGGAGGTTGATACAATGCCATTTAGTGATGTATGTTTTCGTTTCTGGCAACTGCCACCAAAACCTGTTGCAATGGACTTGATTTCCAAGAGTTTAGTTGAATATTGCTTCTTTCGATGGCTGTAACATTGTAGACTCACTGATCTCAACTATAACTGTAGTATTTGTTGTAAACATGAAACGTATTGGGAGATGGTGGAATACTTAACACTGTACAAGGTATTACGCCTGTATCTTGTCCCTTTCCAATTGATCTAAGCCCATGCACAAGTATATGGCAACCAGGAATGAGTTAGCTGGAAAATTTATAATGTCCAATAACGGACCAAATATATTGGTATTATAAATTTACTCATTCGAGACAAATATTTCAGGTTCTCTATGGGAATCAACATCTGTATCACCATACGCAAGTGTTACTATGTTGTATTGCAGTCTATTTTGGCTAAGTAAAAAGTCATTGTATTAGCAGGAACTTCATATATCAAACAGTTCATTGCATAATTACCAACAGTGCCATTCAATTTCCATACGTTCTCAGCAAAGTAATTTTCTTCCCCGAACTTTAAAAATAGATACAGTTCTCCACAAACGTTATACAATAATGACAGAGAAATAAAGATGTTCGACTCAGAGTGGTGGCTGAAATGCTACTCATATAAAATATTTCACTGTTAAAACTTGCGGAGGCTATCAGAGTATAGAAAGAAGATACAAGTTATATGTGAGAAGCACTAACATTGAGGTCAACTATATCATTATCACACCATAAAGGCCAAACCTTGTCCCTGCAGCTATGGGTTTCTGTCCAGAACTTATAGCTTCATCTCCCCATAACACTTGCAGTTCATGGTTTTCATTAAGTTCTTGAAATTGAATTCCGTTTCTCGTTATCTTCTTTTCTTGCCAGAAACTGTTTCTTCAAATTGAAGTTTTACAATGGAATGTGGCCAAGGTATTTTACTTTTCTTTTCTGGACAATGCTGACGAACACCGGTTATCATCTACCTCATTCAGTGCTTCGTTATTGTTTTTCATATCCGTCCAACTCGTTCGATGAATCTACAATTGCAATATGATTTGGTTCCTTCGATTCCTGAATCCCCATATATCTCTTTACTTTAATATGTTTCTTTCCTAGGAATTTTGGCTAGTGAGAAATCAATCAATCAATCAATCAATCAATCAATCAATCAATCAATCAATCAATCAATCAATCAATCAATCAATCAATCAATCAATCAATCAATCAATCAATCAATCAATCAATCAATCAATCAATCAATCAATCAATCAATCAATCAATCAATCAATCAATCAATCAATCAATGATCAACATTTAGGGCTGTCGCCCAGGTGGTAGATTCCTTATCACGTATACATTCTGCCTGAAACAAATTCTAAAAGCAAGAAACAACCTTCTGAACTAATTTTAGCAGAATCACGAGCAACAAAAGATTATCACACTAGAAATAAAAAAGTGAGTCACAATTTACTTGCGGTGAGATGGCCAGATCTTTTCCGCTCCTCTACCAGCCAATCACTGACAGTTATGAACCAAATTACTAATCACGATCGATCTTATTTAATTTTTAAGATTGCATGGAACTTGTTATTGTAACATAGTTTAGAAGTTCTGTAATGGAGGTCGATCATTGAAGAGTAGCCATCACACTTAATTTTGATTATGAGCAGCTCGTACGATTATGAACTAGTCTATTCATCGCTTGAAGTATTATTCTCTAAAGTCTAGTATCGATACAATATTCACTGTGCATCTAAAAAACTCTGGGAGATTCACTGGAATATTTACATCAGAAGAAAGCAAACTGGAAGAAAATGTACTTAAAAGTGCACTTAAAATATTGAATATTGAAACTTCTGGTCGAAATTAAAACACAGTGGTAACTCTTTAACACTTGAAGATATATCCACTTCGTCCGTGTGTGATATTGGCCCAACTTCAATAGTGACCTCTCCAGCAGAGGTATCTTCAATTCTTGCTTCTTTGGATACCTCCAAATCATGTGGTCCAGATGACGTACCCGCAATAGTATTGAAAGAATGTGCATCTGAGCTAGGTAGGCCACTTAGCATCATAATAAATATGTCATTCTCGTCAGGGTATTTTCCGTGTGAGTGGAAGAAAGGTTACGTCATACCAATGTACAAGAAAGGAGACAAAATGGTGTTTGATAACTATAGGCCTGTTGTGTTATTGTCCCTAATTTCAAAGGTGGCAGAGAAGATTGTGTATAAGAGATTGTACAGTTCAGTTTCAGAGTATATTAATATAGCGCAACATGGTTTTGTACAGAAACGCTCTACCGTGTCCAATATGGCGATGTATATCAATTTCATTTCAGAATCTCTCGATAGGAGGCAACAAGTGGATGTTGTTTATACGGACTTTCCCAAAGCCTTTGATTCAGTTCAACATGATGCTCTACTCACCAAATTGTCAGCATATGGGATAGGAGGAAGTACTTTGGAGTGGATTAGAAGCTATCTCACTAATAGAGTTTGCGTAGTAAAAGCTGATGGTATTATGTCAAAGCCTACTTCAGGTGTCCCCCAAGGCTCTTTACTGGGCCCCCTTTTCTTTGTCATATTCATAAATGATATGACATTAGTTAACAACACAGTAATTGCCTTCTCTATGCTGACGATCTACAGATCTTTAAGGTAATCAATAGTGAGTTGGACTGTTAAGTTGTTACAGTCTGACTTAAACCTACTAAGTAACTGGTGTAAAAAGTGGCTGTTTGGTTTGAATACTTCAAAATGCAACGCAATTATATTTTTACGCAAGTTGGAACCAATAAATTACCCTTACTATTTATGCAATTTATGCAATTTCCAAATAGCTCGTGTGAATGAAATAAATGATCTTGGTGTGACACTTTCAAACTGCTACGGTCTTTACTTCGTGAAACATTTAGACAGGATTTCTAGGAAAGGGTTTAAATTACTTGCCTTTCTGAAAAGAAATTGTACCGAATTTGTTTCTCCTAGAACTCTAATAACTTTGTATTGCACTCTAATCAGGCCATCGTTAGAATACTGTTGCGAGGTGTGGCTGCCTTCTCAGCAGTATTTAATACAAAACTTGGAAAGAGTCCAAATAAGGTTCATGAAATGGATCAGCTAAAAGGGTTTGAGTATATCTCTCTCTTCGTCCGATTACGAGTCTTTTTGTGAGACTATGAGCATGAGGACATTGCACTCACGCCGCAGATGTACCAATGCCCTCTTTCTTTATAAGTGTCTGACGAATAGAGTGGATTGCTCTACATTACTGGAGCTGATTCCATTACATGTTCCTCGTCGCAATACTAGGCAAAGGTATGTTTTTCATCTGCCTAAAATGAGAACTGTGGCTCGGGCTAACTCATGGCTTGTGAGGGCACTAACATCACTGAATGAGGTGAGTGAATCAGTGGACCTTTTTCACTCACCCCCGTCTAAAATCAGACATGCCCTAATCACCTCATGAATGTAAGGTCCTATCTGTAAGATATGTAAATATGTAAATATTACTACATGTAGTTTAATAATGTCAATTATTAAGGAGATTTAGTTTTATTTATTTATTTATTCACCTTTCACCTTTGCTGTTCGTAGTTTACATGGATCATCTGCTGAATGATATAAAATGGCAGGGAGGGATTCAGTTAGGTGGAATTGTAGTAAGCAGTCTGACCTATGCTGACGACTTGGTCTTAATTGCAGATTGTGCCGAAAGCCTGCAGTCAAATATCTTGGAACTTGAAAATAGGTGCAATGAGTATGGTATGAAAATTAGCCCCTCGAAGACTAAATTGATGTCAGTAGGTAAGAAATTCAACAGAATTGAATGTCAGATTGGTGATACAAAGCTAGAACAGGTCGATAATTTCAAGTATTTAGGTTGTGTGTTCTCCCAGGATGGTAATATAGTAAGTGAGATTGAATCAAGGTGTAGTAAAGCTAATGCAGTGAGCTCGCACTTGCGATCAACAGTATTCTGTAAGAAGGAAGTCAGCTCCCAGACGAAACTATCTTTACATCGGTCTGTTTTCAGACCAACTTTGCTTTACGGGAGCGAAAGCTGGGTGGACTCAGGATATCTTATTCATAAGTTAGAAGTAACAGACATGAAAGTAGCAAAAATGATTGCTGGTACAAACAGGTGGGAACAATGGCAGGAAGGTACTCGGAATGACTAGATAAAGGTTAATTTAGGAATGAACTCGATGGATAAAGTTATACGCATAAACCGGCTTTGGTGGTGGGGTCATGTGAGACGAATGGAGGAGGATAGCTTACCTAGGAGAATACTGGACTCTGCTATGGAGGGTAAGAGAAGTAGAGGTAGACCAAGACGACGATGGTTAGACTAAGTTTCTAACTATTTAAAGATAAGAGGTATAGAACTAAATGAGGCCACAACACTAGTTGCAAATCGAAGATTGTAGCGACGTTTAGTAAATTCACAGAGGCTTGCAGACTGAACGCTGAAAGGCATAACAGTCTATAATGGTAATGTATGTATGTATTTATTTATTTATTTTCATTTATTTATTTATTTATTTATTTATTTATTTATTTATTTATTTATTTATTTATTTATTTATTTATTTATTTATTTAAGGATTTATAAATATGCATATAAAAAGGTCTCTAGATTTAGTTTGAACTTGGTTACTATTTTAGGAAATTAGTGTTATTTGCTTGAGATATATTTGTTGCATATTATGTTTTATTGAATCATCTTTGATTGGGAAAATAACCTGTTGATTATAAATAAATTCTATTCTATTCTATTCTATTCTATTCTATTCTATTCTATTCTATTCTATTCTATTCTATCGTCAACAGTTATGAA
This sequence comes from Anabrus simplex, assembly GCF_040414725.1. NCBI lineage: Eukaryota > Metazoa > Arthropoda > Insecta > Orthoptera > Tettigoniidae > Anabrus > Anabrus simplex. Next base: position 87,384,428 of record NC_090265.1, on the reverse strand, counting down.
CTATATCAGAGTTTGTAATAGATGCATCTTCTTCAATGAAATTGATTCTCCTCTTATGTCTTCAATTTTATAGTTTCTATTTATAAGTGTAATATAATAAAACATTCTTGTTCAGAGCACCACAAAGACTTTTAGAAATTTCATTGTCATTTAAGCATATAACAGCCGACTTACACCAAACTTGTTTGAAGTTTAGTATTCCTTACAAGGCTAGGATATTTTGTATCTATCATGGAAGCTTTTTACTTCGTTTTTGAGGGAAATGCAGGTAGTAAGAACAATAGGGATGTATCAAGACAAGCAGAATACAGTATACAACAACAATTAAACTTCTTCTAAAATTAATTTGGAATAAACATGGTGTTTAATCTGAATTATTTGCCTACTTTTACAAATAAAAGAGGTATGTATTGCTTTGGTGGATTCCGTACATCCGTCAGTCGGTCATGTCGTAGTGAAGAAGAGGTTGCGTGTTAGATCATGGATGAATTTTAGTGGCTCAAGTGAGTAAGGAGGAAAAATGAATTGGTTTTCCGCCTGAGATAATTTACTGTATTGGAAACCTCGAAAATGCTCAAAAGTTTTTGATCGTGCTGAAGTTTTGTGAATTATAGTTTGCACTACTCTGGTAGTAATAGTTACAAACTGCGTGATTTGGAAACAGTAATAATTTCTCTTCTAGTTGTAATGGAAACTTAAATTAAACATTATTATATATACTTGTTTGTGAGCAAAGCAACGGGAAACTACCCCATTCCTCATTTCCCTAATACGCCTCTTCAGTGATGCCTAGGCCATCTGTGACAGCCGATGGCAGAGCTGTTGAGAATCCCACCAGCGGCATTGCTGACGGACTGAACATACATACATATACTTGTTCCAGGGCAATCACATAATGAAACTCCTCGCAGTAGTTGCTGTTTTGGTTCTGTGTCTGGTCGGCCTGGAGGCAGCACGTCCAAAGTACATTGGCTGCGTAGACAGCAGTGAGTGTGCACTCAACGAATGCTGTATGATCTGTGAGTACCGAAATAGATGGCATTTTATTGTCGAATACATCTAATCATTTCTACGTAATCTAAACTCTGCTTATCTCCCAAATGCAATACAAATCTCGAAGTATTTCAGTTCATATTTCTGCCTTATGGTATTTATATTATTCATAATATTGCGTTATACATTCATCCATACTTTAAATGCACTTCCCAGACTTGATGTTTGTTGTTTAAACGGGCCTAACAGATAGGTCATCGGCTCTAAGTCAGGAGATATCTTAACCCAAAATCCACAATAATCATACTATCCTATCAAGTCATTATATTCCTGCCTTCTCATTATGCTGTGTTCGCCATTCCAGGTCTAATCTCATCCCCATTTTCTCTATAGTGACACTGTAATGTATTCATCAATTCACTTCCGCCTCTTCTCGACTTTCTTCCCTTTCGGCATCACCCTGTAACAAGATCTGATCTGATCTGATCTGAAGAACTACAGGATCATCTCCTTGGAGAGCTTCTAAAGTCTCCGATATTTTGTCCAAAGTTTCTAACAGAACTTTTTGGGTGAAGATCCTCTGAATAAGAGGATAATCATCGGACCTGTTATATTCTTATCTTGGTTTGGTCATCTCCAGAGATCATCTCCAGACATGAGTTTCACCATTGGGTTCCAGCATATCTTATACATCATGGAAATCCATCCCTAACCAAACCGGAATTTTGGAAATCAGTTACAAATTCTTTGATTATATGTTATTATTAAAATAAGAAAATATATAAAGAAATACCGGCTGTCCACTGTTAAAGTCAAGGTATTCAGCGCTGTACAGCATGGGCTGTAATGATCGTAGCAATCTGAAATTTAGTAGATATGGTAACTAAGCAATGCTCTCGCAAAGTATGCCTTAAGGATATTAGCTCCACGTTTTGGCACCAGCCGAAAATTTGGCTCTATAAGCGATGGTATGGGTCACAGAAAAAAGGCAGGAAAGATCAAACACATGATAACCTTGGTTCTGGCTAGTCTATTAGCATTTATGGTTACAAACACTATTCAATATAGCCTCCGAACTCAGCAACATGCTGTATCAGCAACACGGCATGGTCGACAGTTGAAATCAGAGCGACACGTCATCGTATGCTAGCCTTTAGGCCAGGGGTCATCTCCTCATAAAAAAAAGAAAAAAGAAAAGGCGGACCGAGAATGAAGGAGCTTGTAAAACCACACCAAATATTCACCTAAGCTGAATGTAATGGTTGTTCCTGCACAACGTTTGGAGGAGTCGAACCCAATATGCGACAGTTCTGTGCATTCACTGCACCCTCCAAAGTAAAATGCACCTCGTCAGTTCACAGAATATTCGCCGGTCGCATGTTGTCCACTTCCACGCGCGCCGGAAACCGAAGTGCAAAGTCACGGCGCTGTGCAATATCTTGGGGTTTCAATTTGTGAACAGTATGAAGTTTGTAGGGATACCAGTGTAAAAATACGCCGCAGAATCTTGTGAACTGTTGAACGGAGTAGGGACAATTCAAGTGACACAACCCGAGCACTTGTTACAGAAATGGGAGAATATGTTGCACGGTTTGCTACAGCTACAGCAACTTCATCAGCAACATCCATGGGGATGGGCCGCCGTCCCCTACCTGATGCGAGACCTAATTCACCTCTTCCCTCGAATTTCTTAATCATTTTCTCAACCCACTACTTGTCATGGTACCTCTTCTCTGGTGTTTCTGTCGGCGATATTCCCGCAATGCAGCGTTGCTATTGCTGCCATTCTGATAAATACAACTAATAGTGCACGGTCTCTCTTCCCAATAGGCATTACATTTCACACAGAAAAGTTCAACTTTCGTACGTTACAACGAAGATTCACTTCACAAAAGCAAGCAACATATGTCGCCAAGCAACATCCAAGGAACTGACACAACGCAATTCTACCGGAAGAATATTTTGATGTCAGATTTACGGAATATTGCACGTTCTGACTGCTTAGAGCGCCATATTTTCGCCTGGTGGCAGTATTGAGAACTAATAATTTTTGTGGCAAAATTCGCGAGCGCATTGGTTATTTAGCAAATCTACGAAAATTCGGACTTCTACGATTATTACAACCCGTGCTGTACCGCACTGAATACCATAACTTTAATTGTGGACACGCGGTATAATGAAAGAACATTCTACGATGGGCAAGGCTAAACGATTGTATTACTGTATTCGAAATATGACGTTGCAGAGAATAATGAACGTGAGGTGAGATTATCGAATCATAAATGGTGAGACAATGAACTGAGAAGCTGAGAGAAGGCAATGGAACTTAATTTGACGAAAAAGTAATCGAGATCTTACTCACTAATGTACCTCATGGTAGGTGACGCCAACACAGGAATATTACAACAGATTAGTGAAGCATTCATCAGTAATACAGATGAGGAATAGTAGAATACAGATAAATCGGAAAACTACGTCAGAAATGTTCAGTCGTTAAGTCCGATATTTATTTCTCCAGATCGAAGTCATACATTGTAGCAAGTACCTACCTATTCTGCCTTAGGCTTATGCTTCTAGACTAAGGCGATAGTTCCCAAACTTCGACAACTGCAGCTCCCTTTCCTTGCTCATCATGTAACTGCTGCACCCTCATAGCATTTGCGATCTGGTATACTCTGTTGCTTGTATTTATTGTATTTTCATTTTTAAAGAAAAAATTAAGTTCAGTAACAATAAATGTATAAACGCTTTGAATATCAATCAATCAATCAATCAATCAATCAATCAATCAATCAATCAATCAATCAATCAATCAATCAATCAATCAATCAATCAATACTGATCGGCATTTAGGACAGTCGCCCAGATGGTAGATTCCCTATCTGTTTTTTCCTAGCCTTTTCTTAAATGATCGCAAAGAAATTGGAAATTTATTGAACATCTCCCTTGGTAAGTTATTCCAATCCCTAACTCCCCTTCCTATAAACGAATAATTGCCCCTATTTGTCCTCTTTAATTCCAGTTTTATCTCCATATTGTGAACTTCCCTACTTTTAAAGACATAACTCAAATATATTCGTCTACTGATGTCATTCCACGCCATCTCTCCAATGACAGCTCGGAACATATCACTGAGTTGAACAGCTCGTCTCATTTCTCCGAAATCTTCCCAGCTCAAACTTTGTAACATTTTTGTAACGCTACTCTTTTGTCGGAATTCACTCAGAACAAGTCGAGCTGCTTTTCTTTGGATTTTTTCAATTCTTGAATCAAGTAATCCTGGTAAGGGTCCCATACACAGGAACCGTACTCTAGTTGGGGTCTTACCAGAGACTTATATGCACTCTCCTTTACATCCTTACTACAACCCCTAAATACCCTCATGACCATGTGCAGAGATCTGTACCCTTTATTTACAATCCCATTTATGTGATTACCCCAATGAAGATCTTTCCTTATATTAAGACCTAGGTACTTACAATGATCCCCAAAAGGAACTTCCACCCCATCAGCGCAGTAATTAAAACTGAGAGGCTTTTTCCTATTTGTGAAACTCACAACCTGACGTTTAACCCCGTTTATAATCATACCATTGAGTATTGAAAATCTCACAACATTATCGAGGTCATTTTGCAGTTGCTCACAATCTTGTAACTTATTTATTACTCTGTACAGAATAAAATCATCTGCAAACAGCCTTATCTCTGACTCCACTTCTTTACACATATCATTGATATATATATAAGAAAACGTAAAGGTCCAATAATACTGTCTTGAGCAATTCCCCTCTTAATTATTACAGGGTCAGATAAAGCTTCGCCTACTCTAATTCTCTGAGTTTTATTTTCTAGAAATATGGCCACCCATTCACCCACTCCTTTTACTAGTCCAATTGCACTCATTTTTGCCACTAGTCCCCCATGATCTACCCTATCAAATGCCTTAGATAAGTCAGTCGCAATACAGTCCATTTGACCTCCTTTAGTATAGCAGCAGAAACTGTAGGAGTGTGGAAAACCTTGTACGGGTTCTCATTTGCTGGGCTTCCTGACAGTTAGTACAATACGATAAACGACCACAGAATTATCACTATCCCGTAGAAACTTGTTTGTGTACTAAAGACTGTAAAACTGGTATCATTTTATCATTTCTAACATCTGAGTAGGCACATGCTAATATTCTCGGCGAGGTGCACCGAGGTGTCGCGGCGAACACTTTTGGAACCATTAGACTGAGGTTTACATGAACCTCGGGTCCAACTGAGTTTTCTGTGTAAATGCTGTTACATTTTCTGTTTTACTAGAATCTGTTATAAGATGCAGATTTATACAGTGATTGAGAAATTAGTTTTGGGATGTTGTTATATATGAAATATGTGCTTCAGCTACAGATTATAAGCAAATACTCTTACTTTTCAGCTCAGGGTCGCTACAGTATTCCAACATGCACTCCAGTATTGCGAACGGGTGCGCCGTGCAGTCCATACATCAAGGCTATCAACACCACAGTGGGCTATCCAGACGGTAACCTCGTGGTACTGACCGACGTATACATGAATATGTGCAAGTGTGCTCCCGATCTTTCCTGCGACCTCAGGACAGCTACCTGCCAATAGGCGTGAATTAAACTGTAAAATGTTAAATATCTTTGTGAAATTAATACAAAATTCTTATACAAAACTATGTGCGGTTTATTTCCTCCCATGTGACTGTAATACCTATATCCAGCAATTAATTCTCAATCTTGAACATTGAAAGTAAAATTTTGACCTCAGCTGTGACCTTGTACAGCGTGCTCTAGAACTCCGCAGTAGAATGGTCCGAAATAGACGTTTTAATGCTGGTACACGAAACGGCTGCTCGCAACAATGAAAAGTCGGACCCTATTTCCGAATATTGCAGGGGCTGCAGTAAACTGAGTTCCCGCTTAGGCTACTAAATTCTGTACCTGAGAACTAAATCAGTCCGCCTCTGTGGAGTAGTGGTTAGTGTGATTAGCTGCCAGCCCTCGAGGCCCAGGTTCGATTCTCGGCTCTGCCAAGATATTTGAAAAGTGGCACGAGCTTCGGTAGGTCAAATGAGTAGAGGTGCGTTCACTTCCCACCTCAGCCATCCTGAAAGTGGTTTTCCGTGGTTTCCCACTTCTCCTAAAAGCAAATGCCGGGATGGTACCTAACTTAATGCCACGGCCACTTCCTCCCCTCTTCCTTGTCTATCCCTTCCAATATTCCCATTCCCCACAAGGCCCCTGTTCAGCATAACAGGTGAGGCAGCCTGGGCGAGGTACTGGTCCTCCTTCCCAGTTTTATCCCCAGACCCGATGTCTGACGCTCCCGAACACTGCCCTTGAGGCGGAAGAGGTGGGATCTCTCGCTGAGTCCGAGGGAAAAACGAACCCTGGATGAGAAACAGATTAAGAAGAACTATGCCAACTTAAGTCACTAGTAATTTCACAGGAGGGAGGAAAACTTCACTTGTAGGGCATTTTTGCTGCATTGTGTTGTAGGCAATGAATGAATGAACAGTGTGATGACAGTAGTGCCAGACCACCGGGCGAGTTGGCCGTGCGGTTAGGGAGATAGTGGGTTCGAATCCCACTGTCGGCAGCCCTGAAGATGGTTTTCTGTGGTCTCCCATTTTAACACAGGCAAATTCTGGGACTCTATCATAAAGAAGGCCACGGCCGCTTCCTTCCCACTCTTAGGCCTTTCCTATCCCATCGTCGCCACAAAACCTATCTGTGTCGGTGCGACGTATAGCAAATAGCAAAGAAAAAATGCCAGACCTGTAACTTAGATACTTCCCAACAGAACAAATATGACCTAGGACACCATAGCTCAATTGGTGAAACAACCGACACGCAATCGGAAGGTTGTAGGTTCAGATCCCACTGATGTCCGGTTGGCCATTTTTGTCCTGTACTTAACATCTCTTCAAAACGTACTACTACTACCACTACTACTACTACTAATAATAATCATAATCATATGGCCTCAGCTACCGCGTGCAGTCATCTCAATTTGACGCCATCTGGCCGTCTGCTCGTCAACTTCGACGTTTCGTTTTACTCTAGGCCTACTAGATGGCAGACCGAGTAAACCGAACCTCTCTTGGGCGTCTATGGCTGAGATTTAATGAATTTTGTCGGGTAAACACCGAATGAGTCACCAGAGATCTTTTACATGCCAATATCGTACGACATCGAGTGTCGAATGGACTTTTTTCCGCCCTTCGAAAATCCGGCTACCTCTGCCGGGTTTGAACCCGCTATCTTGGGATCCGGAGGCCGACACTCTACCACTGACCCACATCTCCATAATCCCTCCATAAGGCCCCTGTTCAGCATAGCAGGTGAGGCCGCCTGGGCGAGGTACTGGTCATACTCCCCAGTTGTATCCCCGACCAAGAGTCTGAAGCTCCGGGACACTGCCCTTGAGGCGGTAGAGGTGGGATCCCTCGCAGTGTCCGAGGGAAAAGCCGACCCTGGAGGGTAAACAGATAACATACTCCCCAGTTGTATCCCCGACCAAGAGTCTGAAGCTCCGGGACACTGCCCTTGAGGCGGTAGAGGTGGGATCCCTCGCAGTGTCCGAGGGAAAAGCCGACCCTGGAGGGTAAACAGATAAAGAAGGCCACGGCCGCTTCCTTCCCACTCTTAGGCCTTTCCTATCCCATCGTGATGATGATGATGATGATGATGATGATTAAATAAATACAATCTGGAATAACCACAGTCCGCCTCTGTGGTGTAGTGGTTAGCGTGATTAGCTGCCACTCCCGGAGGCCCGGGTTCGATTCCTGGCTCTGCCACGAAATTTGAAAAGTGGTATGAGGGCTGGAACGGGGTCCACTCAGCCTCGGGAGGTCAACTGAGTAGAGGTGGGTTCGATTCCCACCTCAGCCATCCTGGAAGTGGTTTTCCGTGGTTTCCCACTTCTCCTCCAGGCGAATGCCGGGATGGTACCTAACATAAGGCCACGGCCGCTTCCTTCCCTCTTCCTTGCCTATCCCTTCCAATCTCCATAATCCCTCCATAAGGCCCCTGTTCAGCATAGCAGGTGAGGCTGCCTGGGCGAGGTACTGGTCATACTCCCCAGTTGTATCCCCGACCAAGAGTCTGAAGCTCCGGGACACTGCCCTTGAGGCGGTAGAGGTGGGATTCCTCGCTGTGTCCGAGGGAAAAGCCGACCCTGGAGGGTAAACAGATGATGATGATGATGATGATGATGATGAATAACCACATCTAAGCATTGATACTTAATAATGTTTAACATTGCGATAAATAGGTGGCTTCGTGGCTCAGGATGCAGTGCGCCGATCTCTCACCTCTGGGTACTGTTGTTCAAATTCCTAGTGATGTGCGCGAGTGACGCTTGGACTCGCGAGAATCGAGTCTGGCGAGTCCAAGCCTCGCCGAGTAAGGCCACTGTGACGTCACGAACCGTAACTGCGACCTCTTGCCGAGCAGTCGGAAGAAATACTCCAATCATTAAGTACTATTACAACAGCTACGTAAATGATGACCATAACGTGAAACACGCGAGTGTAAGACCGTAACATATTTGTTTCGAAATGTCATTCGTTTAGCTTGTCACACAATGACATTCTTCCTTTTCTCCTTCGTCTATATTTAGTTGGGCTCGGTCATTACAGCGTCTCTGTAGCGTACCGGGTAGTGTTATTAACTTCCGTTCTTAGAAGCCTGGGTTCGATTCTCGGTACCGGCAGAAATTTTAGAATGTCAGGAAGGCTGGTATGTGATTGAAATGGTACATCAGCTCACCTGCAATGGGGGTTTTCCCGAAAGGAGCTGCACCATCTCGGGATGAGGATATGGGTTTGCATATTTGCATTATATCGCCCAGTAGGTTAGCCTTTGGTAACTTGAGATACGGAGTGAAGATTAGGAACATAATTTAACTATTCATTGTAGGCTTCCTTCCCTCTTCCTTATCTATCCCTTCCAATCTTCCCATCCTCCACCAAGGCCCCTGTGCAGCATAGCAGGTGAGGCCGCCTGGGCAAGGTACTGGTCATTCTCCCCAGTTGTATCCCCCGACCCAATGTCTCACGCTCCAGGACACTGCCCTTGAGGCGGTAGAGGTGGGATCCCTGGCTGAGTCCGAGGGAGAAACCAACCCTGGAGGGTAAACAGATTAAGAAAGAAAGATTACAATCTAGCTGTATCCCTATTTCGCATTAAAAATATCTTAACACAGTCGCTAGTTACGTAGATTCATCTGAACACACTGCAGACAATTGCCAGTGCGAGACGCAAGGTTCGGTAAGGGGCGCAATGTTCACACAATATTGTAGAGATCAGATATCATCATCATCATCATCATCATCTGTTTACCCTCCAGGGTCGGCTTTTCCCTCGGACACAGCGAGGGATCCCACCTCTACCGCCTCAAGGGCAGTGTCCTGGAGCTTCAGACGCTTGGTCGGGGATACAACTGGGGAGAATGACCAGTACCTCGCCCAGGCGGCCTCACCTGCTATGCTGAACAGGGGCCTTGTGGAGGGATGGGAAGATTGGAAGGGATAGGCAAGGAAGAGGGAAGGAAGCGGCCGTGGCCTTATGTTAGGTACCATCCCGGCATTCGCCTGGAGGAGAAGTGGGAAACCACGGAAAACCACTTCCAGGATGGCTGAGGTGGGAATCGAACCCACCTCTACTCAGTTGACCTCCCGAGGCTGAGTGGACCCCGTTCCAGCCCTCATACCACTTTTCAAATTTCGTGGCAGAGCCGGGAATCGAACCCGGGCCTCCGGGGGTGGCAGCTAATCACGCTAACCACTACACCACAGAGGCGGACCAGAGATCAGATATACCACACACAAATCTTTCGATTTGACACCCGTAGGTGCCCTGCGCGTCATAATGAGGATGAAATGATGATGAAGACAACACACACAACCAGCCTCCGTGTCGGCAAAATTAACCAATGATGGTTAAAATTTGCGACCCTGCCGCGTATCGAATCTGCGACCCCTGTGACCAAAGGCCAGTACGCTAACCATTTAGCCATAGAAGCAGACTGTGGGTCATAAGCACCTGTGTCCACACGTTCCTTAGTTTACGTTACAATATGGTTTTGTTGTGTAGGCCTATACATTCATGTAAATACGACATAATGTACACGTTCGGCTGTATATATTGTTGTGCAGTAGAACAACGAATGCCCTAGTTAAACGTCCACAACGTTCAATTGATTGAAGGAATGCTCTGGGCATTTGGTGAGATATCCAAGAATAACGATTATATTGTTTCCAACTCCCGTATTTTGTCATCATCATCATCATCATCTGTTTACCCTCCAGGTTCGGTTTTTCCCTCGGACTTAGCGAGGGATCCCACCTCTACCGCCTCAAGGGCAGTGTCCTGGAGCTTCATACTCTTGGTCGGGGGATACAACTGGGGAGTATGACCAGTACCTCGCCCAGGCGGCCTCACCTGCTATGCTGAACAGGGGCCTTGTGGAGGGATGGGAAGATTGGAAGGGATAGGCAAGGAAGAGGGAAGGAAGCGGCCGTGGCCTTAAGTTAGGTACCATCCCGGCATTCGCCTGGAGGAGAAGTGGGAAACCACGGAAAACCACTTCCAGGATGGCTGAGGTGGGAATCGAACCCACCTCTACTCAGTTGACCTCCCGAGGCTGAGTGGACCCCGTTCCAGCCCTCATACCACTTTTCAAATTTCGTGGCAGAGCCGGGAATCGAACCCGGACCTCCGGGGGTGGCAGCTAATCACGCTAACCACTACACCACAGAGGCGGCTCCGTATTTTGTTCTGCCGTATAATATCGTACTTATTTTTTCGGTAAGGTACTGTGTGTATGCTTCGGGATTAACGACTGTTTCAAAGGGTGACTGTGTACACACTTCTTTAAAGTGATGTTAAGTACCGCATCGCAACATCAGTTTGTACATTATATCACTGCACATTATTGGGAAACGGGCCCAATACTTGTCCTTGGCCAACCTACAATATTAAGCATCGTGTTGTTTCCATACACGGCTCGCAGATAACGCTGCCAGCGTCCTCGGCCTCGAGTCCGGACTCGAGTACCTCGAGTTTTACGATCCCAGACTCGAGTCTTCGCGAGTCCATTCGCAGCCCATCACTACGAAATACCGGTCACTCCATGTGAGATTGTGCTGAACAAAGCGGAGGCCGGACCGGTTTTTCTCCGGGTAGTCCAGTTTTTCCTGCCATCTTCTATTACTGCAACACTCAGCAATACTTGTCCGGCTCCGGTGTCGACTCATTTGCGATCACTCAGGTAGAATACAAGACTAATTTATTTTTGACGGGTTAAGCATTTTTCCATTTGCGACCACACTTTATCAGTGACATACAAACAGTCAGGTTGCTGTGAGGGAATACCCTACTGAGGGACTGGTACAGGAAGACATTCCTCAAGTATCTGGCCAAACTACATACTAGGATTCTTACAATCGTATGTTGAAACTCATTAAATTACTTATATTTACCGTTTAAGACTGATGCGTTTATATCGGGACTGACAGAGAATAAACATGACTCAAATGAATCTTTTATTTAGAGTTACCGGATTGTTGTAGGTGTAAAGGCGGTTAAATGAGTTTTAAGAAGTAGGACAAAAGATGGACGTATTAAAACCGTTGAATTTTACACTATCCAATTTCAACACAAAGGATTTTGCTGTAATACTTTGCTTCTTCGATAGTGCTACGTTGTTTGAAGCTCATTTCAAACCTAACAGTTAACCTACACTTTCTTATACAATAGGTAGGTAACGGTTTTTCTGCCCGAAGGCAGGTCCGAACCTCCGCAGAGGTGTTCCTGAGCCGGAGTTTACGTGTGGTAGGGTGGCCAGTTCCTTTCTGCTCCTCCATTCCCTTACCCCCCACCAACAGCGCGTGGCAACCCATCCAACTCCTGACCACGCCCAATGTTGCTTAACTTCGGAGATCTCACGGGATCCGGTGTTTCAACACGGCTACGGCCGTTGGCTATACAATAGGGGACACTATTAAATTACTGCTTAAATAATGCTCAAACGGTTCAGACATCATACTGACACGATAAGTAAGCAGCTGCTCAAAATATAATTAGCCTACGTACATGTATCTATATGTATGTCTTCCCCTTAGTTTCGTTTCTTGATACCGGGCCGGGATGAGATGAGATTAATTTATACGGGATGTTTCTACGGTCGGATGCCCTTCCTGGCACCAACCTCAGTTGAGGAGCTAATGAAGGTGAAATGTGTTATGGTGAATGAAATTGGTAAAGAGGCGGGAGGACTCAGCTCTGGCCTATGAATGGGACTGTACCGGCATTTCCCTGGAAGTGAAAATATTAAACCACAGAAATCCACTCTGGGAACAGCCGACGGTGGGGTTCGAACCCACGTAGAGCTGGGCTCCATAGTCGTAGCGCGGTAAAACGCGCGGCCACTCAGCCTACTTTCACCTATATAAATAAACTGGTAATTTTTGTCTGTACGCTCGGATTAGATTTACAAGATTATAGAACTTAATGTTAAGAAAATATTTAGATTAAAATAAGTTGAAGAAATTATAATCCTATAATGATAACGCGAAAAGATGAGATTGCATTCGGGAAATAGTGGGTTCGAATCCCATTGTCGGTAGCCCTGAAGATGGTTTTCCCTGATTTTCTATTTTCACAACAAGCAAAAAATTGCTGGGGCTATACCTTAATTAAGGCAACGGCCGCGTCCTTCCCACTCCTAGCCCTTTCCTATCCCATTGTCGCCATAAGACCTATCTGTGTCGGTGCGATGATTTTATCAAGTACGGTGTTGGAAAAAATTTTGGAGGTCAGCATTATAGGTTTTTACCTGGTATTGAACACTGTCTTTTCCTTATCCTCACTTTTTAGATGGTATCTGGAAGTTCCTTCTTCTGTGAGTCTGTCTTGGTTTTCCTTAATGGCCTTTGTTGACTCATTCTCCAGCTGGCATTTATACAGATCACACAGATCACAAGTATTGATTTATGAAAGGTAGAAAGATGAAATGAACTCTTCATTAAATATCCACTTGAAAAGCCACTCTTTTGCTTTCTTCGTAGGTGCTGCCTTACATGCTTCAACCTACAATGAATATTTTTGAAATATCGTCTCTCGACAATAGTACCTTTCATTTGAAGGATACTTCATGATGCCTGTTCCATTATTTGTTCTGAAATATTATCAGAAGTTTTGCGGTATATTTTAGAGTAAAACTGACTGGTCATTAGATTATTAAAGCACTGATCATTTAGAAAGTTTAAACATGTAGCGTACATTCAGTCATGCCAATCAAGAAACACGGCACGGCTGGATTCCTGCTGCCAGTTATTTCGTCATTTTGAGTAGGCTCATTTCCTTTCACAGATAATGCTGCTAACCATTTCTCTCTAATTAAATTCATGGTTTATATGTAGTGTGCTTCACAGCCTTAGAATCACTAACAATGCCTTTGTCAAGATCAAGACAAGGCACGCACATAATATCCCACGACAAGGACTTGAACCGATTATTTGATTGCTTAGTGCTAAAACAACGCATTTGAACTACTGCTTATAGTTCCCTAAAATATTTACGAGTGAACCATTTTGTAGTAACGTGAAGTGCCTACGTTTGTTTAGGTTCAAGGTGCATTATTAAACATGAATGTTTCTTTTGTAAATTAACTTTTGGACTTGATTTAATTTAGTTCTAATGCAGGAGTGCATAGGAACCTTGTTTTCAGAGTTTTCTCAGTTCCAGCAAAAAATGAACTTCCGTGAGTCTGTCTAGCTCTCAGGTTACAGAAGTGCAAATTAACATTTTATCTTCAATCAACTCCAACCTGTGGTAAAATGAATTCAGAGATAAATCACAACTACGGCTCAGATCAATCCAAAACTACGATGTTATTCATTCAGAGATAAGCGATAATTGCAGTTCAGATTGTCGTTATCTGTAAAGTCATAACTCTCAATGTTACGCAGTAGATACGGTGACCTCCATTCAGACTTCCTTCCTATCTGCTCACTGATTCCCCTACAGTAAGCGATAGATACAAAAATAATCGAACTTCTGTTAATGTAAACTGTTATCATCCGGAGCAGTGCACAATGAGTTTCTTTTGGGTATGTATGTACTTTGAATATTCGGTACAAAGGCTGGTTTGATCTCAGCAGCTCGTTTGGATAAAGAACGCATTTACAGCTATCGATTTGCGTAAAGACTGCACGAGCACATAGATTTTAGTAAACGTGTTTTATGGGAAAGAGGGCTGCCTGCTTGAGATGGTGAACAATTTCCCCCTAATAATAATAATAATAATAATAATAATAATAATAATAATAATAATAATGTCCACCTCTGTGGTGTAGTGATTAGTGTGATTACCTGCCACCCCCGAGGTCCGGGTTCGATTCATGGCTCTGCCACGAAATCTGAAATGTGGTACGAGGGCTGGAACGGGGTCAACTCAGCCTCGGGAGCTCAACTGAGTAGAGCTGTGTTCGATTCCCACCTCAGCCATCCTGAAAGTGGTTTTCCGTGGTTTCCCACTTCTCCTCCAGGCAAATGCCGGGATGGTACATAACTCAAGGCCACAGCCGCTTCCTTCCCTCTTCCTTGTCTATCACTTCTATCTTCCCATTCCCCCGCAAGGGCCCTGTTCAGCATAGCAGGTGAGGCTGCCTGGGCGAGGTGCTAGTCATCCTCCTCAGTTGTATCCCCTGACCCAGAGTCTGAAGCTCCAGGACACTGCCCTTGAGGTGATAGAGGTGGGTTCCCTCGCTGAGTCTGAGGGAGAAACCGACCCTAGAGGATAAACCGATATAGAATAATAATAATAATAATAATAATACTAATAATAATAATAATAATAATAATAATAATAATAATAATAATAATAAGGCCTTTGCTGGCAAGATGTAGTGTTTACAGTGCACCATGTCTTCTGGTATGGGCTAGAATAAAATTGTTACTTTCATTGACCTGTCTCAGTCTTATCCTTGGCTTTGACAATATAAAAATGGCTGAGGTATGAGTGACGCTAGTAATGCCATTCGTCATGCAGCCAGACCCTGCTCTGAATGGTGTGAAAATGTCGTTCATAGGGTCGGTTTGTGCACGCATTTCAGTGGGCTTGGCAGACTGATGTGCAATAGCAACTTCTGGCTCAGTGAGGAAAGCAACGGAAAACTACATCACTCCTCATTTCCCTAGTACGCCTCTTCAGTGACACCTAGGCCATGTATGACAGCTAATGGTGAACCTGTTGAGGATCCAACCAGCCTTCGGGCTAAATACCCAATATACATACAATAATAATCATCATCTTTATTTCTATAAAATTCAAAGTAAGTTTGTTCCTTGTACAGATCTACATGCCTCGAGTGATTAGTACCAAAATTTGCACCCAGTGCTAATGAAGCACTATGAAGGGTCATAAAGGTAGCAATATCGTCAAAGCTTTAATAAAATAAAATTGGTCATAATATTTGATATACGGGTAGAAGGTTTTATATATTGACGCCATTTTTGATATCAAATCTCTTAACGAATAGACTGGACGAATAGACTGGACACACGAAAATAATGAAACTTAGAATAGGAAGGAATGTTTGCAATAACAAAGTTTTATTATCCACCTGCTCAATACATTATAAAGTGAGATTAGTCACTTGCAATAGGAAGGAATATGTTCAAACCTTCTACACAGGTACAAGGCTTAACTCTTTGTTGCTACTTCCTTGCTTTATGATACAATCCAGTGATTTCTTCTCCGGAAAATCAAGCTCAATCCCATAAATGAGTCGGGCGGGTCCTAGAGATAGTTATATCGTCAACGATTTCATAAAACTTGTCATAATATGTGATATACGGGTAAAGGTTTTATGTGCTGATGCCATTTTTGATACCAAAGCTCAGTAGCGTAGGCAGGATTGACCGACGGGATGGTTATAGTTAATGACCGGGCGAGTTGGCCGTGCGCGTAGAGGCGCGCGGCTGTGAGCTTGCATCCGGGAGATAGTAGGTTCGAATGCCACTATCGGCAGCCCTGAAAATGGTTTTCCTTGGTTTCCCATTTTCACACCTGGCAAATGCTGGGGCTGTACCTTAATTAAGGCCACGGCCGCTTCCTTCCAACTCCTAGGCCTTTCCTATCCCATCGTCGCCATAAGACCTATCTGTGTCGGTGCGACGTAAAGTCCCTAGCAAAAAAAAGTTATAGTTAATGATAGAACACAATGATGATACTTCTGCATGTATGGTGAGCGCGTGCATGAGTGTCAATGTAAGGACACTGATTCAAGTGAATTATGCTGATATTCAGATTGCAGTACCGATACACGACAAAATCTTACATTAAACTACAGATCAAGAATAAAGTGATATCAAGGTAAATAGTTTTACAATCTGTATGTTCAGATTACGGTCTAAAATCCAAATTCCGAGGCTTCTTACAAAATAAATTCGAGAGATCTATTGGTTTTACAATTATGTCTCTGCGAATGCTCAAAAGAGCAACCCATTCTGTCGACTTTCACTCGTTTATTTTCAGGTTCCGTTTATTTTCTTTTGTAAAAATGTCACTGGGTGTCCTGATTCACAATATTCCCTCTCCCTTGGTTACGCCCCTATCAAAACTCTTAACGGATAGACTGGATGAACTAACAGTATTGAATTTAAAATAGCAAAGAATGTCTATAATACCCTTTAGCGATTTATTCTCTGGAAAATTAACCTCAAGTCCATAAATGAGTATCGCATGATTGCTTATGCGCATCATATTGTCGTAATTTATATTACTTGTAAAAAATATATCGAAGGAATGCAACCAGATTACCTTCAAAATTGAATTCAGAACACGTGTAACTTTCAAAGCAATTTACAATTCATTCCTCTTGACAATAATACACTTAACAAAATGGAAATTGCAACACCATGAAGGCATTGGTCGTTTGTGTTGATTTTCAAAGTATGGAACGATGCTTTGTAGGTATGTAAACGATCAAAGTTTCAGACCCATTGGATTGTTGCTACAGGTCTGCCCATGTGATTGGTCGCGGAGGAATCAACTCCAGTATAGGGACTCTGGTGTAGCGTAGTTGACTTGCAGTCTGTGCAGTGAAGTGTTCCCCGTCAAACATGCCTCGACGACAGAGAAGAGCACGCTATCAACAACTGTCGCCGTTTGAGAGGGCTCGGATAATTGGGCTGTGTGAGGCTGGATTATCGCTAAGGACTGTCGCTGCACGTGTTGGCCGACAGGCATCTACGGTACAACGTGTATGGCAGCAGTGGTCAAATGAAGGTACCCACACTCACAGACCTGGCACAGGCCCAGCGCGACAGACAACTGTGAGAGAGGATCGCCGCATCATTCGGATGGCCCGGATAGAACCTCATGCAACAGCAGTGCAAATTTAAGCAGCTGTGGCACCCCACGTTACACAACAAACAGTTGGTAATCGCCTGCGTGCAGCTGGCTTACGAGCCCGTGTCCCTGCAGAAGGTGTTCCTTTGACCCCACAACAGCGACGTGTAAGGCTGGCCTGGTGTCGAGAAAGATCGACGGGGGTCGACGAATGGCATAGGGTCGTCTTTAATGATGAATCGCGCTTCTGACTTGCCCGCAGTGATCGCCGGAATCATGTGCGCCGACGTACCGGGAGGAGGGGCCGCCCAGATCTTATTGTCGAGAGGCACACAGGGCCAACACCAAGCATTATGGTCTGGGGAGCTATTGGCTTTAATGTGAAATCACAATTAGTGCTTGTTGAGGGCACTATGACTGCTCGACAATTCCAATAATTCTTGATACCAAAGCTCAGTGGCGTAGGCAGGATTGACCGACGATGTGGTTATAGTTACAAAATAATGATAGAACACAATGAAGGTGCTTTTGCGTGTATGGTGAGCGCATGCGCGAGTGTCAATGTAAGGACACTGCTTCAAGTGAATTATGCTGATATTCATATTGCAGTACCGATACACGGCAAAATCTTACATTAAACTACAGATCAAGAACAAATTAATTACAACAATATAAAAAAATGATCAGTAAGAATTATATTCTTACTGATCATTTCTTTATATTGTTGTAATTAGTTTTATCGTTGTATTAATAGACGTTTTTACATTATACTAGAAAATATAACTCCGTTGAAGAATAGAGCAGTTAGGTACGTAGATTATAGATATAGCATATAATAATTTTATCGTAATAGTTCTATTAGTCTGCACGTTTTTTTTCTTTCGAAAGTCAATATTAATATTCATTTCAGGAGTCGGACATATGGAGGGACTGAGGGTAACTACTGTGCTGACCTCTTTGGGGCGGGTGCCATGTTTCCTCGATAGCATGTCCGAGAAGTTCCATTTCTTACAATAATATTTCTAACACACTTTTCAGGCCTTTCTATTTTCTGTTCAACTTCTAAATTACTCACAAATACTTGTATTAAATTTTTATTCATCATATTTCCGGACAGGTTATTCTTTGTTTGTGCTTTTATTGCACGTTTTTCAATTATGCTATAATCATTTTTGTAAACTGCATGTATCGAAAATGAAGATTAAAATAATCAATACCATCTCCCGGCTCTATGATTTCCGAAATTATGGAAGGTGTGTATTATCTTTAATCTCCCGTTAACACTATGGTTGTGAGCTTTTCAATAACCCATCAGTGTATATACATTTAGCCTTCTTTATTTGATTGAATATTAAAAAGTACTGCAGTTAAGAACAGTGATGATGAATTTTATTTAGCGAATATCATAGGGATATACAAAATCATCCATACATAGATTTTATTACAATCCATTGATACCAACATTTTACAATTGAAACTATTCACATCAACTGAACATGCGTCATTTTGTCGATTCACCGCACGTTTCTTCTTTCTTGTCAGATAGTGGGTAGAACTTCTCCACCATGCCTCCTTGACCTAACGCAGGAAGCTTTTGTAAAGGTGATGGCTCCTCCCCGCCATCACCCGTGGCGACCATCCAGAAAGTCGATGCGCTTTGTCGCCCCCGGAATCCTTTCGGACGCGCACCTCATCCCGCGTATTTGTTAATATCTCCGAAGTTTCAGTCGTTTCCGACACTCGGGACTGAATCCCCAAACAGAGCAAACCCCTGTTCTGAGGAGCAGTACCTCGTGTCGAGTTCGACTGTCACCCCGACGATATTAACAAGTACAGTGGGGTAGTACCAACTGCGATCGCAGCAGGCTTCCCCGTAGTGATGGCCCCTCCCCGCCATCACCCGTGGCAACCATCCAGAGAGTCAGCACGCTTGATCGCCCCCGAAATCCTTACGGACGCGTGCTGGGTGAACGGGGAATAGCGACAACTTTTCTTATCCTTCTTATATGAACTGAATGCGGACTGCACAGTAAGCGACCTGTTCAACAATAGTATGTTTCTGTCGTGTCTTATTGTTGACTGTGCACCGAATGTGTTGCGATTATGGAGCAGAATGAAGGCTTCTCCCAATTACATTATTTCCTACCAGAACTTATATAGGTATATTACACTAAGGAATAAGGTCGTAAGAAAATAGAAAGTTTCTCTCGTATATTATATTGTTTCCTTACGGAGGATTGTTGAATTGGGCTGTGAAACTTCTGCCCTCGCATTCTGTTCCGGACACTTTTTCCTTTAAGGATATCAAATACTGTAGTAATGTTTCTACCTCAGTCCTGGAGATGGCGCATCACGCTCAATGATCAGTGACTACTATGTGTCGAATGTATGAGAAGCTGCCACTTTCTCATATATTAATACGTTTTTGTGACAATAATGAGATTATACGTTTCCTTAGAAACAAATCCGACATGTCAAGCTTCCAAAAACTGAATAGTAATATCATTTCCAGTTATTCAGAGAACTTCCTTCGTGATATACAGGCCGTATCGAGGCTTTCATCCACCCAGAGTCCACATGCATGCCCCATAAATTCTAAATACTACCTTACATTGCTATATATAATCTTCCCCCACGAGCTACATCTCATATTAATATAACAGTTAAACTTTTTTAAACCGGGCGAGTTGGCCGTGCGCGTAGAGGCGCGCGGCTGTGAGCTTGCATCCGGGAGATAGTAGGTTCGAATCCCACTATCGGCAGCCCTGAAGATGGTTTTCCGTGGTTTCCCATTTTTCACACCAGGCAAATGCTGGGGCTGTACCTTAATTAAGGCCACGGCCGCTTCCTTCCAACTCCTAGGCCTTTCCTATCCCATCGTCGCCATAAGACCTATCTGTGTCGGTGCGACGTAAAGCCCCTAGCAAAAAAACTTTTTTAACTCTCCATCACATACTTTCACAATTTCTGTGAAGCTTATACAAGAACATGAAAGCCCCAGGGCTCTTAACTTGGAAGCGTGGGTTGGCGACCAGGTGGCCTTTTGATATATTACACAACTCTAAATCACAAAATAAATCCAGTGCTTTTTCTAAATCTGGAATATACAGATTCAAATGTAACAACTGCAGCTCCTCGTACATCAGTCAAACTGGACGCAACTTTAATATCAGATACTCCGAACATATCAACGCCGTTAAATACAACAGATTCTCTGTTATAGGACAACACATACGAGACTCCAAACATAATTTCACAAATATTGAAAAAGACATAAAAATACTTAAAATCATTAACAAACGCCCCCTTCTAAACACTACTGAAAATCGTTTTATTCACCTTGACCAATACTTCAACCCTAATTTAAATTTAAACGACATATCTGAAAAACCCAATATTCTTTTCGACTTCCTAATTCTTCTCAAAAATGCTAAATTTCTAAACACGAATCCAATTTCCCATGCCTTACACAGTTCCTACCCACGTTTTCTACCTCCAATAATCCATCCTCCTAACCCACTCTAAACTACCCCTCCTTTATTTCCCTATCCTATCTTTTCCCATTTTCTTTTAACGTCCAGTTCTTTTAATCTACTCTTATCTACTAATCCTCCTCCTTTATTACCTTATCCTATCTTTTCACCTCTCCTCTCGATAAAAAATATATTTTCCGAATTGAACTCTATACTATACTAGTTGGTTTAGGATGTTTACTTTTAAGATTAGTATCACCAGTTAGTTGTCCGACTCGTTGGCTGAATGGTCAGCGTACTGGCCTTCGGTTCAGAGGGTCCCGGGTAGGGGATTTTAACCTTCATTGGTTGATTCCAATGGCCCGGGGGCTGGGTGTTTGTGCTGTCCCCAACATTCCTGCAATTCACACACCACACATAACACTATCCTCCACCACAATAAAACGCAATTACCTACGCATGGCAGATGCCGCCCACCCTCATCGGAGGGTCTGTCTTACAAGGCCTGCACTCGGCTAGAAATAGCTACATGGCATTTTTTTTTACCAGTTAGTTATGTTAAAGTGAATTTTTATAGAATTTCTTTCTGGGATATGGATTTTTACCATCTATTATAGAGTTTTAGAGTTGATTTCAAGTTTTAAATGATTTCATTTTTGGGTAAAATTTTATCCTTGTGGAAGCTCGAATTGATTGGGAAGTATTTGATCCTTTCAAAAACATAATAAGTGATAACTTCATGTATTTATCAGTCACGGTATAGATATGATCTACACGATTTCAACTGTCATTGAGACTCTCATCAATCAGCCTTGAGACCCCAAACGCAGTGGATTCACCACTAATCTCGGTCATTTTATACTATACACTACAAAACCCCTTTCAGTGCACCGTCCCAATGGAGGCTGAACGTCGACTTAAACGATATTTAGGGAGTCACAACAATGAATTCGACATTAATATCGGTTATTTTCTATTATTTTTAAAATGTTGACGGTTATTTTTACATTCATTTTCACCCATTCTCAGCCTCCATATCAATTGCGGTGAAGTATGACTTATCCATCCAGAGTGTCACAGATCAACTCAGCGAACTCGTTAACATTAATATCTGTCCTTTTCGTTTATTTTTATATTTCACCACCTCCACGAGGAGTGCTACTGGCGTTTTACCCAACAGTATTTTTTTCAGATGGTAAGTCTTATGTGTACCAATTTTGTATGAGGGCTATGTTGGAAGAAACATACACAGAACTACGCCCGGAGTATCAATATTCGTCTCACTACTCTACACTATTTTCGATTATTTTTACATCTCAGCCCTTCCCACCCCACCCCTAGCGTGCTAGGTCTACCATACCTTCTCGCAGTTTGTATCACGATAGTAAGTCATAAACGTACCAAGTTTAGCTGAAATCTCTCCCGTAGTTCAGGAAACTATGGATTTAACACTAATATCGGTCGTTTTTAGTTATAATTATATTTCGTCCCCTTCCCTAGGGCTTCTAGGGGTGTCTTGCCTCTGCGATATTTTTTACAGATAGTGTGAATTTATTAAATAAATTTAGTATTGTACCAAGTTTAGTTAACACTATGCTGGAACATGCATACAAACACCCAAAATCTCGGTCATTTGCACAATTTCTTTTCTTCAGCCCTTCTCACAACCCTGCTTATTTGGGCTCAACTTGGACTTAAACGACATCCGGAGTGTCACTATTCATTTCAGCCATCCTGAAAAGTATGGATTCGACACTATTTTCGATTAATTTTCTGTCTCACTCACCCCCCCCCCCCCAAAGTCGCTGAACTCACTTCAATAGGGAACACTACGAAATTCGTATCTCTTAATGCTGAACATGGACTTTTAAAAATCCGGAGTGTCACTATACATCTCAGCGACCCCGAAAACTATGGATTCGATACTATTTCCGATTATTTTTATATCTCACTCTCCCATCGCCCCTCACCCCAAAGGGTGATGAACTTGGACTTTAAAAAAAAATGCGGAGCGTCACTATACATTTCAGCGACCCCGCAAATTGTGGACCGAGCTCGATAGCTGCAGTCGCTTAAGTGTGGTCAGTATACAGTATTCGGGGGATAGTAGGTTCGAACCCCACTGTCGGCCATCCTGAAAATGGTTTTCCGTGGTTTCCCATTTTCACACCAGGCAAATGCTGGGGCTGTACTTTAACTAAGGCCACGGCCGCCTCCTTCCCAGTCCTAGCCCTTCCCTGTCCCATCGTCGCCATAAGACATATCTGTGTCGGTGCGACGTAAAGCAACTAGCAAAAAAAAAAAAAAAGCAAATTGTGGATTTGGCACTATTACCCATTAATTTTATATCTCATTACCCCTCGACCCCCACCCCCAAAGGGTGATGAACTTGGACTTTCAACAATTCCGGAGTGTCACTATTCATCTCAGTGACCCCGAAACTATGGATTCGACTTGTATTTTCTATTATTAATATGTGTATATCTCCCTCCACCTCGCCCCCCCCTCGCGAAGGGTGCTGAATATGGACTTTAAAAAATCCCGAGTGTCACGATTCATCTCAGCGACCCCTTAAACTATGGATTCGACACTATTTCCGATTATTTTTATATATCATTCCCCCCTCGTCCCTACCACTCCAAAGGGTGATGAACTTGGACTTCAACAAATTCCGGAGTATCACTATTCATCTCAGCCACCCTGAATATTATGAATTCGGCTCTATTTTCAATTCTTCTTCTTCTTCTTCTCCTTCTTAATATTATTATTATTATTATTATTATTATTATTATTATTATTATTATTTCTCACTCCCCCTCGCTCCCGCCCCGAAGGGGACTGAAATTGGACTTTAAAATCCGGAGTGTCACTATTTTATCTCAACGACCCCGAAAACTATGAATTCAACACTATTTTCGATTATTTTTTTAACTCGTCCCCCAAGACTCCCCCTTTAAGGGTGCTTGTGGTGTCTCTCCCACACGAGGTTTTTTTTCCTGATACTAAGTCATAAGTGTACCAAGTTTGGTTGAAATCGCTGGAGTGGTTTAGGAGAAGATGCAATACATGCATACCTACCTATATACCCACCTATAGACCTATAGATTACATAGACTCGCCTTTGCTCGTAGGGAACCCCCAGTTGCTCTTCGTTAGGAGAGGGGTGATAACTCTTGTCATTCCATTGTTGATATTCTATATTTTAAAGAATTTCTTAAATATTTTACACGTCTAATACAGAGCTACATTCTTCAAAATGGGCAGACCTATCAATGTTGGTACTATGACATGAAAGTACATCTCGATCACGGCATGTTGAATTGCTATTTCAAAATAATGGGCATAAGAATGCACCTCCTATCAAGAAAGGTACTTTGTAAGTCAATGCGGCGTGTTTTCATCTATACTAATATTATAAAGAGGAAAAATTTGTTTGTTTGTAACGAATAGGCTCAAAAACTACTGAACCAATTTTAAAAATTACTTCACCTATAAGAAGCTACATTGCCGGTTATTTTCAAAACAATTCGAGGAGGGGGGCACGGGGGGAGGAGATATAAAAATAATAGGCTAATATAGGCAAAATATCGAATTTGTCGTATAAGGACGAGACAAAGCTCAATTTAATCCTCTTGACGCAAAGAACAAAACTTGGTAAGCCCTACGGGGCCGAAAACCATGTTTTAAGGCCCTAAAACCAACCGTTACGGAGATATTGGCACCACACTACCCCTGCTCTAGGAATCGGATAAAGTAATGAACTGCCGTAACCATGGCAACGTCAGCTCGAGGATTCTACAGCAGCGAAATTATCTACAATAAATCACAAAAATCTAACATGTCACAGACATGATAATTGATATTTGGAATCCCCTTTAAAAATTAGGTAAGGTAAGGGTTATTCTGCCCGAAGGCAGGTCCGAACCTCCGCAGAGATGTTCCTGAGCCGGAGTTTACGTGCGGTAGGGTGGCCAACTCCTTTCCGCTCCTCCATTCCCTTACCCCCCACCAACAGCGCGTGGCAACCCATCCAACTCCTGACCACGCCCAATGTTGCTTAACTTCGGAGATCTCAAGAGATCCGGTGTTTCAACACGGCTACGGCGTTGGGATTTAAAAAATAAAAGAACACAAATATTCGTTTTCAGAAAATCCACTTAAGGAGGGGGAGAGTGTGAAAATGAGTGAGGAAGGAGTTGAATTATTTATATGAGGATACATATATCTCAAAAATGAAGATGTTACAGACTTTAAAATTGGTACTTGGAGTCTCCTTTAAAAATGAACACACTCTTTTTTGGAAAATCCACTTAAGGGAGTGATAAGAATAAAAAAGCGCATGAATTTCTAAAATGAGTATCTTCTTCTTCTATCGCTTTACCCACACCTGTGGGGTTGCGGGTGCGAACTGTGTGGCACATGTGGATCTGAGCATATTTTATGGCTGGATGCCATTCCTGACGGCAACCGTATGTGTAGGGATGTAATCTATACTTCTATACTAATATTATAAAGAGGGAAAAAATTGTATATTTGTTTGTAACGGATTGACTCAAAAACTACTGAACCGATTAAAAAAATACTTCACCTATAGAAGGCTACATTGCCAGTGAGTAACATGGGCTGTATTTTATTTTCAAAACAATTCGATGGGGAGGAGGCGACAGGGGAGATATAAAAATATTAAAATAATAGGCTAATATAGGCGAAATAGAATTTGTCGTAAAGGACGAGACAAAGCTCATTTTAAGCCCCTTGACGCAAAGAACTAAACTCGGTAAACACTTCGGGTCCGAAAACCATGTTTTAAGGCCCTAAAACCAACCGTTATGGAGATATTGGAACCACAGTACCCCTGATCTAGGAATCGGATACAAAAACGAACGGCCGTAACCATGGCAACGTCAGCTCCAGGATTCTACAGCAGCTAGATTATGCATGTACGTTTGGGCATACCTGCCTACCAAAATTGATACACATATGACTTACTATCTGGAAAAGATAAACTGTTGTGTAAGACGCTCATAACACTCCTTTGGGCGGGGATCGAAAGGGAGTGAAATATAAAAGTAATAGCCCCGGAGATCTCCGTAGTACAACGACCAGCGGTTGCCGACGGGCCTCTGTTTTTTCATACTGGCTTAGGTTTCAGCATTTTGGGGAGTCTGTTACCTATAGTTTAAACTATTTTCTATCAAATAATGGAGTAGTAGGATCACTGATGTTATTAGTGCCGATATTTTGTTCCAATTTTACGATCATTGTAACCATGAAAACAACCTATATACTGTACACAATTATCAAGATGGTGCGCCCATGGCTTGAAAAAATTTCTCATCATTTATACTCAGATTCATTGTATGATATGTGCGACATGAGTGACAAGCCCCGAGAATTATAATTCTCGATAATTGTAGTAGTTTCTTTTATGCATTGCGTATTTCCTTGATCATTTGTAATAGTTACGAAATGTTGGATCAAACAAATACATTCAATAATATTTATATTTGTGGTACTATCTAGCGGAAGTATACTTACACTAAACCTGCACCTTTGTGAAGGGAACAGGTATATCTCGGTGAGAATGACAGAAAAACATGGTAGTAAAAGATCTTAGAGGTCGACGCTAATTAGGAACTAATTTAGAGAGGCCCCCATGAATAAAAAGAAGAAGAAGATACAGTTTAATTCCAAATATGACAAATAATTTTACGTACTTAAGTAAATACACCAGTGATAAATCTACCAAAGTCAGTCACACCGATAGTATGAGTAACTAAAGCCAGTTTCTGATAACCCGTACGAAGAACGGGTACTTCTGCTAGTCCTCCTATATACAGCAAATATTATCCTCATCACGACGTGCAGGTCGCCTACGAGTGTCAAATCACAAGACCTGCACGTGGCGAGCCGAACATGTACTCGGGCACTCCCGGCACTAAACACCATACGCCATTTCATTTAGCGGACTATCATGGTATAACGTAAGCTGCTGTCGCCTAGCAACAATCTGTCCATAAAGTCGATCCAATCTTGGTGCGGCTTTGCAATTTAATAAAATTACATAAAATTACTCATGATAATAAAACTCCCTTACCGATTTCGTTCAAACCACTTCATAATCCCTTTCAGATGAAATAAGAACAAACTGTGAAAATTTCAGCGAAATCGGTCCAGTAGTTTTTGAGTCTATTAACGTCAAATATAAAACATCCAATTTTATATATATAGATGTATTAGGGTCAGGGGCCTGGACTACCTTGAATTAAGTTATTTTGGCCGATGATGCTCACAAAGCATGTGCGAAACATGTCCTATTTTTAATATATGTTAATGGTTTTATCCTAAATATTGCCCCCTTATTACCTGGCTACTCAGCCGGAAAACGAGAGTCTCGGTGGCAGACTGTTCGTTTTCTGGCTATGCAAAAAAAATGTTAAGGGCAGGGATTGCTTAAGGACTAGCGACAATAAAAATAAATACTAAATAAGGTTTTAAACATTTATTAAACTAGCACCCTTCACAAAACTCAATTTTGATAATAATAATAATGCTATTTGCTTTACGTCCCACTAACTACTTTTACGGTCTTCGGAGACGCCAAAACTCAAATTTGAACAAAATCTTGTGTTTTTTAAATTTTTTATAAAACATCTTCTCCGCCGGCCTGTCTCGATAATATGGAATTTCTTCCCCCAAAATTCAGCTGATTTAAATATCTGTAATTATACATATAATTATTAGCCTACGTTGAATGAAATAAATAATAATAAACTCTACTTGTGAGAAGACCTTCTCTACTAAAATCAGATTATTTTAACATTAAACATTTCTTTGACTAAATAATCATTAATGATTGAGTTAACTCTTCCTATAATTAATGAGAAATATCTAAAATAAATCGCTCCTGTCGAATTTTTCATCATATTATTTTCCTCAAATTCTAAATTCATTAACTGGAATATTTCTATAATTATCATCTTAAAATTCTCCTTAATAATTACATAAATTTACGTAGCGTTTTTCATCAATATCACCTTCATTGAAATTTTTTTAACAATGTAGGGTTTACAATGAATGACTTCGTGAGTCCCATCCACGGGCATGACCCTTGCTTATCCATTTTTTTCTAGTACATCAGACCCTATATTATCTTATTTTGAAATAAAATTCACTAAAGATTCACATCTCCCTAAAATATGGTCAACGCACGATCACGAAAAATTGATCAGAACACACGCAGTAGACAAGAGATCAAGTCAGAATGTCGTCAAGAAAAATATCACAATTCCCAAAATAATGGCAGATCACACATAGCACATTCACACTAGGATACACGGTAACATTAAATAATATTTACAACAAATACTTGTCCTTGATTATTACTTTTAAATTTTAAACTAGGTCATGGAAGATTTCATATGACGGTATCGGCTAAAGAAATACCATTGCGACGAAATGGAATGTAATGACGTCACGATATCACTTCAATAATGAAACTAAGCTCAACAACGATGTTCATGAGAATGTTAGAGATAGATATCATCGGAAATATCATGTAGAACGTCATTAACGCAGGTTAAAAATAAATATTCGCGTCTATGGTTCATGAGTTGCGACACTATTATTATCCTCCTAATATCATGGCTATCAATTAATACGTGCTCCACTCGAATAAATTATGTTCAACAACATATTCTGTCCACATTAGACTCAATTAATGGATCCATAAATCAAACACCCAGTAATTGATCCATTCCCAAGTCCATAAATATATCAAATATAATAAATGTAATAAATACAATTAATGTAACAAATGCAATAAATGATCCTTCAGGATTCGGCCGTATTCCAGGCTCACATTTGCCTATTTAGAGCACACACATTAATGTCACACAAAAGCAAACAATATTTGCACTCATGACCTTATGTTATCTTTTAACCCGAGGTGAAGTTAAATTATTATTATTATTATTATTATTATTATTATTATTATTATTATTATTATTATTATTATTAACCGTGCGTGGTCACTTATCCGGGTATACTAAAGCTCGATAAATATCAGATGACTCTAACACGTTTAAAATGCATCCAAAATATCGCAATATCGTCGAGGAAAATCTGACGTAAAGAAACATACTAATAATCTGTCCCTCATGACTTCAAATAAATTATAATTTAACTAGCAAATGTACCCGTGCTTCGCTACGGTACTCTACATTGTATACGGATATCGAAGTAAATTACTGCACATGAAGTGAATAAGATTACTAAATTGTGTCTTGGCTTTATCCGAGAAATAGCATTGTGAAATCCACAGACGTTGATTCCAGTTAAAGTGTGGTTTGCGGAATTGCGATGATACAGGCAAGTCCACTTGTCTACTGCAATTCACAAAGAAGTTGGTAATATTCATTTAACGCCAGGCCCCATTGCCTAGTGCGCGGCCAAAATCGATTTGGGGAGGTTTCATTACAATGGCAGATCACATTTCCTACTTTTAGATAGATTACAGTTGAGGAACTTTTAATATATTTGCAAGGACCTTCCTTACTGCCAGTCAAAAGTGAGTTGCGCTCTTATCATTATAATGGCAGACGCATTTTCTAATGCCAGTCAGCTTACTGCCAGTCACACCGAGTTGGTGAGTTTCCATTATAATAGCAGGCCACTATGCCTAATGTCAGTCACATATTTTTTGCTAGGGGCTTTACGTTGCACCGACACAGATAGGTCTTATGGCGACGATGGGATAGGAAAGGCCTAGGAGTTGGAAGAAAGCGGCCGTGGCCTTAATTATGGTACAGCCCCAGCATTTGCTGGGTGTGAAAATGGGAAACCACGGAAAACCATCTTCAGGGCTGCCGATAGTGGGATTCGAAACTACTATCTCCCGGATGCAAGCTCACTGCCGCCCGCCTCTATGCACACGGCCAACTCGCCCGGTCAGTCACATTTTAGATGGGTAAAATTGCTTATAATGGATCGGGTACAAGAGTTTTGAAGAAAATGTCACGCTCCCTTGTCTTCTGCTAGTCGAATCGAGAAGTGAATTATGCATTAAAATAGTGCACAGGAGATGGAGGACAACACCATTCTTACTGCCTGTCAAAGTCGATGTGGGGAGGAGTAAATACAATAGCAGACGCCCTCCTTCTGTCAGTCGGTATCGATTTGCAAAGTATTTAATAACAATGACAGACAAACCCTTTCTAGATCGCTACAAATCGACGTCAATGAAGGAATATAGTCGTCATACGGAAGTATACGGATGTTTACCTTCATTTACAGAATAACTGCTTCTAAATCAAATCGAAAAAAGGATAAGACACACTTTCTGGCCACATTTAGCGATATAAATAGGTGGTCCTATTATATGTTAATATTTATATATACTGTACATCGCTCCAGGCCGACTTGTTATATATATATATATATATATATATATATATATATATATATATATATGACGGATAAGCATGAGCACGTTGAAAAGTGCAGACTTCCACTTCGAGATTCTTAACTCCCAAACGGTTCATGATATTAACAAGCCGAAATTTGGGTACATTTGTAACGTTTTACATTACTTTTTGCCTACTTGTGTATAAGCTAAAATCATGAAATTTGGTCCACATATGGCCCTTGATCGTGCCAATCTGCGAACCCAACTTTATGATCCTATCATTCATATAAGTGTGTCAAACAATGAAATATACTTGTAAAAATCACCAAATTTACCAACAATCCAGAAATACGGCCAAATCGAACGTATTAGGGAGAGAGATACGACAAAATGTCATAGGACCAAAGTTATAGATCACTCGGAATTGAAGTGAGATTGTGCCATCCGTTTTGTGATACGACTTACCGTTTATCCAACAAATAGCTCAAAAAGAATGTCTGCACAGTCATTAAAATTGCCTCCATATTTCGATATCTTTGGGGGTAAAAAGTGAAAAATTTGAACATGTTGGAATTTTTCCGTCGGTTAGGGACCAAAAGCTATAATTTCACCAAATTTCAATTTTCTACCTCGTCTGGCAGGTTGTGCCACCATCTTAATTTGGGGGACGGGAAAAAAAAAATAGGTAATTCCCGAAAATTTTTAAGCCCACGTAACCTATAGGTTGTTGTTTTGGATAGATTATACGACTGCGTTCTTACGCTGAGCCCAAAATTTGAGGCCTCCCAGCGTGCCCCCTTGAGGGAACTTTGAGAATTTTCGATTTTTCTAGGGATCCTGGGCTCGTCAGCTTCTCCCATACCAAGTTTCAAATTTCAAAGATTTCTGGAAGTGCCTCATTAATTCACGTCTTTTTTCATTTTTAAATATTTATATATACATCGCTCCAGACCGACTTGCTTTTATATATATAGATTTCAAATTAAATCATTATTATCGGAGAGGTCTATTCTTTTTAATACACTCCTATACTGCTGAATTGGGACAGTCAGAATGAATCTCGAAGACATACACAGTGCACTGTCTATGTAATAGAGTCCAATACACATTCACACACAATATCTAACTACCTTGCACCATGAAAAGAAAAAATGAAATATCTAACTACTGCAATACTAAGAGAAACCTATGCAAATGAATAAGGAAGAGTAATGTCTACATTCTGTGTACAAAGATTGACAGATATAATTTATAATATGGTACTTAAGTGAATGTTGAAGCTGGATTTTGGCTGATGACCTTAGACATGGGATAGGTCACCCACCATCGAACTCCGTCCTCTCCATGTCCGAAGTCGCCTCACATTTTAGAACATCAGTGCAGCTGCGAGGACGAACATGGAATATCAATGGACTTCCTTTGGCTGGTGTGCTGGCATCTTGAATTTATCTCGTTCTCCACGTATTCTTCCTCTTCTGTTTTCCGGAATAGAATAAGCTGAAACTAACAACCAAGTCTTAAAATGTGTCCAGTACACACACGCGATGAGAAATGTTATGAATTAATACGTATCTTCTCCAATAATCTTCTAAATTCGTAGACCAACATTTTTAATAAATCTGAACTGCCGAATAATCGAACCCAGGGAGGTCTGTAAATTGAGCGTCGGCGTATTTTCCAAGTAGAAGCACGTCCAGAAGAAGCAGTCAGAATCAGACGCAGAATAAGACGAGAATGAGCAGTTCCTCCGGGAAACACCACATTATAATTGTCTTGTGACGAGGGTGTGTCGCCGTGAACGTTTCTGATTGGTCAATAGCTTGCACTCGAGCGGGTGTTATAATTTTATTGGAGGTACAGTTAGATGTAGAACGGCCTTGATTTTATCGATAGGCTCGCCTTGGATTCTCCCCCGCCGGTCATGTGGCATACAGCTGGCTGTCAGGCACATAAAAACAATTTCCAGCTCTCCTCTCTTGCTTCGGAAATTCCGGTTTCGAGCCGCTCACCTCTCGGTGATACTGAACCGGGAAAATTTTCACCCTGGCTGATGAAATAATATTTTAACACACTGAGATATTAAAATATTTAACACACTGAGATATTAAAATATTCCTTCTTTTACCAATTTTGAAGGGGACATCATCTCCCTTGGTTGGAAATGATTTAGTCGGAAGATTAAACCATTATCACATGGAATATACTATTAAAATGTTCCCTGAAAATTTCCAACTACAGTCTTGTGTCACACTATTCCAGCGGTATTTGTAGATGCTGTCTCGGCACGTAGCCTCCTATTATCGGCCTCTAGTGCAGCACTCAATAATCGAAGATGGCCTACTATTGTGCTCTGTATCTCCTGGCATTCTTGACACATATCCTCCAGCATATTGACCTGTGTTGAGGCATGATGGTGCGCCGGATCCTCCTTTTCATCCCACGATGTTTCCTCTTCAATAATCACATTTACTTGATCTTTAGTTGCCTGCTTGGGAAAATAATAGCTTCTTAAATTAGAGGCATTGTGAACACCTTCATAGGTCTTATCCAGGCTTTGGATTCGATACGCATTATTCCCATAAACTTTAATAACCTGATATGGTCCTACAAAAAGTGGTGCAAATTTAGCATAGAATTTACTAGTGGTCTCGGAAGTAGCTGGTTTCTTCAATAACACATACTCGTGGAGTTTTAGAGGTCGATGGAATTTCTTGTCTCTTACTCTTCTTTCAGCATGTTCCCGTAAAGATGTAGCAGCTCTCTCGATATTTTCCTCTAAAGTCGGTCTCAAATTTCCTGGGCATTGAATAATATCGCCCCAAGGTCGACGAGGTTGTTTGTCAAAATGAAGACTAACAGGAATCTGTGATGTGGCTTCATGTACAGTATTATTTAGGCATTCCATAATGATTGGCAAAACATCCATCCACAGCCAGTGTGCGTCTCCACAAAATATACGACAAAATTTAGATAATTCTTGCATAACTCTCTCTGCTGGATTACTGGCTGGATGACGAATGGAGTTTAGAATATGCTTGATTCCCAATTGTTCCATAGCCTGTCGAAATTCAGTAGAAGTAAACTGAGATCCATGATCAGTTAGTAAAGCTTTAGGCTTGCCCATGTGAGGAACAAGGTTTCGAATAATTCGGCAAATTACTGATTTCGAATTTGCCTTTTGAATAGGATACAAAGTAACATATTTTGAGAATACATCGATTGTAACAACGACATGCCGGTTACCTCTTTTAGATGTTGGAACGGGTCCGAAGAGATCCATTGCATATAACTGTTTTGGTCCAGAAGGTATAATTGGTATAGGAGTGTGTTGTAGCAGATGAGAACTATGTTTCACTCTCTGGCAAGTGTCATAGGTTCGAGCCACGTTTCGGACTATAGATCTGAGTCCTTCCCAAGTAAAATTTTCCTGTATAGTGGCTAAGGTCTTATCAATGCCTCCATGACCTGTAATTCTGTGTGCGTGCCAAATAAGTGGTTCTTGTAATTTTGACGGAACAACTGCTTTTAATTTTGACCTGGCGGGATCCACAAACTTGAATAAAATATTATCCAGATATTGGTATCGGGAAGCTCTCCTTTTAACTTTCCGGTATCCAGGCTCTCCAGGTTTAACTTTATTCTCTAGGAAGTCTATGATAGATCTTAAGTTACTGTCCCGTCTCTGAGCTTGTCGGATATATCTGAGTTTCCGTAGAAATTCACGGTCTTCTGGGATTAGTTCTAACTGGTTAACTTCCAGAGTTTCAGCGTTCGGGTTCCTACTTAAACAGTTAGCTAGGAGATTACTTTTCCCTTTACAGTGTTCTATTTGTATATTAAATTGTTGTACGAACATAGTCCATCTGAATATGCGTTCCGACGCCATTGTAGCTTTCATCATGAATGTTAAGGCTTTATGATCAGTCCTCACGATTACAGGAAACCCATAAATTATCTTTTGCTAATACTTCAGTGCATAGACAATGGATAGCATCTCAAGTTCGGTGACTGAATAATATTTTTCATGATTGCGGAGTTTTTGGCTGACAAGTGCCAAGTAGACCCTCTTCACAGGATTTTTCTCATCTTCTTGAAATAACACGGCCCCAATTCCGATTCCAGATGCATCTGTTTGTAAGATGAATGGCTTTTCAAAATTCGGGTATCCCAATTTAACATTATTAAGGAGCATTTCTTTGGTTTTCGTGAATGCTTGATCACACTCTTCGTTCCATCGCCAACGATTTCCTTTCTTTAATAATTCCTGCAGTGGTGCTACTGTCTGTGTATATTGAGGGCAGTGATTAGCAAAGAAGTTAGCCATACCTAAAAATTGCCGAACTTGTTTGACTCGGATAGGTCTTGGAAATTTGCTAATAGCTTCGATTTTAACTAGATTGGGTCTTTTCCCAGTACCGTCAATAATAAGATTTCAGGTTGACAGAAGCGTGATTTTGCTAAGTTAATGTGGAATCCTGCTTGTGAGAGATTGTCAAGTAGTTTCTCGAGCTTAATCAGGTGTTCTTCAAGAGTTTCGCTCGCCAGAAGCAGATGATCAATGTACTTGGTTGTAAAGCCTTTCACTTCATCTGTAAGACATCTATCAAGTGCACGGATGAGCGCAGATCCTGCATTAGAAATGCCAAAGGTAATTTTCGAAAAACACATGTCTGCTGGTCGTACATAAATCCTGTGAGTAGTCTGGATTTCTCCTCAAGAAGGATGTGATAATATGACGAGGTGAAATCAATGGAAGAGAAAAATCTCATCCCTCGGAATTTTCTCAGAATGTCCTTGATAGCAGGTGCCTGATCTCTCTCTGGTATCAGCTTCCGGTTTATATCACGAGTATCTAAACAAATCCTCAAGGAACCGTCTGGTTTATTTCCCACCACTAAGGAACTAAGAAATGGTGTACTAGCCTTCATGATAATACCATCCTGTTCCTTCTCCTCAATTATTTTTCCAACCCAAACATAGAATTTTTCTGGGATAGGATAAGGTTTTCTTTTGAATGGTATCCAGTCAGTTGCTACAAGCGAGTATTTGAAATTAGGAATTTGACCTGGTTTGTCATCAAAAAGAGTCTTATATTTTAATAGCAGATCCTGGAGTTGACTTCTTTCCTTATCTGACCCTAGAGCTTGTTTAACCTTCTGGTTTATAAGGTCAAATGGGTGTGCTGATTTTTCGCCCTCTTCTACAATATTATCCAGAGCCTGATGAACGTCTTCTGTGGCTTCCTGGTCTTCAGATTCCCACGATGTGTAGGCGTTATTGACATAAAAAACACTCTGGTCATTTACATCAGATGGATTTACTAAAGCTGATTGATGATTCATTCATTCTGAATAAAATTTGGTTTGAATCCAGGCCGATATTTGCGTGATATGACAGCAAAAAATCCACTCCAAGGATAATATTAAATTTTATATTCGACATGGCCAGAAAAACATGAGGAAATCTTGTATTGCCAATTTCTACATCAAGAAGCGTCTGTTGTTTACATGCCACGGTTTTATCTGGAATAATCCCTTTGATTTTAACATGGGGCACCGAGATAATTGGAATATCATGCCTATCCTTCAAATAATTCAGGTATGAAGTCGATATTACACTAATAGTGGATCCTGTATCTGTTAAACATTTAACGTTTACTTCATAGACCCTGGCCAAAATTATAGGTAGTGTTTTAGCGCAGTTTCTATTTGAATCTTGTTTTTCCTCTAATAAATCTTCCGACTTAGTCATCCATGAGTCTATTTGAGCAACAATCCATTCCTGGGCTTCATTTATACCACATGAACTAGAATTCAACCTATCATTTACTGATAGAGTGTTTTTTAATGGCACCCTGGTTGTATCCTTCATTTTCTGGATTTTCCTTTCCTTCCTTCTGTTTTGCCCTCTGATATTCTAGGATCTCCGCTCCTACAATGTCAGGGTTTGTGTCTTGGTCGTTTATCGCGTGTCGCCATTTGCTCCTTGGTTAGATTATTGCAACTCACGGAGTTATTTTTCCTTTTCTTCTTGTCGCCAACTCCGTTTTCTTCCTTCTGTTCGGTTAGTATCACTGTCTCTTCTCCATCTTCCTCTGTTATTGTCGTATGGTCTCCACCTAGCGTGCCGCCTAGAAATGTTCCAATCTTCATTGTTTTGGTATCCTGGCCTGGGAGAATGATCCCGCGGTGATCTATCTTCTGAGGTTCGGTTCCAGTTTCTCCTTTGGTTATTAGGAACTCTATCTTCCAACCTGGTGATCGTAATCTGGAAAACCTGTTGTTCCTGGCCACTGTTACGTCTAAGTTGCTCTCTAGACGTCATGTCTAGCTGTCTGAGAATCGCTTCGGCTTGGATCGCTGTTTGAACGTTAGATGCAATCATTATTGTTTGAATATCAGCTGGTAGCTGTCTCACGATCACTTTTATTATCTCAGTCTCTGATGGTGGCGTGTCTAGTTCCCTGAGCTTCCTTAATTGACTGGCAAAGAATTCAGAGAAACGCGTGGATGTATATGAGGCATATTTCTTCGCATACAGATCAGTTTTTGAATTATTCTGAATATCTGAATTCCAATATTTGTCCAGAAAAGCCCTCTTGAATCCTTCAAAATCGCCAAATGAATATTTAAATGCAGTGAACCATGTCAAAACTTAATTTTCCAGGTATCGTTCTGTGACTCGTAATTGGCGTTCTGGTGGGACCTTCTTGTCACGAAAATACTCTTGAAGTTCATTTACAAAACTCTTAGGAGTTACACCCTTCACATTATTATTTTGGGGTGGTCTTCGTGTAACCTGATAATATTTACTATTTGTGTTTGACCTGAAGTATACATTTGACTCGTTCCGCTGTTGTCAGGAGCTAGGAAAGGATTAGTAGTATTTACAGGGTTAACCACATTCGTCCTGATGTCAGGTTTGGGAGTATACGACGGGACTTCTCCAGACACCTGGTTTTCTAATTGACCTTGTCTTTCAAGCAACGTCGTGGCAACAATGTTGTTACTTTCGCCCTGTATTTTAATCAATTTCAACTCACGAGCGAGTTCCTGAATCCCTCCTTGAAGTTCTTGTCTATAGGCTTCGGAGTTAGCCTTAACCTTGTAGATTTCCTGGCCTAGCGTAGTTTTCATGGCCTTGAGGCCTTTTTGTGTCTCCTCTATGGTTTCATAAAAGTATTCTAACCTTTGGGAAGTGGTTACTTGTGACACTTTTATTTCCGCAATGACCCATTTCTCAACCTGTTTGACGGTTTCATAAATGCCAGTAAATATTTTCCCCCATGCTGCTTTAGTTGCTTTCGGGTCTTCGGCATTTTCATCGATTTTTCCATCGATATTCTGGAAATTTTTTCCACTTCGTCTTTGTACTTGTTCAGTCCCTGTAAAATACCTGTTTGTACCTTAGCTAATTTTTCGCTGAATTCATTGGACATGGCCGACATTGAATGAGTGTTACCAGCTTGAATTTCCCCTTTGAGATTTGAAAATTTTTGCTGAACAGAGACTAGTTCACTTTGGACTGATGCGAGTTATTCGTTAAATACCTTCACGTCCATGTGTAATTATTCAATATTTTCGTCAGTTTTAGTTTGAATTTCCTCCAAGGCATTTTTAAGATCTAATTTCAGTTTATCCTGACCCGCATTTAATTCTTGTTTCAGCTGATTATTACTCTCACTAAGTTCGCGTTTTAATTGATCTTTATTTTCACTACGTTCCTGTTTCAACTCCTGTTTTAATTGATTATTATTCTCATTTAATTTAATTTCTAACTGATTTTGGTTTTCAGCAAGTTCATGTTTTAACTGACTATTACTCTCACTTAATTTAAGTTCTAGTTTATTTTGATTTTCACTTAGTTCTTGTTTTAAGCTGTCCTGAGTATCCTTAGGCTCTTGCTTCAGGCTGTCTTTCAAATTAGCCATAGCGCCCTCCAAAAATCTACGCAGATCCTCCATAGTTACAAATACTTTAAACGGCATTTCAGACAATGGAGAAGATAGCGATCGATGGCAAATACCAAAATCCAGTTCATCAAACACGTGTGGATGGAATTCACAACCTTAGGAGAAAATTTATATTAAATCAAATTAATATTCGAAGACCTAGATCAAAATTTTGCGGAAAACCTACCGCTTGAAAATAAATTTTCCTATTCTTCTCAAGATTTTGTCTATGACATTACAACACGGCCCTTCCTAAACTTTAACATGAGTGCAGTTCGCCACAAAATTTTGGGCAAATAAATGTCATAAAATAACCTGAAAAATTTAAAATTGCCGCCGCATCTTGTTTTTGTCCGAACTCTGGACTACAAGATCGAGTCCTTGTATTCGCACAGCCAATATATATCGAGCCCAAGCACGTTGGCCGCCATTCTAAACCTGCCCCCTTCTTACCTGGCTACTCAGCCGGAGAACGAGAGTCCCAGTCGCAGACTGTTCGTTTTCTGGCTATGCAAAAAACTTTTAAGGCCAGGGATAGCTTAAGGATTGGCGACAATAAAAATAAACACTAAATACGGTTTTAAACGTTTATTAAACTAGCACCCTTCACAAAACCCAAATTTGAACAAAATCTTGTGTTTTTTTAATTTATTTAAAAACATCTTTTCCGCCGGCCTGTCTCGATAATATGGAATTTCTTCCCCCAAAATTCAGCTGATTTAAATATCTGTAATTATACATATAATTATTAGCATACGTTGAATGAAATAAATAATAATAAACTCTATTTGCGAGAAGACCTTCTCTACTAAAATCAGATTATTTTAACATTAAACAATTCTTTGACTCAATAATCATTAATGATTGAGTTAACTCTTCCTATAATTAATGAGAAATATCTAAAATAAATCTCTCCTGTCGAAATTTTCTTCATATTATTTTCCTCAAATTCTAAATTCATTAACTGGAATATTTCTATAATTATCATTGTACCCCTGCGTAGGTTTACAAACATCCCCACAGGGGAAGGAATGAAGGAAAAAGCGCACGGGCCTGGGCCTGTTTCAAGCTAACATTCCTTTCAGCAAATAACCACATTTATTTTCAATACAAATCCCCTTAGTGGGTTTTCCTTTTAGCGTGTTAACACGTACAATATCGTTTAAATCTCAAGACAGCCTCAGGCTGTGAACTAAGTACATTCATACTGGGCATTGAGCCAGAACATTAAAAACAAAATTCAACCATTCAACTGCCCTCCGTTCAAAAGCACTCAGTACTTACAATAGCAGAGAATCTACTATCCTTAACCAATGACGATGGAGGTGGCAGCTAATTTTGAAGGTGCCTGCCCGTATACAATAACATTAAAAGGCACTGGGTTACACTCATATCGTAGGACTGAATATTTCGGAATCCCAACAGTGAGATCCTCCCTTCGTTCTACCCCGCGCTAGTACATCAGTTTTATCATGTAGAAGAGCTTACCTCCACACCGTGGATAAGGCAGGGTTCGAAACCCAAACGGACCAGCCGCCGTAACTCAAGGCACCGAGTACATCTGCCGCTGCTCGCTATCAGGCAAGTCAAGACCCTCACCTCTGTCCGTAGCTCGACTAGCGAGCGGCGGACGGGAGGGAGGGTAGGAAGGCCAGCCCAATTGGCTGGAAAAGCGGGGAAGGCACGTTGCCATAGCAGCGCGGCGGCAGGACGAAGGGAGAAAATCAACCTTTAGAAATACGTCGAAAGAAGTTAAATATTAACCCATAAAAGGCCGAACATACCTATTAATATCAATAATAATAATAAATTAAAAAACAAACGTCAATCTTAAAGGCGCAACCAGGCAATCAACAAAGCCCAAAAGGGGCAGGGGAATTGCCTAAAACATACGGCACAGATCTCCCCTCCCAAGACTCTTACCGGGGGGGGGGGTAGTTTGGGAATCCCTTCACAAGAAGGGGCATGTTTTTCTTTTTTCTTTCCTTTTGAAGAAACATACAAAAGGTTATACAAATATACATCTTGATATACATTTTTCATCAGTTGTATTCGACGAGTTCTTGCTTGTAGAGATGAGAGATGAAATATGAAGAGATATGTCTTCCCGGGATGACACGATGAGAAATGACAGAGCTGATGAGTCCCAAAACACACAATTGGACCAGACTGGCCAGCATTGGCAACAGGTCCGCAAGATGGTAAGGCCTAGGAGTAGGCGGCCCAGCACATCACCCAACAATGGTGATGGTTGAGAAAGTTCCAACCCCGTAAGTTAGGGCAAGGTGACACATGCTGCAGTTTGCAAGATTTTGCCGCTGACACACGGCCTCAGGAGAGTAAGATGCCCATGGGCCAGCTCCAGCGGGGGGCCCTCCCTCGAAGCTTGGGAGCACAGGCGACGATCTTCCCGACACTGCAAACACAAATCAGAAAGCCAGCAGCACGTCGAAGCAAGTAGATAGTCAGGTGATGAGGCGGAACGTCAGTCGAGGCGCCGCGGCGGCACAACCAACGGTGTGGAGGTCAGGAAAAGGACGCGGGGGGAACTCCAGGAGGATTTACATACATACTCAGATAAAACAACAATTAAGAAGGCAAAATTGCCAAGATAATTAAATTACCCATTAAGTATAGGAAAACCCACCGAGGTGGAAGAAAATCAAAAGTAATAAACCAAGGAAACATGAAAAGCGCGAAGGCCAACTCTCAAGCGGGCTTAACCTGAGACAGGTGCACTCTCAAAACTCTCTCGGTCTCCGGGTCACTGACCAGCAAGGTGACGGGGGTGAGGAAATCGAGAATAGTACAGGGGCCTCTGAAACGTGGACGTAATTTCCCAGATGGCACAAAGTTTTTAATAAGCACCTTGTCATCGACAACCAAATCGGTAGGTCGGCGGCCTTGGTCGTAGCGAGCACGCTTCTGCTCGTACGACACCTTAAGGTTATGTTTCGCCTTCTTCCAAATTTCCCTAATGTTAGGAGGATCAATCTTCTCGGGAAGCAACTCATTAATATTCCATATGTTGGAAATAGGAGAATTTGGTACGAAAGAAAACATCAGGGAAATTGGAGAAAATTTGTGAGCTTCATGGACAGCTGAGTTGAAGGCGATGGCGAGCCAAGGAAGGGAGGTATCCCATCTCGACACATCCTGATGGTGGAAAGCAATGAGGGCCGAACGAAGGTTGCGATTGACCCTTTCAGCATACGAAGGCTGAGGGTAATATGGGGAAGTCGTGACATGGGAAATCGAAAGATTGAAACAAAATCTTCTAAACAAATTGGAAGTAAATGCCCTAGCATTGTCGGACACCAAAAATTGACACGGCCCAAAGGATGAAAAGATGGACTTAAGGCATCTAATAGTAGTTTCAGCGGTAGCAAGTCTGGTGGGAAATAACCAAGAAAAACGGGTAAACATGTCCACACAAACCAAAATAAACCTATTCCCATCGCCCTTTGACCGGGGGAGGTGTCCCACGTAATCAATATACATCCGCTCCATGGGGCGAGTAGCTTGGTAGGACGACAAGTGACCCATTCTCGAGTTCACAGTAGGCTTGCTAAGGCCACAGACCTTACAGGCCTTAACCATCTCGCGAACTGCCCCATCTAGGCCTTTCCAGATGAAGTTCTCTCGAATCTTCTCCCTAGTCTTGAACACTCCTAGATGACCACCTGAAGGAGTTTCGTGATAATATTTAAAAATCACCGGAACCAAGACCGAGGGGATAACCACTTTCATTTTCTTATCGGCCCGGGAAGGGCAGCACAGAACATTGTTTCTCAGGACGTAGGGGGCAATATTCTGCCCGGATTTAAGATCCTGAATAATAGGGCCCAACACCGGATCCTCACCCTGAATTTTAGCAATCTGGTGGAACAGCAAGGGGGTATCCAATAGGATACCACCGGTAAGAGGTAACGAGAGCACGGGTTCCGACCCTGTTGAATCAGAAAAACCAACGTAGTGGTCAGAGAACATTCGACTTAAGGAATCGGCGACGACATTTTCCGTCCCTCGGATATGGTGGACATCGAACTGGAAAGCGGAAATGCGAATAGCCCATCTGGCTAAGCGACCGGTCCTTCTGGGCTTACCAAGGACCCAGCTAAGCGCCTGATTATCGGTTTCGAGCAGAAACTTAACATGCTCCAAATACATCCTAAACCGCTAAACCCTCAAGCTCATAAACCGAATACTTCGACTCGAGCGGGGATAGCGTCCTAGAGGCGTACGCGATGGGGCGCCTACCCAATTCCGAATCCTGTAACAAAACCGCCGCCACAGCGGACGAGGAGGCGTCGGTTTGAACTACAAAGGTCTTACTAAAATATGGCATAGCCAGCACCGGGGCATAAGCTATAGCCATTTTCAAGTCCTCAAAGGCTGCCTGCTGCGAAAACCCCCATTCAAACTTAACCCCCTTACGACGAAGCGAGTTAAGCGGGGCAGCACGATTAACGAAGTTTGGGATGAACTTGCGAAATAAATTTATCATCCCCACAAACCGAGCGACGCCTTTAACATCCGTCGGGGGCCGGAACTGGTGAATAGCCTGGGTGCGGGATTGGTCAACCGAGACCCCGCTAGGGGAAACGATATGACCAAGAAACGACATCTGAGGCCTAGCAAAAGAGATCTTAGAGAGCTTAACCGTCAACCCAGCTTGACGCAACCGTGTGAAGACTTCCTTGAGATGCTGAAGATGATCTTCAAAGGTTTCGGAGTACACGACTACATCATCCAAATAATGGTACAAATAGCTGAATTTGATGTCCGAAAACAAGTGATCAAGGAGCCTAGTCAACACGGCAGCCCCCGTAGAAATACCAAAAGGCACCGGCAAAATTCGTATAGGTTCCAGTCAGTCGCGAATGCAGTTAAGTGACGAGATTCTTCGGCCAAGGGAATTTGATAGTAAGCTTGGTTCAAATCCAAGACAGTAAATACTTGGCGCGTTTGAACCACGAAAAACACGAGCGCAGATCAGGGAGAGGAACCGATTGCAATACGATCTTCTTATTTAACACCCTGTAGTCAAGAACCGGGCGAACGCCACCTTGCGGTTTGGGAACAAGAAAAATGGGAGGGGAGTATGACGAAGAAGAAGGACGTATGATCCCGTCATCCAGTATTTTGTTAATAATTTGCTTCAACGCCTGCATTTTGGGAGTCGAAAGGCGATAAGGAGGAATCCTCACAGGGATGGAATCAGTAACTTCGATTTTATACTCAAGTATGTTAGTACCTCCCAATTTTTCTGTAAAAACATCAGGAAACGCACTACATATCTCCCTAATGGACTGCGCCTTATCCTCCGAAAAATGGCTAAGGTCGGAGACCATTTCGTTTTGAGGGGGCGCGACACATGAAGCTAAAGCAGAATTACGCAAAGACAAACTTAGTTTTTCCCGTTCAGCAAACTGAAACCAGCAATGGCTATTGTGCATGTCTAACACAAGTCCAGCATAAGGAAAAAATTAGCCTCAAGAACCACAGGATACGATAAATCCTTGGCCACATGAAATCAATACTTCCACGTAAAATTGGAGATGCGAATCTTACATTTGATTACACCAATTACTTCAAGTTTAGACAGGTTAGCCGAAATACACGAAAAGGATACAGGCTGAATATTAGCAATTTTACAAATGGCCTTGTGTGAACTAACCCAAGATTCACTCACAAGGGAAAGGACACTTCCCGAGTCCAAGAGTGTTTGAGCAGGTTCATTATTTAACTCGATCGAAATAAAGGGAGCGAAACCCTTAACATCACCCGATATTTTCAAGCAGTCCGGTGGGCAATCAACCCCAGACTGAAAAGGAAAATGGGAATCACGTCTCTCAACAACAAGGGAAGATG
Source organism: Anabrus simplex (assembly GCF_040414725.1). Lineage (NCBI taxonomy): Eukaryota > Metazoa > Arthropoda > Insecta > Orthoptera > Tettigoniidae > Anabrus > Anabrus simplex. The sequence goes on along the minus strand of NC_090265.1, from coordinate 87,340,359 downwards.
GGTCGGCTGGACTGGAAACCGACTCCCGGAATAGTCAGAGCTCTGCGGAACGATTAGGACACCGCCTCGCCATGTGTCCCGCTAATCCACATCGAAAGCAGACGACTCCCGATAACCCCGTGTTATTCCTCTCACTACCACCGGCATTAGGCGAGGAATTGGTGGAAGTACGAGAAGGACATCGATTACGCAAATGATCTATTGCCCCACAGGCGTAACACTTCCTAACAAGAGCAGGTTTCCCAGACGAGGGCGTTGGTCTGACAAAGGTACATTCGACTCGCGGAGAGAGTCGGCGTGCCGAACTCCCTCGGCAGATACCACCACAGCCTCGAGTTCGCTAAATGTACGAGGGCGAGTAGCAAAACACACATAAGACCGATAATTAGGGGAGAGGCCCTCCACGATCGTAGACACCATTTGCTTTTCAGAGTAACCAAGTGCGAACACCCGAGCATAAAATTGAATATCCGAAATAAAATCAGACAAGCTCTCCTCTAAACGCTGCACTCTAAAATAATGTTTCTGAATTAAGGAATTAAGCGCACGTGCAGGAATAAAATAGGTCAACAAGTTCGCATGGAACTCGCGCAAGGAAGTTTGGGCCGCTATGGCATGAACAATTTTATCAGCTAACACACCGGTGGCATAGGGGTAAATAATTTGGAGGACCTGTACGTTCGACATTCCAAAGACCAAGGCATGGTCCTGGAATTCGACCAAAAATCGAAGGAACGACACAACCTCACTCGCCGAACTGACCGAATAACAAGAAGCCTTTTTTAACACCAGACTCAAGGGGTGAGGAAGACTAGAAAACCCTGCGTTATAGAGCACCGAAGTAGACTGCTGATTCTTGCCTGAAAGGCCGTCACAATCTCTTAATGGAGGCATAGACAAAGGGGCCGACTGCCCATTTAACTCAACTTCGTCAACTGCCTTATTCGACTCACCTTCAGCTGCAGTAACGGAAAGGCAAGTGTTCTTAGGTTTAGCTGACAACCTCATCAACCATGAATCAACCTTCTCTAATAATGTGGAGGTTTCCGATTGCAATACCTCAACCTGACCCTTAAGGTCATCTTTAAGTTTAAGGAGAGCAAATCTTCGATCCTATGTAAATAGTGGCTCAGGCGACCTTGAACCCTCTTTAACTCATGAACCGAAGCAATATCAGTTTCCAAAAAATCCATGACTGAGATAATCTCAGTTAAGTTTGCCCGGATAAAGGACGTCGCCCCACCGACCTCGCTATCAGTATAAACAGGCACAGTAATAGGTTTATCAAGGATCGACTTTAATAAATTCTCATCGCTTTTCACCGTACCTTTTGACTCCAAATTCCTAATGAGCAGTTCATACAATAACTCTTCCTTTCGCAAGGCCCCCGGATAAGAGACATCTCGAGCCACCATAATGCTGTAACACTGTTAGACACACAGGTCGAAAGAATTCGAAGAGTACACTCACAACTAAACGGAATAATACTCGAATTCAAACCAGGCCCATTCAACCACGCTCCGGCAATCACTCTGTACCCCCGCGTAGGTTTACAAACATCCCCACAGGGGAAGGAATGAAGGAAAAAGCGCACGGGCCTGGGCCTGTTTCAAGCTAACATTCCTTTTAGCAAATAACCACATTTATTTTCAATACAAATCCCCTTAGTGGGTTTTCCTTTTAGCGTGTTAACACGTACAATATCGTTTAAATCTCAAGACAGCCTCAGGCTGTGAACTAAGTACATTCATACTGGGCATTGAGCCAGAACATTAAAAACAAAATTCAACCATTCAACTGCCCTCCGTTCAAAAGCACCCAGTACATACAATAGCAGAGAATCTACTATCCTTAACCAATGACGATGGAGGTGGCAGCTAATTTTGAAGGTGCCTGCCCGTATACAATAACATTAAAAGGCACTGGGTTACACTCATATCGTAGGACTGAATATTTCGGAATCCCAACAGTGAGATCCTCCCTTCGTTCTACCCCGCGCTAGTACATCAGTTTTATCATGTAGAAGAGCTTACCTCCACACCGTGAACAAGGCAGGGTTCGAAACACAAACGGACCAGCCGCCGTAACTCAAGGCACCGAGTACATCTGCCGCTGCTCGCTATCAGGCAAGTCAAGACCCTCACCTCTGTCCGTAGCTCGACAAACGAGCGGCAGGACGAAGGGAGAAAATCAACCTTTAGAAATACGTCGAAAGAAGTTAAATATTAACCCATAAAATGCCGAACATAGCTAATAATAGTAATAATAATAATAAATTAAAAACAAACGTCAATCTTAAAGGCGCAACCAGGCAGCCAACAAAGCCCAAAAGGAGCAGGGGAATTGCCTAAAACATACGGCACAATCATCTTAAAATTCTCCTTAATAATTACATAATTTGACGTAGCGTTTTTCATCAATATCACCTTCATTGAAAAACTTTTAACAATGTAGGGTTTACAATAAATGACTTCGTGAGTCCCATCCACGGGCATGACCCTTGATTATTCATTTTTTCTAGTACATCAGACCCTATTCTATCTTATTTTGAAATAAAATTCACTAAAGATTCACATCTCCGTAATGAAATGGAATGGCGTATGGCTTTTAGTGCCGGGATATCCCAGGACGGGTTCGGCTCGCCAGGTGCAGGTCTTTCTATTTGACACCCGTAGGTGACATGCGCGTCGTGATGAGGTTGAAATGATGATGAAGACAACACATACACCCAGCCCACGTGCCATTGGAATTAACCAATTAAGGTTAAAATCCCCGACCCGGCCGGGAATCGAACCCGGGACCCTCTGAACCGAAGGCCAGTACGCTGACCGTTCAGCCGAGTCGGACACATCTCCGTAAAATATGATCAAAGCAAGATCACGAAAAATTGATCAAAACACACGCAGTAGACAAGAGATCAAGCCAGAATGTCGTCAAGAAAAATATCACAATTCCCAAAATAATGGCAGATCACACATACCACATTCACACTAGGATACACGGTAACATTAAATAATATTTAAAACAAATACTAGTCCTTGATTATTATTTTTAAATTTTAAACTAGGTCATGGAAGATTTCAGATGACGGTATCGGCTAAAAAATACCATTGCGACGAAATGGAATGTAATGACGTCACGATATCACTTCAATAATGAAACTAAGCTCAACAACGATGTTCATGAGAATGTTAGAGATAGATATCAACGGAAATATCATGTAGAACGCCATTAACGCAGGTTAAAAATAAATATTCGCGTCTATGGTTCATGAGTTGCGACACTATTATTATCCTCCTAATATCATGGCTATCAATTAATACGTGCTCCACTCGAATAAATTATGTTCAACAACATATTCTCTCCACATTAGACTCAATTAATGGATCCATAAATCAAACACCCAGTAATTGATCCATTCCCAAGTCCATAAATATATCAAATATAATAACTGTAATAAATACAGTTAATGTAACAAATGCAATAAATGATCCTTCAGGATTCGGCTGTATTCCAGGCTCACATTTGCCTATTTAGAGCACACACATTAATGCCACACAAAAGCAAACAATATTTGCACTCATGACCTTATGTTATCTTTTAACCCGAGGTGAAGTTAAATTATTATTATTATTATTATTATTATTATTATTATTATTATTATTATTATTATTATTATTATTATTATTATTGTTACCGTGTTTTTTCGGTAGTTATGCGTGAAAGAAGGTGCGGGTGTGAACGGGTCTCAAGCTACGAAATTATAGTGCATGTAAAATTAACAAGGTTATATTTTCTTTTCCAAATAACGAAATAACAATCATGGCAGGTACAGAGTAGCAAGGCAATAAAAATACAATTACAATATTTACAGGATTTGGGCTTCGAGCCCCAGCCTCACACTTCTTGAGCAATTAGCCCAGTTTTACCCCCAAACACAAGTTTCAACAGAGAGGCAGAAAACCCCATTCATGCCTAGGAGCACTTGCTCCAAAATACACAGAAAGGCCTCCTTGAGGCGCGCAGAAAACAAAATTTTCGGGTTTATAGCAACTTGCTCTCAAAATTCAGGCCTGTCAAAGGCCACACCTAATTCCACCTTCAAGCTGTCCTCCAAGGACATATACACAGGGGTAAAATACCCAACCTACTGAGGTCTATTAAATGAGAAGAAGGTTAATTACATGACCTCTAAAATAACAATTAGAGAGGAGGGGATCTACACTCCTAATGCATTTGTTTTTAAAACCTAATCTGGCTCTAGGCCACTAATACAAGGGCTAATCCCATACTACAGAGGTGACTTGAGAAGGACACAATTTACATTACGTTCAAGAAGAATAGGTAGAGAAAAAAATAAGTTCACCTCAAAACAATATGAGTGGGAGCTCGAGAGGGTTAAGCACTCTCTATCCCAATATTTAGTTTAAAAGATAGAATAGATACAAGTTTCTTTACATTTTAAGGAAGGTTACATAATGGAAAAACTTCGGACCCGCCCCGAGAGTTAAACTGCTGAGCAAGCAAGAAAAGAAGTAATTAATCGGCCATTACCTGGTTGTTGACTGTCGCCGAAGAAAGAGGCGCTTCCCGCCCCCTGCTATGTACTTTACACACCGAAAAATGGAACAGAAGTGGCCCGGAGACCCTAAAATCAGCAGTTTATATCCTCTCGCGGAAGGTTCGAGGCGTTAGGGGAATGAGAACACCCTCCCACAAAAACTTTTATTGGGTAGGATACAGCAACATATTCAAGTTGGGGGAAGATACATCCAATTGGTCAGAAATTAATTAAAGAAATTCGGGATTGGCTAAATACAAAACAAGGGGAAAGAGAGGGCTATACAGCCAACTTAAACAATAACAGAAGGAAATTTAACAAGAAACAAACTTTTGAAATAAAAATTTCTCCAAAAAAACAGTTCTTTCACTCCGCATTAGGGTGCACTATTGTTGATCTTCAGTAGTGTCCTCTAGAAGAGAAAGTTCACACTTCTTTCTACAAGCAAAACAAAAATACGTCGAAAATGACACAGTTCAAAAACTCCAAATTTTCCACGTAGTGACATCTTCTGAGAAATTTGAAAATTAATACCGTCAATAAAGTTCAGACTTCCTCCAGCAGAGGAGTTTCAATTGGCGCACATTTTAAATTAGCGGCGTGGAGGTGTACCGCCCGGTACAGACCTCCCCCCCCAAAAGTTCCTCCAGGGGTGACACATGAAATTTGTTTGAAAACAAGGTCCAAGTTTTGATGTAGATATGGAGATTAATTGCCGAAGAATTTATAAGATTTTCTTAATGTGGTTTGATTCAGTTTCAAAATTTTTGTTGTAACTGGAGAAGTAAAGTTTTTATGGTTGTAGAAGTTGAATTCAGAAGATAAACTTTTAATACTTGAAAGTGATGAAAAATTTTGCAAGGTCCACCAAATATTGCTGTTGAATTCCCAAGTGCAGTAATTGCTGATAGTAATAGTTCATGTAGTTAATGTTGATTAAGTTGGATGGCCAGACCGGCCGTTGCAGCTTGCGTCCAGAGGAGGCCGCTCGGACCCCTCAAGTACCCTGAGATACCGCTCGCCCGCACTATGAGGGGAGCAGTGGTGTTGAAGCACGCCGCGCCCGCGGTGAACATATACAGGCTGCGGGCAAGTAGCAGGTCGTGCGCCGCACATCAGCCTTGGCCGGGAGGAGAGCTCCGGCTCGCCGTGCACATGTGGTCCTCGCTGGGGAAGAGGGGGCCCTTCCTCTGACCCAGTCGCAGCACGGCGCCGCGCGGCTGCGGGGGCACTGAAACATTAAAGCTAGGCGGCAGAATGCCTTAAAAGTGAAAACTCAAAAAAAAAAAATATATAACCTTCATATTCCTTTCACGATTATAGGAAGCTAGTTAACCCAGAAATTACACCGGTTTCACCTGTGACAGGTGAACCCTAAATATCCTCTCGGTGGCTGGATTGCTTAATAATAATGTGACCGGCGTAAGGAAATCTAGAATGATACACGGCCCATGAAATCTGGGGGCAAGCTTGCCCGCGGGAACAAAATTCTTGACCATCACCTGGTCACCTACCTTCAAATGGGTGGGTCTCCGTCCACGATCATATCTTTCCCTAACCTTTTCATGAGAGACTTTAAGATTGGCTTTCGCCTTCTTCCAAAGATCTTTAATATTATCCGGATCTATTGTCTCGGGTAGAATGTCACTCAGAGACCAGAGGTTAGAGAGCGGCGTGTTGGGAACGAACTTGAACATCAAAGAAGCTGGAGTAAACTTGTGAGATTCATGAACCGCCGAATTCAAAGCAAAAGCTAACCAATGCAGGGACGTGTCCCACCTGGAATGATCTTTATGGTGATAGGCAATTAGCGCGGACCTGAGATTACGGTTAACCCGTTCAGCCAGAGATGGTTGAGGGTAATAAGCAGAAGTTGTCACATGAGAGATGGACAGGTCAAAGCAGAACTTACGAAATAAATTAGATGTAAAAGCCTTAGCATTATCAGATACAATATATTGGCACGGACCGAAAGAAGCAAAAATAGAATTTAGGCAAGTAATGGTGGACTGAGCGGTAGCCAGCTTAGTCGGAAATAACCAGGAAAATCTAGTAAAGCCATCTACGCATACAAAGATGAACTTGTTGGCATTTCCCTTTGACTGGGGGAAGGGTCCTACATAATCGATATACAGGCGTTCCATGGGACGCGACGCTTGATGCGAAGACAAAAGGCCTACCTTGGTGGACATGGTGGGTTTACTGAGCAAACAAGATTTACAAGCTTTTACTAGTTCACGGATTTCACCGTCCATACCCTTCCAGATGAACATTTCACGAATCTTCTCACGAGTTTTAAAGATTCCAAGATGCCCTCCTAATGGGGTCTCATGATAGTATTTGAAGATCATAGGCACAAGAACAGCTGGAACGACAACTTTCATCATCTTATCATGCCTCGATGGGCAACATAAAACACCATTCCTCAGAACATAAGGGACAACATGTTCCCCAGAAGAAAGGGTTTCCATTATCGGAGCCAGCGTCGGATCTTCACGTTGGTATTTCTCGATATCCCTAAAGAGCATGGGAGCATCAGTTAAGATGGCATTGACACCAGATAGTATGGACTCGGGAGGTGATGAACTGTCGGCCGGTTCGTGGATCTCGACGTCGTTGGAAAACATACGGCTGAGTCCATCAGAGACAACATTTTCGGTACCTCTGATATGCCGGACATCGAATTGGAAGGCAGAAATACGGATGGCCCAACGGGCTATACGACCAGTACGACGCGGCCTACCTAAGACCCAGCTTAAGGCTTGATTATCTGTCTCCAGGTCGAATTTGACATGTTCCAGATAGAGACGGAACTTCTCTAAGGCAAATAAGACTGCCAACCCTTCGAGCTCATAGATAGAATACTTGGCTTCTTGAGCCGATAGAGTCCTAGATGCATAGGCGATGGGTCGCCTCCCTAGTTCAGTCTCTTGAAGAAGGACTGCAGCTACTGCTGACGACGACGCGTCGGTTTGGACGATGAATTTCTTCGAGAAATCAGGCATAGCAAGTACAGGGGCGTTACAGAGAGCTAATTTAAGATCTTCAAAAGCGGCTTGTTGAGAAGGTCCCCACTCGAATTTGATGCCTTTCCTACGAAGAAGGTTCAATGGCGCCGCTCTATTAGCAAAGTTAGGAATGAACGTCCTGAAGAAATTCACCATACCAATGAACCTGGCGATACCTTTAATGTCATTGGGAGGTTTAAAATCACGGATGGCCTGTGTTCTAGAATGATCGACCGCTACACCATCAGGTGACACAATATGCCCTAGGAACGACATAGAGGGCTTAGCAAAGGCAACCTTGGACAACTTGGCAGTTAACCCAGCCTTACGAAGGCGATCGAGAACTTCTCGCAGATGATCTAGATGTTCTTCAAAAGTCTCTGAAAATACGACGACATCATCCAAGTAGTGATATAAGTACTCAAATTTGATGTCGGAGAAGACCCTATCTAGTAGCCTAGTGAGTACAGCTGCTCCCGTGGGGAGCCCGAAAGGCACGCGGTTGTATTCGTATAAGTTGCAGTCCGTGGCAAACGCTGTAAGATGTTTAGACTCTTCGGCAAGGGGAATTTGATTATAGGCCTGATTCAAGTCCAAGATAGTAAAGAACTTGGCCTTACGGAACCATGAAAAACAAGAATGAAGGTCGGGAAGGGGCACAGATTGTAACACCACCTTCCGATTGAGAGCCCTATAATCAATGACAGGCCTGAAGCCTCCTTGGGGTTTCGGGACTAGAAAAATAGGTGACGAATACGCCGACTTAGAGGGCCTAATAATACCATCCTTCAACATCTGATCAATGATTTCTTTCAATGCCTTCATTTTAGGTGGAGATAGCCTATATGGTGGAAAACGGACAGGAATCGAATCCGTGACCTCAATTTTGTATTCAATAAGGTCAATAACACCAAGAGTATCAGAGAACACCTCTGGAAATGACTGACATAATTTACGAATACTATCAGCCTGCTCCTCAGGTAGATGTCTAAGGTCTAACAACATCTCATCCTGGGTAGGCGAAATAGATGAACATGATACAGAATTACACTTTAGCAAGGGAATTTTACAATTGGACGCAAATTTGAACGTGCACGACTTACTCTGAAGATCGAGCACAAGACCAGTGCGAGAAATGAAGTCCGCTCCCAGTATGATGGGGCAAGACAAGTGCTTAGCCACAAACAGTTTGGTTTTCCATGTGAATTTAAAAATACGAATTTTGACCTGTACAGAACCTAAAATTTCTAATGGAGATGAATTAGCCGAAACATATTGAACAGTAGATGAGCCATAGTCAGGTAATTTACAAACAGACTTCAATTTTGAATACCATTGGTCCGAAATAATTGAACAAACACTGCCTGAATCTAATAGAGCTGTTATAGGCTCGTTATTTAACTCAATCTTAAGAAAAGGAACAGGTGCGGGGGTATCCGCCGCAATCCTAAGAGATTCTTTTGGGCATTCGAAAGATGGATTTGCAAATTGAACGTTCCCTGAATTCACGACCTTTTTGCCAGGGGCTGAGCCTTGAGAAGCAGATTGAGTCGACTCAGCCGAAGCCGCTAGTCACATTTTATTATTGGCATTGGTGGAATTTGCACCAGAAGTTGAGCAGGAGGGGGTGCTATTTGAGTTTGGGCAATTCTTGGCAATATGTGAGAAAGCCCCACATTTAAAACAGCCTTGTGATGAACCAGCTCCATTATTTGCCCTACTAGACTTGATCAGTGGACACTTATTGCGAAGATGGTCAGGCGACCCGCAAGCATAACATTTACGAGGTGTGACTGATCGGCGAGGTGGAGGCCGAGTATTACTAAAAGAAGGCGGGGATTCTTTCGCGACACGCAAGGAATCGGCGTATCTCACTCCTTCCGCTGAGACGGCCAACGCTTCAAGTTCGGAGAAAATTTGCGGGCACGCCGCGAAACACAAATATGACCTATAGGGTGGTGAAATTCCTTCTACAATAGCCTGTACAATTTGATCTTCAGGAAAATGAAGGGCAAACACCCTAGTATAGAATTTAATATCTTGGATAAAGTCTGCCAAGTTTTCATCCAAACGCTGTACACGATAATAGTACTTCTGAATAAGGGAGGACCTGGCCCTAGCCGGGATGAAGTTAGCTAGCAAGTGGGCGTGGAAATCCTTAATAGATGACTGTTCGGCTATGGCTCTTACTATTTTGTCTGAGAGAACACCAATTTCATAGGGATAGATGATTTGCAAAATCTGACATGGGGAAAGAGAAAAAACAAGGGCATGATCCTGAAATTCGACTAGAAATCTTAAAAATGAAATTACGTCACTGGTGGTATTAACGGAAAACTTAGAGATACCTCTGAGCAACATTGCCAATGGATGAGGCAAACTGCTAAACCCTGGTGATATAGTAGGTAAAGGTTTCAATGGCAAGGAAGTTAATTCCGAACGTATATTATTCAACGATGCACGGCGTTCAGACTCGTCCAATGGGGCAGAGGTTGTTTGAGCAGCGATGGTTTTCCTATTTACTTCTCCCTTAGGATGCTCTTCCTCGCTACCTACATTCATCGTGGTGGGTTGATCAATTTTGGGAGGAATTTCCCCAGTTAACAATTGAGTGACCTTGCTAGATAACTCAGAAATATTTTCAAGTAGCGTACTAGCTTCCTTCTTCTGAACGTTATTCAACTTCAGAGACAACAGATCGTTAACTCTATTTGAAAAATTAAACAGCCTGGCTTGCACACGCTTAATTTGATTAGGAGAAGGATCATTTTCATCAAAAAACTAACTACAGAGGCTAGCCCAGTAATATTCTCGACGATCGTGGAAAGAGAGTCGTCAATTTCTTTCTCTCCCAAGGTGGGGATGGAAATGGGCAATTCAAGGGACTCTCTAAGCTTGTTGGTGTCTATCGCAACCGTGCCTCCAGATTGCACATTTCTGATAGTTAACTCATAGATCAACTCCTCTTTGCGCAAATAGTTAAGATGGAGAACATCGCGAGGGCCGGGCATGATGACAGAACAATTTTGAAAAACTCAAAAAATTCCAGCAACTGAGAAAATGGTTAGAGTTCGGATCAAAACAATGTTTAGCCGTCAAAAGGGGCTAAAATGAGACCCATTCAACCACGCTCTGCTACCACTTGTTACCGTGTTTTTGCGGTAGTTATGCGTGACAGAAGGTGCGGGTGTGAACGGGTCTCAAGCTACGAAATTATAGTGCATGTAAAATTAACAAGGTTATATTTTCTTTTCCAAATAACGAAATAACAATCATGGAAGGTACAGAGTAGCAAGGCAATAAAAATACAATTACAATATTTACAGGATTTGGGCTTCGAGCCCCAGCCTCACACTTCTTGAGCAATTAGCCCAGTTTTACCCCCAAACACAAGTTTCAACAGAGAGGCAGAAAACCCCACTCATGCCTAGGAGCACTTGCTCCAAAATACACAGAAAGGCCTCCTTGAGGCGCGCAGAAAACAAAATTTTCGGGTTTATAGCAACTTGCTCTCAAAATTCAGGCCTGTCAAAGGCCACACCTAATTCCACCTTCAAGCTGTCCTCCAAGGACATATACACAGGGGTAAAATACCCAACCTACTGAGGTCTATTAAATGAGAAGAAGGTTAATTACATGACCTCTAAAATAACAATTAGAGAGGAGGGGATCTACACTCCTAATGCATTTGTTTTTAAAACCTAATCTGGCTCTAGGCCACTAATACAAGGGCTAATCCCATACTACAGAGGTGACTTGAGAAGGACACAATTTACATTACGTTCAAGAAGAATAGGTAGAGAAAAAAATAAGTTCACCTCAAAACAATATGAGTGGGAGCTCGAGAGGGTTAAGCACTCTCTATCCCAATATGTAGTTTAAAAGATAGAATAGATACAAGTTTCTTTACATTTTAAGGAAGGTTACATAATGGAAAAACTTCGGACCCGCCCCGAGAGTTAAACTGCTGAGCAAGCAAGAAAAGAAGTAATTAATCGGCCATTACCTGGTTGTTGACTGTCGCCGAAGAAAGAGGCGCTTCCCGCCCCCTGCTATGTACTTTACACACCGAAAGATGGAACAGAAGTGGCCCGGAGACCCTAAAATCAGCAGTTTATATCCTCTCGCGGAAGGTTCGAGGCGTTAGGGGAATGAGAATACCCTCCCACAAAAACTTTTATTGGGTAGGATACAGCAACATATTCAAGTTGGGGGAAGATACATCCAATTGGTCAGAAATTAATTAAAGAAATTCGGGATTGGCTAAATACAAAACAAGGGGAAAGAGAGGGGTATACAGCCAACTTAAACAATAACAGAAGGAAATTTAACAAGAAACAAACTTTTGAAATAAAAATTTCTCCAAAAAAAAAAAAACAGTTCTTTCACTCCGCACTAGGGTGCACTATTGTTGATCTTCAGTAGTGTCCTCTAGAAGAGAAAGTTCACACTTCTTTCTACAAGCAAAACAAAAATACGTCGAAAATGACACAGTTCAAAAACTCCAAATTTTCCACGTAGTGACATCTTCTGAGAAATTTGAAAATTAATACCGTCAATAAAGTTCAGACTTCCTCCAGCAGAGGAGTTTGAATTGGCGCACATTTTAAATTAGCGGCGTGGAGGTGTACCGCCCGGTACAATTATTATTATTATTATTATTATTATTATTATTATTATTATTATTATTATTATTATTATTATTATTATTATTATTATTATTATTATTATTAACCGTGTGTGGTCACATATCCGCGTATACTAAAGCTCGATAAATATCAGATGACTCTAACACGTTTGAAATTCATCCAAATTATCGCAATATCGTCGAGGAAAGTCTGACGTAAAGAAACATACTAATAATCTGTCCCACATGACTTCAAATAAATTATAATTTAATTTCAAATTAAATCATTATTATCGGAGAGGTCTATTATTTTTAATACACTCCTATACTGCTGAATTGGGACAGTCAGAATGAATCTCGAAGACATCCACACTGCACTGACTATCTAATAGAGTCCAATACACATTCACACACAGTATCTAACTACCGTGCACCATGGGAAGAAGAAATGAAATATCTAACTACTGCAATACTAAGAGAAACCTATGCAAATGAATAAGGAAGAGTAATGTCTACATTCTGTGTACAAAGATTGACAGATATAATTTATAATATGGTACTTAAGTGAATGATGAAGCTGGATTTTTGCTGATGACCTTAGACATGGGATAGGTCACCCACCATCGAACTCCGTCCTCTCCATGTCCGAAGTCGCCTCACATTTTAGAACATCATTGTAGCTGCGAGGACGAACATGGAATATCAATGGACTTCCTTTGGCTGGTGTGCTGGCATCTTGAATTTATCTCGTTCTCCACGTAGTCTTCCTCTTCTGTTTTCCGGAATAGAATAAGCTGAAACTAACAACCAAGTCTTAAAATGTGTCCAGTACACACACGCGATGAGAAATATTATGAATTAATATGTATCTTCTCCAATAATCTTCTAAATTCGGAGACCAAAATTTTTAATAAATCTGAACTGCCGAATAATCGAACCCATGGAGGTCTGTAAATTGAGCGTCGGCGTATTTTCCAAGTAGAAGCACGCCCAGAAGAAGCAGTCAGAATCGGACGCAGAATAAGACGAGAATGAGCAGTTCCTCCGGGAAACACCACATTATAATTGTCTTGAGACGAGGGTGTGTCGCCGTGAACGTTTCTGATTGGTCAAGCGGGTGTTATAATTTTATTGGAGGTACAGTTAGATGTAGAACGGCCTTGATTTTATCGATAGGCTCGCCTTGGATTCTCCCCCGCCGGTCACGTGGCATACAGCTGGCTGTCAGGCACATAAAAACAATTTCCAGCTCTCCTCTCTTGCTTCGGAAATTCCGGTTTCGAGCCGCTCGCCTCTCGGTGATACTGAACGGGAAAATGTTCACCCTGGCTGATGAAATCATATTTTAACACACTGGGATATTAAAATATTCTTTTACCAATTTTGAAGGGGACAATATAAAGGATTACTAAGTATTGGAAAGGTTGTTTTTATTATTGTAACAATTTCTGATTCTGAATTCCAATACGGTTTTATAACGAGATTTATAACGTGTAACTCTGTGTTTCTCTCATGGTCAATTACTGGGTTCAATATTAACTTGCCCCAGGATTGGAACTCCGAGGAATATGTCCATTTACGCTCTCAATACTGTGGCACGTAATGTTCTTTATCCTACGGCACTGATTGATAATTTTACGGTTATAAAAACGTATAAAATTACGAATCGATATCAATTATTCGCAATAAGTTCAAAAAGTTACTAAACTGCAGATAAATATATTTAATTCAATTTTTGATTTATTTTCAAGTGTTTGTTGATATAGTATTATATTCTCTTACCACAATAAATCATGCGCATTATTCCATTATCTCAAAACTTAGCAACTTTCCAACACGAACAACATGATATATAGCAGACGGAGCCCGCAGGGTAACCGCTAATTTATAAATAAAATCCATTACTCTGTTCGTCCAAACATGGAACTATCTAGCGAGCTATTGAGTTCTAACTTTACGTACAGTACGTATATTGCTGGCCTATGTATTTTAACTTTTCTCAAAAATCATAAAGCTGCCAAAAGTTTGACAGAAATTCTAAAAAATGGTAACATTTCCTGGTAAATCTCCGTCTCTTATTTCCCGCTCACTCTGTCTCACTTATCACGTAAATGTCTTCTTCTTTTATCCATTACCTGAAACTAATGTGAGCAATGTGAGCGCTTTTTTCCTATCAGGCAGCCAGGCTCTAGCTGAAGCGAGCAACTTGCGGCCTCACAGCATTCCTTGGCGTGGATTGAGTTCCAGTATTTAATTCTTATTCTTTGCTGTTTTGGTTCCATACTTCATACACAACAAATTGAAAGCTACTCACTCTCTTAGCTGCATTCGATTCAATGATATATTATTACCAAAATGGAGTCCTTAGTGGTAATTATTACCTCTGATACGTCCAGCACTTTGGGAAAATGGTTAACAAGCTGACCTTCGGTTCAAGGAATCCCAGGCTCGATTCCCGGCCGGGTCGGGGATTTCAACATTCATTGGTAAATTCCTCTGGATCGGGGACCGGGTGTTTGTGTCATCTTCAACATTAGAATTCATCTTAGGCTGGGTCCCCTCGTCATAGGCACGCAGGTCGCCTATAGTGGGTCAATTCAAAAGACTCTTGAAACAGGCCATATGCCATTAAAAAACCCTCTTGTAACAATCAATATTCAATGATTTCTTGATGAAGGCGTTTATACTGGAAGTATTTACTCCCCGTCGTTGACGGGCTTCAAACTAATAATAATAATAATAATAATAATAATAATAATAATTTCAAATTGTTGCCATTACGGATTATTTTGACAACAGAAATTAACGTGGTACGTTACTGTTTTTAAATATAGGTTGGGTGAACCCCAGAATCTTATGGCCCTTCTGGAAAGACGTGGGTTCCATTCCCTGTTATTTAGTCGAGAAATTTAGAAACTACATATCCACTTTCGGAACACACGAAGCTTTATTTATGATTTCGTTTGCGGAGGATCCGGGATGCCTTCATCAGTTCACTAAAGATCCTCCTCCTTTCTCCCGTCCACTTGGTACCTGCTCTTTTTGGTACTTCATTCGCTGGAGTAACTTACCACTTGTCAATTTATATATATATATCGATTCAAAATCTCTTCAGGGTGAATTTGTGCGTTCTTCATGTCCACTTTTGTTTGTTGGTTTCAAGGGAAATTCTTCAGTTTAACAACTCTTTCGAGAATTGGGTGGGTTAGTCAGGTTTCTGGAGGCCTCTTAACATGTCCATAAAATTCTTAGCCTCTTTTCCTGAGGTCTGCCGCAATATTAGATCATTTTTCTGTGGATTTGCGAGATTGGAGGCGGTACCTTTCTTCCGTGTGTGTTGGTCCTAAAATTGCCCTCATGATTTTCGCTCTTATTTTGGGATATTGTCGAGCTCGCCCTTTTTTATGAAGTGTTAGAGTTTCCCATGCACGTAAAGCCTCAGGTTTTATTGCAGTATTGTAATGTTTAATCTTAACGTGGAGAGACATAAATGTTTTGTTGTAGATTTCTCTTGTTCTCCCATATGCTCTTCTAAGTTTTTGGACACGGTTGTTTTGGGTTATTTTTTCTTGTCGGTTGGTTTGAGGATTTCGCCCAGGTACTTGAAGTGAGGAACTCTGTTGATTTGTCCGTATTTTGTATCGAGACAATGGATGTCTAGTTTCGAACACAAAAATTCAGTTTTCTGGAAGAAGACATAAAGTCAGACCTTTCTGGCACATTCTTGGAGAATTTCAACTTGCTTTACCACTTCATCGCTGGACAAAAGGGCCAGGTCATCTGCGAAGGCTAAGCATGGAATTTAAAGCTTGTTTTCTTGTGTTCCAATGTTTACTGGGTTACAGCTATTTAGCGCTTTCAGTTCGTTTTCCCATTTCCTCGTCACCTTATCTAGGACGATGTTGAAGATGAGGGGTGTTAATCCATCTCCCTGCCGAACACCAGCTTTTATCAGGAATTCGTCTAAGATTTCTCCCATGAATTTCACTCTTGACTTAGTGTCAGTGAGGGGCTGTTTTGTCAACTTTGACGTTTTAGAGTCTAGTCCTTGTTCTTTCAGGATGCTGAACAGAGATTGGCAATCAACTGAATCATAATTCTTCTTAAAATCTACGATGGTACAAATGAACGGGAGGTTTCTGAGGGCCCTGAATTTTAGAGCGGTTTTGAGGTTGAAAATCTGTTCAGTGAACGATCTGTGAGGGCGGAATCCAGCCTGATATTCACCAATCTTATGCTCGAGTTGCTCTTGTATTCTTTTCAACCGGCATGCAGAGAAAATTTTGCAGAAGACTTCAAGGGGGGAGATTCCCCTATAGTTGTTGACATTAGTTTTGTCTCCTTTATTTTGAAGTGGGTGAATCAAGGAACATTTCCAGTCTTCGGGGAGTTTTTCGTTTTTTCAGATTTTCAGTACGATTTCTGTAAGTTCTTTGAGCGAATGTGGACCAAGATTCTTAAGGAATTCTTCAACAATCCCGTCCCTTCCTGAGGTTTTGTTTTGAACTTTAGTCGTTTAATGTGGCTCTGAATTTCTTCCTGGTTTGGTAGAGGTGATTCTGGGTGAGCGAAACTGGATGCTTCTTCAAGAAATCTTTCAGTAGGTTCGGGGCAGTTAAGAAGTTCTGAAAAGTATCGTGCAAGTTCTTGGCAGTTTTCTTTATTAGTAAGCGCCAATTTTCCGTCTAGTTTCCTGAAACATAACTTGTGTGGAATATATCCTTGGACATTTTCTGTGAACATTCTGTATAAATCCTTTGTGTTGTGGTTTCTAAAGTTTTCATGAGTCCAGTTGTTCTTTCAGGTCCTTTCTTTTTTCCTGCCTGATGGTTCTGGATACTTGTTTTCTGGTCTCATAAAATTCTTGTAGAGTTTTCTGAGTTTTTCTACTGTTGTATTTCTGAAATGCAGATTTTCTTATCTATAGGGCTTGGTCGCATGTTGAGTTCCACCAGGGGTGTTTCAAATTCCTTTATAAGGGTTCCATTTCTCGTGCCTTCTGTATGATTTTGGTGTGGAATTCTTCCCATGATTTCACTGGTTTATTTTCCAATGCTTCTTTTAGATCGGTAACAGGAATCCTTTTTATGTCCAATTTCTGTTGTTCAATTTTCTTGGGGTGGTATTTTCTTGGAGTAAATTTTACTTTAACTCTTGTCAGATAATGATCAGATTCGATGTTTGCTCTTCTCACTTGTGCATTGTGTACCTCTTTCTGTAGCGGATATGAGATAGCTACATGATCAACCTGAAATTTGCCAATGGATACAATGGGGGACCTCTAGGTTTCTTGTTTCTTGGGATGCTTCCTGAGGGATGTGGACATGATTTTAAGTTTGCACTGTTGACATAGTTCAATCAGTCTTGAACCATTTTCGTTGGTAAATTTGTGCGCCGGGTAGAGTCCATCGGGTTTCCTTGGACGGAGCTGCAGGAGAGCCTGGATGACCTGAGGCAGACAAGTCTCACTGTACCACATCGCAGTAACCTTGTCAGGATGCCCCGTTTAGTGAAGAATACTGCAATCGTCCTTTTCTTCACTGACCATAACAGGAGTGTCCAGCCAACCATTTTTGCGTATTACAAAACTTTCCTAGTGCCGTTTGTATTTTCAAGTTCCAAGATATTAGACTGCAGGCTTTCGGCACAATCTACCATTAAGACCAAGTCGTCAGCATAGGCCAGACTGCTTACTACATTTCCACGTAACTGAATCCCTCCCTGCCATTTTATGCCTTTCAGCAGATGATCCATGTAAACTACGAACAGTAAAGGTGAAAGATTACAGCCTTGTCTAACCCCTGTAAGTACCCTGAACCAAGAAGAATTCATTCTACCATCAATTCTCACTGAAGCCCAATTGTCAACATAAATGCCTTTGATTGATTTAAATAATCTACCTTTAATTCCATAGTTCCCCAGTATGGCGAACATCTTTTCCCTCGGTACCCTGTCATATGCTTTCTCTAGATCTACGAAACGTAAACACAACTACCCATTCCTCTTGTAGCATTTTTCAATTACCTGGCGCATGCTGAAAATCTGATCCTGACAGGCCCTCTGTGGTCTGAAACCACACTGGTTTTCATCCAACTTCTTCTCAACGACTGATTGCACCCTCCCTTGCAAGATGCCAGTGACTGCTTTTCCTTGTATACAATCAATGAGATACCTCGACAGTTGTTGCAATCCTTCCTGTTCCCTTGCTTATAGATAGGTGCAATTACTGTTTTTGTCGAATCTGAAGGTACCTTACCAACACGCCATGCTAATCTTATTACTCTATGAAGCCGTTTCATCCCTGCCTTCCCACTATACTTCATCATTTCAGGTCTAATTTCATCTATTCCTGCTGCTTTATGACTATGGAATTTATTTACCATCCTTTCAACTTCCTCAAACGTAATTTCACCAACATCATTTTTCTCCTTCTCATGAGCTTGGCTGTTCGCAACTCCGCCAGGAAGATTTCCTTTTTTCGTTGAGAAGATGTTCAAAATATTCCCTCCACCTCTCCAATGATTCCTTGGGATCTACTATGAGTTCACCTGAATTACTCAAATAGCTGTTCATTTCCTTTCTTCCCTCCCTCCCTAAGATTCTTTATTACTGTCCAGAAAGGTTTCCCTGCTGCTTGACCTAGCCTTTTCAGTTTATTACCAAAATCTTCCCACAACTTTTTTTTTGGATTCAACAACTATTTGTTTCGGTCTGTTTCTCTCATCTACGTACACATCTCTGTCTGCCTCGGCCTTTGTTTGGAGCCATTTCTAATAAGCCTTCTTTTTACGTTTACAGGCTGCTCTCACTTCATCATTCCACCAAGATGTTCGCCTTTTCCCATCTTTACACACAGTGTGCATTCCCTTGCTATTTCTACTACAACATCCCTGTATGCCACCCATTCTCTTTCTATATCCCAAACCTGCTTACTGTACAGTACAATGTTCGAAACTTCTCACTAATCATATCCATGTACTTCTGTTTAATTTCCTCGTCCTAGAGATCTTCTACCATTATTCGTTTGCAGACAGATTTCGTCTTCGATTACCTCTAAGTGTGGTTGGTAGTATTTAAACAGTGCGCGGAGTGAAGCCCATTACTTCACACCGTAAGGTGCTTTCTGGGATTTGCTATAATTTTTAATGAATTTCTCTTCTACTTCCGTTTTCGGTTTTAATTTCTTGCCTCTGCATTGCCTCTTTATTCTTAAGTAATAACACCGTAAGTCATCTTCTTATGTAAGAATCCCTGCGCCTAAATTTCTCCCCTGTACCGCTTTCCTTAAATCCGTAACTCATATAATCATCATTTAGTGAGGGAAATTTCATTTTTCCAATACATCCACTTCGTTTTTAGCTTTAGATAGAGCTGCATTTCTCGATTACAATCCAAAACCCCTAACTCGATTCTGATTAGCGTTAGTAAAGGGGTCTCGTTTTTATAATGAAAACTCCACATCTCCATTGTAAATTGCAGTAGGCAAGTGAGCCTGCCGTTACAGTGGAAACTCCCGAACGTGACTGCGAATTGCGGAAGGAAGCGTGGCATGCGATTTTAATAAAAACTTACCAACGCGCACCTTACATCGCAAACAACGTATGGGGTCCTTCCAGTGGCGTTTCTCGGATAACGCTGAGACACGCAATCTATATATCTAAAATAAGAGTTTTGTCTGTACATTGCTCAGAATTTGAAAAGGATTGTATTTGTGTATCACTTGTGTCCACAGTAACAAGGAAATGCACGTTTTACATGTCTGTCTGTCTGTCTGTCTGTCTGTCTGTCTGTCTGTCTGCCTGCCTGTCTGTCTGTCTGTCTGTACACGCATCATGAGAAAACGGCTGAAGAGAATTTAATGAAAATCGGTATACAAAGTCGGGTAATAAGTCTCTACAATCTAGCCCATAAATAATTTTATTCACGCTGAATGAAATGGTATTTTAGGGGAAGGCCTGAAATTTAATTCTCAAATATTTATGTTATTTGTGGTCATATATTTAATGAAAATCGGTATACAAAGTCGGGGAATAAGTAGCTATAATCTAGGCCATAAATAAGTTTACTCACGCTGAATAAAATTGTAGTTTAGGGGAAGGCCTAAAATTTAATTCTCAAATATTCGTTACTAATGGTCGTATCTTAACGAAAATCGGTAGGGGAAGTCGAGGAATAAGTCGCTACAATCTAGCCCATAAATAATCGTATTCATGCTAAGAAAAACGGTACCTCAGGGTAGGCCTACAATGGAATTCTCAAATATTTATGTTATTAGTAGTGCTATCTTAATGAAAATCGGTATGCAAAGTCGGGAAATAAGTCGCTATAATCTAGGCAATAAATAATTTTATTCATGCTGAATGAAATGGTAGTTTAGGGGTAGGCTTAAAATTCAATTCCCAAATAACTATGTTATTAGTGGTCGTATATAACTAAAGTTATATAGTATTATATTTGGGATCATTTATGTCTTATACATTGTTACCATACCGGCTATGATCAGAGATATTCATGAATTTAGATTTTTGTTATTAAGTCCATATCAGCGCAGAGTTACGAGAAAATGGGTAGACAGGATTTAATGAACATCATTATGTAAAGTCAGAGAATAAGGAACTACAGTCTACACTATAAATGATTTTAAGACTCCCTAAGGTCACAGAGTCGACAGAAAACTAAATGTGAAGGTCTACAGTATAGAAAGCTTATAAAATTGATCAACAATAACATTACGTTGACCATTGTTTGTTATGATATGCTCTGTCTTCTGTTACCACTCATCTCCGATAGATAGGACTGCGTACCGAGTATTTTTTTAAAAAATTTTGCTTACGTCGCACCGACACAGTTAGGTCTTATGGCGACGATGGGCGAGGAAGGGGCTATGAGTGTGGAGGAAGCGGTGTGAAAATGGGAATCCATGCAATAACATCTTCAAGGCTGCCGACAGTGGGGTTCGAATCCACTATCTCCCAGATGCAAGCTCACAGCTGCGTGCCCCTAACCGCACTGCCAACTCGCCCAGACGTACGAGTGTAACAGTCTGCCTAAATACTGGCGGGAAGTAGCTGGGGAGTTAGCATGCCATTCCTCTTTTCGTAATTTTTCCGATACTACTGGTACGTATGCAAGCTCACAGCTGCGTGCCCCTAACCGCACTGCCAACTCGCCCAGACGTACAAGTGTAACAGTCTGCCTAAATACTGGCGGGAAGTAGCTTGGGAGTTAGCATGCCATTCCTCTTTTCGTAATTTTTCCGATACTACTGGTACGTAACACACTGTTTTACCATAGCATTCGAGTTTTCAATCCCTACTCTGAGACACTGATTGGAATGAGAAGTGTGCAAATTTAACGAAATAATGGCGGAAAATTGTTCACGGCTGTCTGCGGCCTAGTCATTCCAGCTCTGGAACTTTGGACTGTTGGATCGGCACCGTAGTATTGTTCGTTAATAGTGAGAAAATGTGCAGTTTTTCATTTGATCGAGTATTGTATATGATAACATTGCTTTTATGGCTACATTCCTACTGACGCTTTTGTAATTACCTATAATGACTTCAGATAGGAAAACCACAAAGTCAGTCTTTCTGAGAATCCCGTAGCGAAGCACGGCTACGTCAGCTAGTTTAATATAATCTTATTCATTGCGTGTCCATGAATTTACGTAGAAATCCGTGTACAATGTGAAATACCGTAGCAAAGGGCGGGTGCATTGCTAGTAGTGTATTAATCCAATACATTTGTATGTCGTATAATTATTCTGTATCCTAGGAAACTGTTAACAATAGGGTTAATTGTAGCAAATATTGTTTTAAAATTAAGATGAGCAAATGCAGTAGAGCTAGCAAACAAACTAAGAACGTGTAAATATTCCTCCGATAAACTGATGGACGTTTGTCCGGGTCCTTGGTTAAATGGTCAGCATTGTGACTTTCGGTTCAGTGAACCACGGGTTCAATTCCATTTCGGACTGGGGATTTTAACTGTGTATTGTTAATTTCCTTCTGGATTGGTGACTGGGTGTTTTTATTTGTCTTAATGCACTTCTCTTCACTTACATAAAACACATAAAACCACCATCCATCACAGTTGCAGGCAATAGTGAATACATTCCTCCAGATAGGGTTTGCGTCAGGAAGGGCATCGGGAAATAAAAATAGGTCAAAACCATACCAACTGACGACCCAAATAAATTGTAAAAAGTCCAAAAGAAGACGAAGGAGAATTAGATTGTTAAGAAGGAATCCATACTTCCCAGTGTCACCTTAGTTAATTTAACTTAAACGCTTTTCAGTCTATCGGAGGAACTAGTTCAAAACATATATAACACTATAACATCCCTGTAAAAATATACACCATGTTAAACAAAGAATGACATATTTATTTCTACACAAACATCCTCAGATTCTATCAAATCACTTTAAATGGTGCGTATGACTGCACAATACTGTTAACGTTGTGTAAACTAGTCAATGCTAATGAATTGGTGATTACTGTATATGAATAAATAATGAATGCATTTGTCTTCTACTGTAACTTTAGTAAATTATGCGAATTTTTCTGTACTTATCTCAGCTTCTGTCATCCGTACACAGCCCACACACAGTTAATGAAGGTAACACACGATAGAAGCTAAGATAAGTACAGGACATTTTCCATAATTTACTAAAGTGGCAGTGGAGGACTAATGCTTTAATTATTTGTTCATAACATCACCAATTCATAATCATTGACTAGTTTGCGCAATGTAAACAATATTTTACATATTATTTAATGATTCATAGAATATGAGGATGTTCTTATAAAATGAAACATATTGTTCTTTGTTTAATAGCGTGTAGTTTTTACAGGTATAATCTCTTTTGAACTTTTATGTTCAAAAGACTGAAAAAGTTTTAAGTCACAAGAATAACATTGACAGACATTTCACCTATAGGAATAACACAATTTTAAATATCAAAAGAATGGCAATGTAAGGCATCGTCCACTTATTTAGTTTAGAGATATGTTCAACACAAGTCACCAGGAAATTTCCTACCCAAGTCTAGCTTAGAATCTGCTATGTTAGGAACATGATGCCTAGTATCTACTACCTGATCAAAGGTTGGCACCAAATTACCCTTAAAGTGTTTAAAAATGCAAACATTCACCCGTTGTAATCCGGTGGAGACTCATTCCCTGTACGGTCCGCTTTCAACAGATATAAGATCATAGCCCAATACGGATTCCCAGGTGGCGATACTTCTTGCGGAGGCGACAATGAGATTCACCGTCAAGCCGAGCCTTCAGGGGTCCAGAAGCTCATAGATACTAGAGCCGGCTTCTGGGACGTACGTCGACAGCGAGTTCTGTCACGAGGCGGCGATTTCCACTGCCACCGCCACCTTCCCCCCTCTTGGTACCTTCTTCCCCGTTCCTCCCTTGGTGGATATTCGTTGCCTCGTACTGAACTGTGGGCCGACGTACGTCGCGACTTCTTGGTGAATCTCTTTTCTTGTGGTTGGTCGTCACGCTTTGTTGGGGGCGTGGTTGGGGTCCCACAACAGCACCAGCTAACCATCACAGATGAAGCTCTGGTGGTTAAGTGTATTGCTATACTATGTGTATGAATGTACAATGTTGTAAAAATAAAAGATTATCTAATAACATATTGTTCTTATATTTGTTATATATATAAACTTTTAATCGTGTCAGGTCTAGACTTTAGGTACTGTAGTTCCTACTGAAGAAGAATAAATTTATTTCCAATAACTGCTTGGTTTCAGATGTTAACAATACATCGTATGACAGAATATGAAAGTAATGTATCATTTCTTGGTTCTACTACCAATTTTGGGACATGGCACAATATACTCTCATATCTTTTACGTTGAACTTCCGCTGGTATTTTTAGAAGAAGGACGTCCCAGACACGTGTAATATGAATGCCAGCAATGAAGCCAAAATATCAAGCCGGCACACACAACTATCAGATTGATGGTGGTGGTGAAACTTACCATCGCAGATGGTTCAGTGTACTGTGTATTCAAATGTTAGTCTATAACATTTAAGTGCACTTGTCAACACAGCACTTGCTGCTAACAGCATGGCAACCTACCTGTGAGTGAGATACTTCTGGTTAGGTTTGAGAGACATGGTGCGACGTCCGTCGGGACATGCAGATGGACACAAATCTACCTCCATATCCAAAGTGAAAGGGAAAGGGAATCACAGTCCAAGGAGAGGAAATCAAAACCTTGAGATTTGCCGATGATATTGTTATTTTATCTGAGACTGCAGAAGATCTCTAGAAGTTGCTGAATGGTATGGATGAAGTCTTGGGTAAGGAGTACAAGATGAAAATAAATAAGTCCAAAACAAAAGTAATGGAGTGCAGTCGAACGAAGGCAGGTGATGTAGGAAATATTAGATTAGGAAATTAAGTCTTAAAGGAAGTAGATGAATATTGTTACTTGGTTAGTAAAGTAACTAACGATGGCAGAAGTAAGGAGAACATAAAATACAGACTAGCACAAGCAAGGAAGAGCTTTCTTAAGAAAAAAAATTTGCTCACTTCAAACATTGATATCGGAATTAGAAAGATGTTTTTGAAGACTTTCGTGTGGAGCGTGGCATTATATGGAAGTGAAACATGGACGATAACTAGCTCAGAAAGAAAGAGAATAGAAGCTTTTGAAATGTGGTGTTACAGAAGAATGCTGAAGGTGAGATGGATAGATCGAATGACGAATGAGGAGATACTGAATCGAATTGGTGAGAGGAGATCGATTTGGCTAAATTTGACGAGAAGACGAGATAGAATGATAGGACACATCTTAAGACACCCAGGACTTGTTCAGTTGGTTTTTGAAGGAAGTGTAGGTGGTAAGAACAGTAGGGGTAGACCAAGGTATGAATATGACAAGCAGATTAGAGCAGATGTAGGATGCAATAGTTACGTAGAAATGAAGAGGTTAGCACGGGATAGGGTGGCGTGGAGAGCTGCATCAAACCATTCTATGGACTGATGACTCAAACAACATCCATGTATATTAAGACGTTTTGTACGTCAAGTGTATAGTAAGTGTTGTAATTGATTTTCATTGTGTACAGATTGTGTTGTTTAGATTATATTCCATACATGTGATTATTTTTTGTCCGAGTGATTTTCAACCAGGATAACTAATGCATGGCAACCTTTATGTCTGTGCTACTAAAGCAGAACGTATTTTTGTGTGTTTAATACTAGTATGTACATAGAGTAACGAGGTTTAAGATGGCAAAACCCTATACGGTTTGGATTAATCTAGGATACACAGTTATCAAAAAATCGCGATATGTCGATTTCTTTGAAACGTGTTGTGGGCAAAACCCAATATTTTAGACATATTAGGCTTTGGCATCTTCTTGTAACAGCCAAGCGACTTTTAATTCCGATATGTCTGATGTATAGTGTTACGGCATCTTCATAGCCATTCACAATTGGACATATCAGGGGCAGCGGTGAATAATGCAACAGTACAAGCGTGTGTTCCCGCTCTTTTTAGTAGTATTATTACTGTTGTCGGCGATTGTAGATGTTCGTTCAACTCCTTGGTATGTTATGAGTTTCACAACTGTCTCATACTGTGTGGAAACATTAGGAGCGTCAAACTCCTCAAAATGTATTTAGGTAAGTATAATTAATGTAACCAACTTGACAGAAACATACAATACGAAACTCGAAATTTATTGCTGGGTTCATTCCTTTTAGACTAAATGAACAATGATCGCCTTGTTGAACTGAAGGCGATGTCATTGCCTCCGCAGCTGCTCTGCGAAGAATCTGTTATCGAACAGAGAGAGACCTTCTTCCAATGACTATCGGGATAAGCCGTGCAAATTTGTGCTCCTATCGTACAACTGCCAATGAGAACCAGATAATTTATTTTAAAACAACAAATTTAACCTTTAGTTTCTAATGTATTAAACCTAACGCACTTTTCCTCATGATTGTTTTGTACCGGAACATCTTATGATTAAGGACTGACGAACTTACTGAAGGATTCAATTTCAGAAATGTTCATAATGTTGAAAATTTCAATTCTTCACAGAATTGAAGCATGAATATCACTATTATAAAATACATAACTTATTTAACTTTTGTTTTCAAATAATTTGGAAACCATTGTCCCCTAGATCGCTGACAGAAACTCCGAATATATTGACACCACTCTGCATGATGTTTTGATGGTAAACAAAATCTTAGTTCCACCTAAAGATAGCCTTTTGGATGACGGAAACGTCCAAGCAGAAGACACCTCGGTATGGAACATAACAGAGGACGTAGAAGTAACTGAAAATGCAACTGAAGCAGAAGGCATACCAGCACGGAAGAAAAGAAAAACTAATACAAGAAAGCAACAGAAGCAATTGCGAGACCGTGGGAAAGAGGCAAAGACTAGAAAAGGAAAATTAATTCCAGAGAAATTATTCCAGCCATCTGGTGTCTGTTGTCGTGGAAAGTGTTTTGAAAAAGTAAGTGAAGTCCAGCATCGGGATTTTTATAAATGCACAAAGGACGAATAACATTATATTTTGGCCGTAGGAATAAAAATCTGCAAGAAAGGAGACGAAAGGAAGGGCCGCAGCAAAACAGGTATTACACACGACCGACAGATTACTGTACAGTATTCTCTGAAATCAGAAGGAAGTCTTCAAGTGGTCTGCAAGAAAATGTTGCAGTCAGTTCATGGAATAAGCAAGTTAAAAATAGAGTATTTAGTGGAAAAATTAAAATCATCTACCGTTCCAGTTGTTTGTCTTGAGGATCAAAGAGGTCACCATGAACCCGCAAAGAAAATGACCCAGGAACGAAAGGCTATGTTGAAGCATATAGGGTAGTATCCAAAGTATGAAAGTCACTTCTCAAGAAGAGAGTCTCACAAGCAGTATCTACAGAGCCACTTAAACATAAGAATGATTTATGACGAATATCAAACGGAACATCCCAACGGTGGTTCGTACGACTTATTTCGCGAGGTATTTAAGTTAACAGGTTACTCATTTAAACAACCACATTTGATACATGTAAAACATGCAACGGTTTTATTTCGAAGATCAAGCGAAGTAATGATCCAGATCAAAAGAAACAATTGACCATGGAACACAACGAACACAAAGAAAAGTCAGATATGGCCTACAAAATGAAAGACGGTGACAAAAACAAGACAAATGATGACCAGACAGTATGGGTATTAGTTTCTGACTTACAACAAGTTTTGGACACTTCATCTCAAACGGCAAACGTTTCCTTTTACAAATGCCTGCTTGCAACTTATAATTTGACCATTCTGGATTTCTCCATAGACGGAAGCACCGCTGGTTGATATAATATGTGGCACGAAGCAATCGGTAAAAGAGGTTCAGAAGAAATTTCAGCATGTGTTGTGAAGAAACTTGAAAGTCTTCCTGAGGATTTGACCCACGTCATAACATATTCAGAAATCGGGCGGACAAAACAGAAATATTATCCCACTAATGCCCACCGTATGATGTATCATACGCAAAACGTGCTTTCCAAATTGCGTTATATCTAGGTCACCGTAACTGTTTTGCAATTTATAAAGGTATCATTTAGCGCACCAGGGACGCAAATAATGTTTCCTAGCTAATGGCCTTGTTGTTTTCCTCCTGTTACGATGATAGTTGCCAAGAAAGTGCGGGTAGCGCAGCAGGCTGACAAAAATAACGCACCGGTGGGTATTTATAATTATTGTGGAATTGAGCTATGAAAAATTAATCATATTTCAGTATATTTGTTACGGGAATAGTATGAGGATTTGACCTCGTATGATAGTTACTATCTTCACCGATCGAGATGGCATTCAAACACAAATATCTTTTAACGTATGAAATATCATACGCTGGGCATTCGCAAGATGAAAATTTTCAATTTCAGATAAAATACAATAACAGATGGGGAGGCCGTTCTGAACATTCTGGACAGCTTAGAAAATGGTGATTGTGATAATGACCCATTTTCAGAAGCAGATGAAATATGATTAGTGCTTACGGGAGCTGTTGATGGCAATGACAGTGATCAAGACGATGGGCCTAGTGATGATGATGATGATTGTGCTACAGCTTAGGGTGTAGGGAAGGGTGTACTTAGACAGGAAATGGAGGTCAGAGGGTAAAGAAAACTCCGTGTGGCTTAGAAGAGTGACTTGATGAATGCATTTTTGAAAATTCAGAGAGAGTATTTGCTGCAGCTGATGAGAATCAAGTACCACTACAGAAGGCTCCTACAATTACAGAATCCATTGATGTATCTTCCGAATGGAATAAATCCAGGAATCCACAAAAGAAAGTAAGGAAAGTAAGAAATTGGGTAAACAAGGAGCTTAAGAAGTCAGTGAAGTTTACAGAGAGAGATGTGCCAGAACCATCATGCGTTCAACAGTGGAGTGTCAGTAAGTTCACTCCAGTGCTTTGTTCAGTTCCATATGATGAAGTGATTACTAAATGGTGATGGAGAGAATCATGAAAACAAACAATACAATGTTTTCTGTGGTTACTGTTACTAATAAGTTTCTGTTGTATTACAAAAACAACAGTAGGCTTCAAAATTCGCTTCAGATCATGCTAACACATCATATGATAGGTGGGAAGGAGGGACCTTCCCCACGAGTATTCCTTGCCCCAGAGGGTTCTGAATTATTGAAATTCCATCTATAAGATCAGTATTCTGTTTTTAGTTCTAATTTATGTTGCAATAAATTATTTTTGTTCTTAGTAAATCATAACTATATTTGGTGTAATATGTTACTCACTACTGCCGAGCGTATGATATATCATACGCCAAAAAAATGGTCCTTAAAATTGAAATATTCAGATTTTTTAAGTATTCTTGCTTCAAGGATCGATTATAGATGTAATGTTGGAAAAAGTACAAGAAAACTCGAAAAAAAATATTTTCTGGGCATTAATGGGTTAATATGGCCTGCATGTTTTCTTTGTTTGTCAGCCAAAGTAAATTCGTTGATTGTGCGGATCAGAAGTTTCTACTACCAGGGCACACACATTTGGAATACGATGTAGATCATGCTGGAATTGAAAGAGTAATAAAGACTGCTGAAATACCAACAATGGTACCCCGAGAATGGTTTCAATTTGTCCGAAATATTCGAGGCAAAAAGTAATTTCAGGTCCGTGAAATGGGTCAAGATGTTTTCAAAACTCGTTGCAGAACAAATGACGAGAAGAAACATCGACACGGAAGGTTAAAGGGTTAGCTGGCTTGAAATGAAGTGGATCAGGTACGAGAAAACTTTAGGGCTAATATAGTTCAAGAATTCACTTGATGATACTTACGAGTACTTGACTTGCAGCAATCCAAGCGGGGAAAACATAGAAAAAACGTAAACCAACCGTAATGAATTGTTACGATGGTCCACTGCCTATAAACCCTCGGAAGAAAAAGGATCTATTAAATCTGCTTCCACTAATACACGCCGAGTGTCACAGTTTCTAAAAAAATCTGAAAACTGATGACAGTGTACCTGAACTTTTGGAGAGTGATGTTGAGGAA
Organism: Anabrus simplex; assembly: GCF_040414725.1. Classification (NCBI taxonomy): domain Eukaryota; kingdom Metazoa; phylum Arthropoda; class Insecta; order Orthoptera; family Tettigoniidae; genus Anabrus; species Anabrus simplex. The sequence continues at coordinate 87,310,609 of NC_090265.1, read as the reverse complement.
AATGAGTGTTTCGTGATTTTACTGAATAAACATATTTTTTGTTCTGTATTCTGGTATTAATTTAATAGCTTAGATAGTTTCTAAATTATTATCATCTAACCTATGAGCTCAAATAGTTTCAAGTATTAGAAAGAATTTATTGCAGCCGAATGGCCAAATTGGTACATACACGACATATATTACATTTCCTTAGGAGCTTATTCTGTATAATAGTATCTAATTATAATATTCAATATATAGTATTCAAATAGCTTTATCCGTACTCATTTCTCCCTGTTGTATTCATTTAAATGTCTGGTTCCTTTTAAGTGTGTACGGTTATGTCTTGCTATACTCAACAATAGACTTTTGCCTCTTACTATACATGGTTAAGTGGTACCTGTCATAGAGGTGATTACACAGTCCGCATACACAGTTTTTGGATGGTTCGTGGTATTTCTTGTTCTGGCAGATTTTATGGTGAAATCCATGAATTGCCAGTCTGGTGAGTACGTTCCTTAGTTTCTGGTTTTCGTTCACCCATCTCCTGTCTATCATAGCGTCTGTTGCATAGAAGTCTAGGGGTATTCTCCTCGTTTCTTCTCTCTAACCCCGATAAGTGTCTTCGCTGGCTTGGTGTATGGCAGGAATAATTGGAGTCCTAGGTCCTCTATATAGAATGTCTCTTTTGCTAGTTCGTAAACAAGTCTGGATGGGGCCGTTTTCGCTACTCCTAATGCTCCTTTTAAATATCGGGCTTTTACTTTCTCTATGGTCTTACGTCTGTCAGGGATAATTTTTCCCATATTACTTCCAGACCGTATGTTAGGACTGAGCTTATTTTCGCGTGGAAAAGAGTAATGGCTGTTTGTAGTGATAGGGAGGTAATATTCTTTACGCTGTAGATTCCCCTCATTGCGGCAGTTGCTTTTTCTTTTACGTGTTTCCTGAATGAGTTGCATGTTGTCTGTAGGGTGATTCCAAGGTATTTTTACGAGTTTACTAGCTCTATTTCTTCCCCGTCCAGTATCATTCTATCTGTGGCTGCAACTTGTCCTCCTTTTCTGAATCCCATGTATACCGTCTTGTTCTGGTTAATTTTGAGTTCGTTTTCCTTCGCCCAAGTATGTACGTTGTTCAGCGTTTCCTGTAGTTCGACCTTGTTTGGTGAGCTTATGACCATGTCATCTGAGACCGAGGTGGTTTTCCCTAGTATTTTCGTGATGTCTGCCGTGGCAATATTGAATAAGATAGGGCTCATCGGGTCTCCATGTAGTACTCCATTTGTTTGTACTATTTCTCTTGATGTTGAGACTCCATCATTGATTTCTATTTTGATGTAGGCCAGAATGTTGTTATTCGTTTCTGTGATGACATTGTTTTCTCCCATCATGTTTTCCAACTTTTGTAGCAGCTTCGTCCTGCTTAGTAAGTCGAAGGCTTTGGTGTAGTCAATGAAGTTAGTATGATGTTTACCTTTGAGGTGTCCTAGTGTTTCATGGATATCACTTAGCAGGTTGTTTATGGCATGTAATGTCGACCTTCCTTCTCTGAATCCGAACTGCTCGTCGGGAATTAGTGAGTCTACCGATGCAGCGAGTCTTCTGGTGAGTAATTTGCAGTATACTTTGAATATATTACTTTCCAAGACTATTCCTCTATATGAATTTGGATATTTTTCTTCTCCTTTCACCTTATATAGGACCTTGATCGTTGATTTTCTCCAGTCATCTGGTATTTCAGCAAGAGCCGTACATTTATTAAAGAGATCAGTCCATACGTCTATTAGTATTTCCACCGAGTCTTTCAGCATTTAATTGTAGATTCCGTCGGGTCCAGCTGCCTTACTGGTTTTTTTTTGTAGAGTTTATTACAGCTTCCACCTCTGTTTTAGTGAATGAGGTGGTATTTTCCTCATTACAGGGTGGTTTGATATCATGTGATATGTTCAAGTTTGACATGTTTAGTATTAGCTTGTCCACCTTCGGTGCCGAACAAGTGGGATAGAGCCACAATATTTGCAGCCTTGAAATTGGGTAGTTTCTCATCTTCATATCAGGAATTTTATGGAGTTTTACCTCAATTGTCTATGACTGGTTCCTGAACCTTTCTTTTTGCGAATTCAGTCAGCGATATCGTTCGTATCCACATGTTTTATTGACTTGTGTATTCATTTAATTCTAGTATTTTGCTAGCAGTCATCCCAAATTAATAAAGTCAGGGAATGTTTTCCGTCCCAGGAGCAATAAGTCGATAGCGAAAACAGTTCAGGTAATATAACAATATACATGTCGCTAGCACAATGTACAGTTTGTATTGAATATACGGAGGCAAAAATGATATGCCCAATGAGTGAAAGTATTTTCGCTCCCTTTGAAAGTTTTACAACAATGCCAACACAGAACGGCTGAAAACCCTTTGATGACCTTACCAAGTTAAAACTGATTTTGGGTAAACTAGCAAACCTTAAAGTGCATCTCCTGAAAAATCACGTTGGACATATCTGGTTCTGCCTTAGTACCACAGATATAGTATACTCACCAGTAATTCACAACAACATAACACTGGGTATATGAATGTATAATGGTGTAAAAATAAGATATTACTGTTGTATGTCCGGCGCTCCCTTCTCGCTCCGCCAGCCAGCTACACGCGCGCCAAGTGTCATTCTTCTAGCCTCGACGCGCAGCCCTCAGTGCGCGTGCCTGAACAGTCGTGTGTGTACTATAAAGAGGAACTCCCAGCCTGTCCTGATGCCCACTTGCCCCGGTGTCCCGCTCCAGAATACACCCTACGTCGAGCACGGAGGCTACTCCTCTTGAAAATGTGCTTCGACCAGGTGGACTGAATTTCTGGCAGTACGAGGTCTCACCTCTGGTCACCGCTCCTCTTCCGCTGCCCATATCCAGTCATACTATTACATACCGTTATATTTCCTAATTAATGCAAGCTCCCTTGGTTTCGCCAAGTAAGAATTCTTCCAACATTGAACTTGCTTTTATGAACTCAGCAAGGAAGGACTTTCCAAAACATTTATGTCAGTACTTCGGATAGTTTTCGACTATCGACTTTTCTTATCACAAGGACTATCTTTTCGAGATAGAAGTGGATGTAAATACTGTAAACTTGTATATAGTGTACAAAAGCTAGACTCTTTCTCAAGATTCCTAATTCATTTGCTTCAAGTTAAATTTCATTTTTATTTGTGTAAATAGTGTATTTTGCATTTGAAGCGAATAATAAAGTTGTGTTTTGTAAATCTCAACCTTGGTTACAACACAACTCTATGGCGACGAGGTAAAAAAAAAAAAAAAAAAGGAACGCAACAAACACTCCAATTCATCGGCCCCAGTCAACCAACTCTGTGGCGACAGGATAATAACTTGCTATTCATCCACTCCTTCACAACGAGGTACAGCAAACTCAGTGCCCTCATACACTTAGACATTGGCGACGAAGTCAATCAGTGCCCAGTGTGTCGCCCACTCAACAGACATTCCACAGCTCTCTGACGTGCGCTCCACCTGTGTGGCACGCTCCAGCGTGTTTGCTTGCTCTCTCTCTCACTCCCAGCATATACCGGTCAAGGTCGCGCCTACAACCAGTTCTGACACACAGCTCTCCTTGCTCTTTATTGCACGCATCTCGCAATGGCTACAGCTGAGCAACTCGCTACGGTATTCCAAGCCTTACAGCAGCAACAACAACAGTTTTTGCAACAACAACAGGCAGCATTAATTCAGGCTATTCAAGCTATTTCTGTCTCTACACAGCCATCAGCTATTCCTCCGTTCTCTGCTTTTGATCCGGCTAAGGAAGAATGGTCAGTTTATTTAGCACGCTTACAACAGCATTTCATCTGCCATTCTGTCACAGATGATCAACGCCGCCGAGCACTATTTCTTAGTTCAGTTGGCAATGCTACGTGTGAATTACTACGTAAATTAGGTCCAGAAGAAAACCTTTCTGAGGTACCATTCGCACAGCTCCTGGCCCGTCTCACTGAACATTATGCCAAAGCTCCTCACATAGTGGCTGCTCGCTATAAATTTTTTCAGAGCAGAAAGCAACCCCATCAGACACATACTGAATGGATAACTGAATTGCGTGGTCTAGCTAAACCCTGCCAGTTCATATGCTCCAAGGACGGTTGTGGTTCACCCTACACTGATTCTCTCATTCGGGACATGGTAATTTTACATACTCCTGAGGACAAGATACGTTTTGACGCTGTCAAGCAGAGTAACCCTTCTTTAGAAGACGTCCAGCGTATTGCTACGGTTTATGAGCTTACTACCAAGACTGCCGCAGCCATAGCTTCTCCACATGAAGTTGCTCAAGTCTCGACTCAGGCCCGCAAGTCCTCTGCTACAGTGAACCGTCCAGATAAGGCGCTCTCTACCAAGCATTCTCGCCAGGTTCCCTCTCGTAATGCTACAAGGAAGCCTAATTCTAAAAGCACCTCGAAACTCCTGCCTTCCTGCCGAGGCTGTTTCAAGCATCATGAACGTCGTGACTGTCGTTTTTTCAAAGCCACTTGTGAACGATGTAATAAACTTGGACACATTAAGACTGTATGTCGGAGTTCGCTCCGCCCTGCTAAGACTCCTGCAGCACGCCCGAAGCATATACAGCCCCGCCAAGACATGGAAGTTGATCAGATCAATCTTATTCTGCCCACAAGGAATTCTCACAAGATCATCGTTCCTCTCTCATTCTCTACTCGATCTGTCGATTTTCAATTAGACACTGGATCACCTGTCTCTATTATTAATCTGGCTACCTACCATGACTTAGGTTCCCCTTCATGCTCTCCAGCTGACATCCAGCTTGTGACGTTTAACAGAAAGAAAATTGACATTAAAGGTCAAATCCAGCTTCCGGCTAGTTATAAAGGAATTCAGAAGGCCATTCCTCTTCTCGTAGTTAACAACTACACTGCATCCAACATTATGGGCATGGATCTATTTAACTTATTTGGTTTCCAGATACATGACAACATTAACGTTGTATCTACATTGCATCCTACTTCTGACGTTACCGATCTCCTACAGCAGTTTCCTGAAGTCTTCGACTCTCAGCTCGGAACAGCAAAAGACTATACCGCTCACATACAGCTGAAATCCGGAGCTAAGCCTCGCTTCCTCAAAGCACGTCCAGTACCCCTAGCACTTCAAGACCTGGTCACGAAAGAATTAGACAGATGGATACAAACTGGAATTGTGGTACCAGTTACTTCTAGTCAATGGGCTACTCCACTAGTGGTAATCAAGAAACCTGATGGTAATGTTCGACTTTGTGGCGATTTTAGATCTACAGTCAACGCACAACTCGACACAGATATCTTTCCTATTCCACGTCCAGAAGACTTATTCCGTCGTCTCGCTGGTGGACAATTCTTCTCTCGAGTTGATCTTAAAGAAGCATATCTCCAGCTACTTTTAGACGAAGACTCTAAGAAATTTCTAACACTCAACACTCCTCTCGGACTGCTCCAGCTCCAGCGGCTCCCATTTGGTGTTTCATCCTCAGCGGCTATTTTTCAGCGCTATTTAGCTCAACTCACTGCCTCCATTCCCGGTTGTGCTAACTACCTGGATGATATTATTGTTACGGGAAAAGATCATCAGGAACATCTAAACAATCTACGCCTCCTTCTACAGAAATTGAAAGACAATGGCCTACGAGCGAATCTCGCTAAATGTACATTCTTTCAGCCTCAAGTTCACTACCTAGGACATATCCTTGATAAGACTGGAATTCGCCCTAGAGCACAGAATGTCTCAGCTATCGTCAACATGCCAGCACCTCAGAACCTCAAGCAGCTCCAGTCCTTCATAGGCAAAGCGAACTACTATAACAAGTTCATTCCCCGCTTCGCTACAGTGGCAGCTCCATTAAACGCTCTACGTAAAAAAGGTGTTAAATTTCAATGGACTCCGCAATGCCAACAGGCATGGAAAACCATCAACAACGCCTTAATTCAAGCTATACAACTCACTCATTTTCAGCCCGACAAGCTCATCACGCTAGCTACTGACGCTTCAGACTACGGTGTCGGTGCCGTTCTCTCCCAGAAGGATCGTCATGGACGGGAACGCCCCATCGCTTTCGCTTCGAAAACACTTAATGACCATCAACGTCGATACTCACAGATAGAGAAAGAAGCTTTAGCCATCATCTTTGGTATTCGCCGTTTCAATGAATATCTCTATGGCAACCATTTCCTGATCATTACTGATCATAAGCCTCTCGTACACGTATTCCATCCTGGTAATAAGATCCCTGAGAATTCCCTCAGAAAGCTTCAAAGATGGTCCATGTTCCTTTCTGATTATTCCTATCAGATTGTCTATCGAGCCACATCCCAGCATTGTAATGCTGATGCCCTCTCACGCTTACCAGTTGGTCCTGATACTGCCTTCGATTCTCAAGAATCTGAATGTCTTCAGTTGGACATAGAACTTGAAGATACTGTCTCCAGTTTTCCTATTGATGCTACCTGCATAGCTAAAGCTACGGATAAGGACAGTACACTTGCTACTGTGCGTACTTACATCCGCAACGGTTGGCCTCTTCAGAGCAATCTTCCCGCCCACCTTGCACCTTATCATCGTATGCAGCATCGTCTCATGACTCGTGCTGGAGTCGTACTCCTAGAAGCAGGCACCATCTTCCGAGTGGTTATCCCACTTAGCCTACAGAAACAAGTTCTCGAATTATTACACCAAAGCCATTGGGGTATATCCCGAACGAAGCAACTTGCACGTCAACACTGCTACTGGCCCGGTATTGATGCCGCCATCGAAAAGCTCATCCGTCATTGTGAACAATGTCAACTGAATCAGAACGCCCCGTCTTCTGATCTAGCTTCATGGCCTCCTGCTACTACTCCATGGGAACGAGTTCACATCGATTTCGCAGGTCCTTTCCTCAATTCCATGTGGTTAATAGTCATCGACTCACTATCGCACTTTCCATATGTAGTGGATATGCATTCGACTACTACGACCGAAGCTACCATTCGTGCTCTACAGAAGATATTTACTACAGAAGGCTTACCTCAAGTACTCATTTCGGACAACGGACCTCAATTTACAGCTACTGCTTTTAAGAAATTTTGTACATATAATGGCATTCGTCATATCCTAGCACCGCCTTTTCACCCTCAATCTAATGGTGAAGCTGAACGCTTTGTACAAACATTTAAGAGAAGTATGAAAAAAGCTGTCTCTTCAGGCTTAACTAAAGACCAAGCATTGCTCCAACTCTTAAGCAACTACAGAACTCTGCCCGGCGCTGATAATATCACTCCTGCACAGAAGCTCCATGGACGACCTCACAGAACTTTGCTTTCTCTGTTGCAGCCTCTTCCGGCCCAGTCTACGACCTCACCAACGAAGTTCTCAGTCAACGACAAGGTCTACACCCGGACATTCAGGTCAAACCCACTCTGGATACCTGGAGTCATCTGCAGATCTTTGGGTCATCGTCTCTACGAAATACAGACTACGGAGAAACGTATCTGCCGCCATCAAGACCAGATACGTCTGCGCTACCGCCCATGTCCAGCTATTGATTCTATTGCTCAGCCAGATAAATCTATTGCTGAACGAGCTTTAGACCATTTAATAACAATGGGTTCCTTTCAGGACGAGACAGCGCCACTCCGCCCGGTCCCAGCTCCGGACAATCCAACAGAGACATCAGCAGCTCCGGCCCAGCATCGCAGCCGCCGCCAGCGCCGCCGCCGTTTCACGCCGTACCGGCGTATTTAGGAGGGGAGGGTGTTGTATGTCCGGCGCTCCCTTCTCGCTCCGCCAGCCAGCTACACGCGCGCCAAGTGTCATTCTTCTAGCCTCGACGCGCAGCCCTCAGTGCGCGTGCCTGAACAGTCGTGTGTGTACTATAAAGAGGAACTCCCAGCCTGTCCTGATGCCCACTTGCCCCGGTGTCCCGCTCCAGAATACACCCTACGTCGAGCACGGAGGCTACTCCTCTTGAAAATGTGCTTCGACCAGGTGGACTGAATTTCTGGCAGTACGAGGTCTCACCTCTGGTCACCGCTCCTCTTCCGCTGCCCATATCCAGTCATACTATTACATACCGTTATATTTCCTAATTAATGCAAGCTCCCTTGGTTTCGCCAAGTAAGAATTCTTCCAACATTGAACTTGCTTTTATGAACTCAGCAAGGAAGGACTTTCCAAAACATTTATGTCAGTACTTCGGATAGTTTTCGACTATCGACTTTTCTTATCACAAGGACTATCTTTTCGAGATAGAAGTGGATGTAAATACTGTAAACTTGTATATAGTGTACAAAAGCTAGACTCTTTCTCAAGATTCCTAATTCATTTGCTTCAAGTTAAATTTCATTTTTATTTGTGTAAATAGTGTATTTTGCATTTGAAGCGAATAATAAAGTTGTGTTTTGTAAATCTCAACCTTGGTTACAACAATTACCAAATAATAAATTGCTGTTATATTTTAGGTGGATGAAACGTCAGGCAAGTGTACTGTAAATGACAGCAATAAAGCCAAAATATCTAAAAGAATAAAAGGAAACCTATGAAATAAGGTTGATAGTGGTGCTAATTACTTCTCAGGAAAAGCAGAACTTAGCAAGTATCGCCTCTTAACTAATCAGCAATTAGAAGTGAAACAGGAAGAAGTCTGCCTCTCCGAATAATGAACCCCTGACAAAGGGGAAAAAATGAAACGCACTGTAGGCCTCGGAAACTTACTACTTTTGGAGTCGTAAGAAAAGTTGTCGACGGGAAGTTGAGTAGGAACGTTGGAAGTGAGGACCATGACGCGAGTGGGAACAATATCAGGCTCAACTAGGAGGCCTGTGATTGCCAAACCACGCTTCCTGAAATCCTACTTATATTCTCCTCCTACGAAACTCGGAGGATACCATGGATGTTTTCTATCGTTCCTCCCCACACAGCGAACTAAACCGATGATACATTACATTACGATCACCTTTTTATACGGTGTAGGACCACTTTTAGCCTTGAAAAAACACGACCGATCGGCGATCCATCGATTCAACAGGTGGCGGAAGATCTGCTCGGGTGTTTTATACCACAAAGGCAGCAGCAGGTCTTCCAATTGGCGTAAACTGCATGACGGTTGTGATGTAACACGAACTCGCTTCTGGAAGTTGAGCAAAATATGTTCAATTGTGTTCACATCCGGTAAATTTTGGAGCCACGGTATTAAAGCAAATTCACCGTTGTTTTCTTTTTGCTAGTTAATAATAAATAATGAACAACTGAAATAATTTGTTCACCCCTTCCAATATCCACCAACTTGAGTAGGCCTATGGCTGCTCCTTGGACACCTCTCACTTGGGTCACTCCAGCAACAACAAACGTGGCGAGCTATGTTGTCACCTTAAATTAATACTCGAACGAAAGAAAATCTATCTCCCTGGAATTACTCCCTTCGTTTAAAAACAATGAATCTAATACCTCACAAGTTAACGTTAATTCTCTTGACTAAATAACAATAGCGTTTCCCAATACTAGCACCGAATGATAATTTAGTCTCCCATTTGTCGTTTACCAAAGTGTGCAGGCTAGCCGACCTAGCTAGTCCCGAACAAATGGTTTCGTACCTGGGCTCAAATGTTGTAATCTCCCTAGCGTGAACAAAATCATTCCTTTCAACCTCTAATCAGATCTCTTAAAACGCATTTAAATATACGAAATGAACTCATGTTTCCACAACATTTGCACGACAGAAATTAACACCAAACGAATACAATATGCTAGAAGGTTTGAGTAAGTAGGTCTCATAAATATTTGTCTTCCCAAATTTCATTCAATGGGATCGATAGTCTATACCAAACCACGGCTTTCAGAAAACTTTCCCGTGTAATACAATATACTCAAATAATCCTCGGACATCTCTAACACAGAATGCCGGCATGAAACAATCTGAAAATACCTCAGGACAATCTCCCGGCAATCTACTTCTCAAAAACTACAAAACTTCAACCGCCTGAGCCAAAACCAACCTTCCTTCTACAACACTGATACGGGATATCTGATCTACAACTACATATACTTCTGAGGGCGTAAACCTATTTCCCGCATACTTCTTAGCATTAACAACATTTCTTCAATAAACCGACACTCGGCGCTTAGACTCCCTGACAAAATTTCCGAGTAATAATTCACAATGCATCTCACAACAATTTTTACCATGCAAAAGACATTTCCCTTCTCAAAATCGCACACTATAAGACAATTCTAATTTTCATCGAAGATATGCGCTTCGCTACTTCCCTTACAGATTCCACGCGCTATATGACAGGTGATCGCGACCCGGATGTACAACTCACGGAATACGTTACAAATACCAGAATATTTTCATAAAAGTTTTACATTTTATTTCCAGTGGACAATAGAGTTATCAAAACACGTCAAATATTCTACTGAACATAACTTTTTTTGCTAGGGGCTTTACGTCGCACCGACACAGATAGGTCTTATGGCGACGATGGGATAGGAAAGGGCTAGGAGTTGGCAGGAAGCGGCCGTGGCCTTAATTAAGGTACAGCCCCAGCATTTGCCTGGTATGAAAATGGGAAACCACGGAAAACCATCTTCAGGGCTGCCGATAGTGGAATTCGAACCTACTATCTCCCGGATGCAAGCTCACAGCCGCGCGCCTCTACGCGCACGGCCAACTCGCCCGGTCAGAACATAACTAGATGGCTCCCAACTCAAACAACTGACATCAAACTTTCGTGTAACGATACTTCGACTGTTTTACCTTCGAAATTTATATAAAAAGTAAGAAGATTTTACTTTACGGAAATAAACCAGCCCTCGACACAAATATCATATACCTCTCATTAAATACACAAATTTAAACACTCACAAGAAAATATTTCCCTATATTGATTTCCCAAGATGTGAAACTTACGTCGTACATTACAGACTTTGAAACACAAACAAATGGTTGACCACAAAATTTCGTCACAAAATTTACAGGACACTAGGCATAATTAAATAAACACTCTATGAAGGGGGTAAGTCACATTACCTTATGTACCACATCAGGATCCATCGCGAAGGTTGTCACCAGCTTTCTATATTCCTTAGCCGGCCATCATAAATACATTCCTGGACTTGTTATACATTTTATTCCCTTATTTGGGATTTTCCTTTTGATGCGGTGGCTTTTATATTTTTCTGAACCTGTAAATAATTACACAAAACATATATCTTCACGCGCAAATTGGCTTTTACAATTCCGCACTCGTTGCACAAACATTTCCCGCACACGCTTTAATTTTACGTACATGAACTGTTATAACCAGCGTTAGGATTTTTAGGTGCAAATTTCAGTTGAAAAGAGGAAGGCAAAAAGTTCTCAAAGGTAAAAAGGAATAAAATGTTGCTGGTTTATTCAACTAATTTAACGATTTCTCTTCCCTCTATTCTAGTTTATTGAACTACAAACAAGTACATCAAATTGCCACTCATCAAAAGAAGGAAAAAACATGAAGATGTTGTACTTCAAGGTATTAAGCATCTCTACATTTCTAAAAGTAAATCTGTTTCTACTAGGAGATAGAATGTCTTTGTAGATGCTAAAGCTTCTTTCGACATCAACAGAAACCAGTGAAGCAAAACTTGTATTCACTCGGAATGGCAACTCTACAGATATGACGAATTCCTCAATGTCTGGATTCTTCTGAAGACTAGACTCAAGTTTGTCTTTGGGAAAGTCATCTACCTGCTCCCTCACGGAAGTAAAAATATCCCACTGTTTTTCCTTTTCCAGGCCTTGTTCTTCTAATCGTTTAATAACCGCAGTCAAGCACTTAACTATGGACACAATATAGTTCTGTCTGCAAATTATGTATTTTCTCCGGTAACAGAAGTTGCTGTGCCTTGAAAATTGCACCTGCGTCGGCTGGATCCAAAGAAAGCACAAACTCTCTAATTTTGTCAAAATTCCTACACAACATAGCAGCACACTCAGTCCAGAATCCCCGGCGAATAATGACCGGGAAATTTGGAAGGGGCAGGCCAGTGGTTTCCCCGCAGGCAACAACACGTCTCGGAGCTTTCAATACAATCTTATTCAGGGCAGAGATGAATTGATTTGCGATGTCGTATTCGTTCCTTATGGATTCAGAAACCCTGTGAAAGGCATGAACCAAGCATGCCACATGCTTTAAATTAGTAAATAAAGGTTTCAATTGGTTAAAAGCTGAAACCATTTATGGAGCTTGGTCCGTAACCACAAGAAGAAGTTTTTCAAACTCGATACCAGTAGGCCAAAGTTTTGGGCAGAAGCTCATAATTGATTGCATTGCTGTACTGGCGTTGGCTTTCTGAAGCTCATACATTTTTAACAACATGGGCGTAACGTTCTCCCCTGCTAAGGGAGAAACTAAAATGTTCAAAACATATCGTTCCATTGAGTCTATGGTTTCCTCCACCATCAGACACTTTCTCCTTGATTCTTTGTATGGTTTCTTGGCAAACAGGCTCCATGTAGTTTTTTCTTAAAGTACTCTCATCGGGCATCGACATTTTTGAGTATTTTTCAAGAAATCCCTTGAAGGCTGGATTGTTCACCTTATTGAGTGGAATTCCTGCGTGTGTAAGAGCTGCACACAAATCAATGTTTAATTCATTCAAATTTTGGCTTTTTGGAGAATTCTGTTGAAACGCATTTCATAACAGAGATTGCCGCGATTTGTTTGCTTGAAGAGTTTTATTCATTTGATGCTTAGTGCTGGAAATGTGTTGTTTGATGACATCTCGCTGGTGTTTTTCACCTAACAAGATTCTTGAATCACAAATAGTACATCGCACAACAGTTCCATCAGTGTCTATGAAATCTTGTTTGAATTCCTGAGCCAAAGCAATAAATGGGCACTGGACACCTTTGGCATGGTAAAATTTAGTAGTACACTCGTCTAGTAATGTAACAAAGTGCTATCACCAGTTCACTTGCTAACTCAATGAGACTATCACACAACTCACTCTTGCGCTCACTCGCTCAATTGCTATCCACACTTTCTTTAACACCGCGACAGTTACCAGAACGTTCTCATTCATGCTGGAACTGAAGTCTCAGCGAATTCTAGTAGCTCCGAACAGAACCAATTCTCAATTCTGGGAACTACGCGGGTGCGGTTGCTGACATCTCTGCGTCACCAGTCTCCGCCTCCATGCGAACAGATGGCATCTTTCACAGTAACAAACTCACATTCACGAACAGCAGGCTACTGGTTCTGGTGGGATAGAATCACTCATTGTCAATTGCATAATTGCGGGCTACATTATAGCGGTAAAGCGAGAGAAAGAGGTTTTGTCGAACACACAATTATTTTCCGTTGTTGCAAGTGTGCTTTCAACTCCCGCGGTGTTTAGGGAAAGAGGTAGGCTTACTATTCGCACGTACACAGCAAGCTGAGGAGACATTAATTCAAAGTTAAATATTTTATATTGATTATAAATCTTATAGAATAAATTGGAATTCAAAGAAAAAGGGGGAAAAGGAGATTATGGATATGGTTAGGGGAAAAAGGGATAAATGTCCCAAAAAAGAGAAAAGGTTGCGTGATAAATGCCTCTTTTCGCAGCTAGAAATAAAATTTCACACTGTGATATCTTTCCGAACAGCTTTAATATACCCTAAAAAGTGCGCACCTAAAAATCCTAACCCTGTTTATAACTGACAGTTTCATTCGCTATTCGAAGTGTTTTACTAATTCCTTGGCTACTGTCAAATTCAATCTGACTGACTAGGAATTATCGAAGACAAAATTCACTAGTGTTACAGAAATACTTTCACCTCTACTGATGGAGGCTATGTTCCAGACTAGCCTACACGGCTAAAACCTAAGCCTGTTTTCGAACTTAATCTGTAAACGTTGATTTGGAGCGGATACAAAGTGATGTGGATTCACTCCGAGTTATCAAGCGAAAATTACCATTTTATTGCATCGTAATGATGTCATAGACCAGACACTGACAAAATTGCATGTCCAAATAATTTTAACCGGCACTCGTCATACGGTATTGGAAAAAGAAACCGTTGTTTTTTCTATTCGTCCAAGGATTAAGAGATTTTTAAATAAGTTTTTACCTTCCAAATTGAAAGTTCACTCAGGCACTATGCTTCTGACGATGTCACAGAGTTTTAACAAACATGTGCGTCTTTCAGGATGTCCCTTATGTGAGCAACTAGAGACTTCAAACCTTAGTCATTAACAATGAGTTACACTTGTAGTTTTCTTCCGTCAATTTCATCCCGATTCCTCTCTAGATCAAATACGACTGGCATAAATTCCCGCCAAGCATCCTATATTCTTACACCCATACGTGACCTGACTTCATTTCTTCATTCGTGGGAAACAAAATACTCCCTTGCCTTTCCATGTGTCTAGGCTGACCAAGAGAAAAATACGAGTCGAGCTCCTCACGCTGCTTGCCCGCCTGATTCAAACTTTTCGAACTTCTCCTTTACGAGCTCTGGATCACCCCTCGGGTTCAAGACTCCGGTTGTTCCTAGCTCAAAGACCTTGGGTTCAGTACCTAATATGATAACCTACTGCACTCGTCCATACAATAAAATTCCATAGGTTCCCATACGACATACACAAGGAAGTTCAAATTATTATTATTATTATTATTATTATTATTATTATTATTATTATTATTATTATTATTACATAAATGAAGAATTTGAAGTACTGTAACTGTCTTATTTCATTTCAGAACGCTATGACATTGGTGACGCTGCTATTACCAGGAAGAATCTGGGCTGCCAACCAGTGTGAAGACACTCGAGCGAACGATTTCAACCTGTCAGTTACCAGTCGAAGGAACTTCACTGGACATAGAATTGTACAAGTGCGGATACAATGAATATGTGGTATGTTTATCTTAGATTCCTTTGGAATGAGTACGGATAAAGAACAATTTCCCTTTGCTTACAGGTGGTTACAGCAATGGGAGGTTCTTCCTTGAGTTACACCCCGCCAGTAATTCTAGACGTCGATCATCGCCAATTAAATGATCATGGCTCTTGTTCCACAATGATGACTGTCACAACAACAAGTGAGTTTCAGATCACTGATATAGCTTAAGTTGTTCATTGTAACCGAAAGTTAAAAATATATGATTTTAGTTATTTAACACATACAGTGGCTCAAAAAAGTATTGGTCTGTCGAGATATGCTACATGTGAGGACGAGGAATCGAATGGAATTATGATGAAAATTGACATATACTAGAATCCTTGATTATTTATCATCTTGTGTAACATGTGCATTGTAAAAAACATAATTTTTCCATGTCCACATAACTAAAAAACCATAACTTAGAACAATCATTTTCACTTGCCACCAAAAAAGTATTGGTCTGAATTAACATAACGCAGTTTCCTGATCCTTCGTGAACGTTCCAGTACTTCGTAGGTTCTCCTTTCCTCTTTATAATCTCATCTAACCTATTTGGCATCGATCGTACCAAGGTTTCCGCAGTTTCCTTTGATATGTTATTCCATTGGGCGAGTAAGACTTCTTCCAGGTCAGCTTTTTTCGATATTGTACGCTTTTTCATGTTTTGCTCCAAATAGTGCCACAAATTCTCGATAGGGTTGATGTCGGGAGATTGCGGTGGAGTTTCCATCCAACGAGGTGTATTATATAACAGCCACAGCTTCGTATTCAGGGCTGTGTGTTTGGGGTCGTTATCTTGCGTAAACGTATACTTTGCTGAGTGTCCCATTTTTTGTACCCTTGATGGAAGATGTGTCTTGAGGATGTTCATGTATGCTTTGTGATCCATAGTCCCTTCAATAAAGGCTAATTCACCTTCACCATTCGTACTCATGCAACCCCACACCCTCTGGGAACCACCTTCATGTTTCACCGTAACTGTCAGATTCGTTTCTTCAAGTTCAGAATTCGTTTTCCTCCACACAGTCACTCGTCTGTCTGACCGGAAGAGGGTAAATTTACTCTCATTGGTAAAAACGACTGTCTTCCAATCTTCATAGCTGTAATTTATGTGCTCTTTAGCGTACGCAAATCTCTTCTTCCTGTTAGCCTTACTGCTGTACGGCTTTCTACGGGCTGTTCTGCCCGCATATCCTCTCTCGCATAGCACATTTCGGATGGTTTCAGGCGACGCTTGCACTTCTACATCTTCTTGTAACGCACTTGCTATCTTCAGCGCACTTAGTTGAGGATTTTGGGACACTTCACGCACAATTTGCCATTTGTCTTGTACTGATAACTTCGAGGGGTGGCCACTTCTTGGTCTATTTTCTATTGTCTTTGTTCTTTTGTACCTGTACACAATATTTGTAACAGTTGTAACAGCTCATCCAATAATTTCACTTATGTCCTTGAAAGATTTACCATTTTGAAATAGTCGCACTGCAATCCTCCTTTCTTCCACAATTGTTTCTTTCATTTTCCTTTCCATTGCTAGCTGAACGCTAAAACAATGCTGAATATTACTTTCCAACGTCTCAGCACAGACATCATGAGCCTGAGTTGCCGCAGAGAGCACGATATCACGTTGATATTGTTTACTAGACCAATATTTTTTTGGCGTGTAATGACGCACGTCATTCTATTACTGGTCCGTTTGCAAAGGGCGTGAATCTCCTTGGCTCAATATTCAACCTACTTATGGTACTTGACTGTCCTACATATTATCCGCACACTTTATGTTGGTGCATTTACACCCTAGTGCTGAATCGGTCGACCTCGGCGATCTTCGAGATTCGTACTGGCAACCTTTGAAACACAAACTATGAATCGCTTAAGCATCGTTGTGCGACATCTGGCGTACACTTTACGTACTAGTACTGTTGTTGTTTACACAACAAAGCCAAAGTATAGAATTCATGCTAGGAACAAGATTCGCATCGAGAAATGTTTTATAATGTTATATAATGTGTATGTGACATAGTTGTTGGCTTAAGATGATAACGGTTTAGAAACTTCGTATCGATCGATCATATTCTCGATTCAATTCAGATTTCATTTTCCTTCGGTTGGTAGCACTATCGATACCGGGACACCTCCCTCCTTACTCCTCACCCCCGTACACAAATGCACCAACATAAAGTGTGCGGACTATATCTACATACGTGTGATTCCATTATATGTTTCGTTATTTGTACTATACTGTTCCGTTCATACCACGGCTATGGACAGACCAATACTTTTCTGAGCCACTGTAAGTCAAGCTCAGTAATATTTCAAGGTGAGCTTTCTACCATTTGAATCGGGCACTTAATTCTAGCATGCAACTTGCATTTTTGAGATCACACATTTCTCCCCAGTTATAAGTACCCCTCCCCTACCTCATTTAACCCTTAATTGCTCAGAATTAGTTATTTATCATTTCAAACACTTTTATCATATAACTAAATCACTCATGAGCAGGATAAAATAGCAAACGAATTTACTGCTACAGTGAACCGTTCCCATCCATCTAATTTGAGCATGCCAGGATAGGTTCGGCGAGCTCGCGGAACGTTCGAAAGGGGCGGCAAAACTAAAGACTAACTTCCGAAGAAGTAAATACCAGAGGTATATGAGAATGGCGAACAGTTGCATTTTATGTGAATAAGAGACCAAGTAAAGGGGTAAAATCGATTTATTTATCCAAAACGCATGATATTAATTCAAACTAAAATGAAAATTAAACTGAAAATGAGATAATTGGACTCCAATGTCCATAAATTTACAGAACATGTGCCGCGCACATATAAATACAATGAAAAGAAAAACACTGCTCGGATCAAATACCGATCAAAACTTAATGAATAATCAAATTACAAAAGAAATTTACATGAAATCTTGGAGTGAAATCTACATCTTGCATTGTATTGACGCCGATAAGATACTATGCCGGTTATCCCAATGGGATTGCGTTAGCGAAAACGTCCATAACATGTTCCTCGATAAAAGAAAATCACGCTAGTTTCAATCCCCAACTTACACAAATAATTCATAAAAATATAGACACATTACAATAAAACCAGGTTCCCTAATCTTAAAGCTATCGACAGACCGTTCTGTCGTCAATGATTCAGCACTGAGACTGGCTTCCCTTAAAATTAGTATCGGGCTAAGTAGAATGCAAATGCTTTACCAACGTTGACACAAAAGATATGAACAACGACAAAATATAACAAATCACACACATTACACAAATATATACAAATCACACAACAGAAAAATCAGGGCGTTTGAAAAATAAACACATACAAATATGCACTTCCTCCTACTAGTGCCTCTCAGTTGTATGGCCCAGTTAACGGAATGGGCGTTTAGGTAACGCCCCTCTGGGATCAGCTGTTAAGGCGCTCTTCTTAGTCAGCTGGCTGTAAACGTCAGAATCTTTACCTGCGGGAAAGAGTACACAGCGACCGGTGGGGAGCCATTCCTTCAGAGCTTATTTTCAAGGGCAAACTCCTCGCTACACAGCAGAAACCTGCTTCCTGTTCTGTCTTTCACGTTTCAAGAGAAACATCATTTTAACAATTCAGCTGCTACTTTATTCAAAATATTATGTCCTTTTTTCATACACAATGTGTTCGATCGCAGCTGGAAGCTAGGCCTCTATGTCTCTTGCAAAGGTGGGGCGCAATCCCCTATTAAACAAGACGTCGCTTGGGCCATGACGAACTCGCAGCATAAGAGATCGACTCTCAACTTCCACTCCGCATATCCAGACGTATTCTAGCCCGTTTCCCTAAATGCAGCTATAACTTATTTATTCCCCTTGGACTTACACAGGCCTCAACTTCTGTTCCTCGCTCTCGTTAAAGGCGGTATCTGGCTCTCTTTATAATTCCCCACTCTCCTACCGGGTCGCTGGCTCCTTCCGCATAAGTAACAGACACTTGCAACGCTGGCTTCCAAGCCGTCGGTGGTCAAGAACTCCTGAAAACGCGCTACATCTGTTGATAAAGCAGCCTACTCTGACTTGGATACCTTCTCCCTCACGAAATTTACGGTGCATAGCCTCATCCATAATGAGGCTAACGCCACCATTACCTACTAAGCACACAGTACGGAATACTCTGTAAATAAAGCAAAGAAACACACTCCTGACTAAACCTATCCATATCCCCCTTCCCAAATTATCTCAAACACAACAAACAAAGGGCTCAACATGCATCCCTGGATTTACCTTTAACTGAAATTGAAAAAAACCCATCAAACTCAACTTCACAGAGCTGAAATTTAGCGTTGCAATTATATTTACAATGGGTGAAACTAAGCTGATTCCTTCTACCTAAGAACATGCAGTCAAATTCAAGGCATAGTACTTATCTTGTCGATACTGCTTCCAAAACCAGTCACATAACTGCTCCGCCTGTAAATTTTACTCCTCCATATCAGAACATAGGAGGTTGACACAATACTCTGGGTTATGTCTCGATGTTGCCATCTTGATAAATGCAAATAGCAATCCTATAGTGAAGATACCGTTGGTATCTCTTTACTACTATGTACACACGTTCCCTAAACACAAACACTATTAAAATAAAACTTTATATAAATCACACAGATATAGGACTTCGTTCACTGTTACTATTGGGCGGGAAAAATACCACCACTGTCTGTTTGCAAAGTACACGACCGCGGTTCACGACCCGATAACAGTTTAGGCATACATAAATACACGTTCGGTCTGCAAAGATAATTGTATGCCTACAACGACGCGTACCGTTTTACTGGTGCGAACGAAACCGTGCCTACAGCACTTGGCAATCCCGTCTTCCAAATACGGGCAGAAGTAACTGAACTGCCACAGATCATGAACTTTTCACTCCGGTGAATTAGAGAATTAAACTGCACCAGGTTAGAGCGTTATTAACATAGTTCTCTGTGGATCAGCGGTAGAGTGTCGGCCTCCGGATCCCAAGATAGCGGGTTCAAACCCGGCAGAGGTAGTCGGATTTTTGAAGGGCGGAAAAAAGTCCATTCGACACTCCATGTCGTACGATGTCGGCATGTAAAAGATCTCTGGTGACACATTTGGTGTTTACCCGACAAAATTAATTAAATCTCAGCCATAGACGCCCAAGAGAGTTTCGGTTTACTCGGTCTGCCATCTAGTGGGGGCCTAGAGTAAAACGGAACGTCTAAATTGACGAGCAGACAGCCAGATGGCGTCAAATTGAAATGTCTGCACACGGTAGCTGAGGCCATACGATTATTATTATTATCAAGATTAAGTCACTGTTCATTTCACACTGTCTCAGCTAAACGGTAAACTACTCACTGACGATTTTCGAGACAAAGACTTTCGCCGTTACAACTGGCGTGAACACGGCCTCACGACTGAGAAACGAATGATAAAGCTTCACACGCTCTAGGGTGTTTTATAGTTGCGGTTGTCTCATTCAAACCACGGGGTTGCCTAGGAGACTTCGGCTCGGCGTCTCAACTGCCATTTGAAAACAAAGAGGGCAGCCGTTTGAAAATGTCAGTTCAAAATTGTTATGATAAGTAGCAAAACTTTTACACAGAGGCGTCTCTAAATTCACCCACGACTCAGTGGAAATATTAAAACCGTGAAGCAACGGCTTAATGACAGATTTGACTCGTCGGTTGATGGTAAGGTCAGCTCTGCGATGTATGAAGTTGGTATCGCTGGCTCTCTTGTCTTGGGGATAGCTGCCGCGGTCGACCACGCCTACACACTCGTGATAGGTCTATTTCAAACGCTTAGCAACAGGCGATGCACCTTGCAGCCTCGTTCAAATTTTTAAAATACCCGCAGTTTGAAAGCTTGCCACTGTCTCCCCTCTATCGGCGCGCGGTCCAGAAAGAAGTCCGTTGGCAAACCGCCCCTCCTACAAAACTTTCCAATCTGGTGAATGCATAGTGTTGCGCAATATTAAATAAATTAATTATGTGGCATATATGGTATGTCACAACAGAAAGGAGCTGAAAAGTTTCGGCAAATTCAATGGCGAAAACATTGTAGGAGATGCAATGACAGTACAATGACTTTTAAAAAAGTGAACTTCCTAAAATAAACTTTGGTGATATTAAAACAATTGACAGCAACACTTACGTTTTATACCAGAATTAAATGTAGACATTCGCAAAATCATGCTATAGAATAGCACATCCCTATCACACAATTGACTTTATAGTGAAAGATTGTGACTTACAACAGACCAAATACAAACAGGACTTCATATTTACCATATTATTACATTTCTTTAAACGCGTTACAGTTACAATTGCAACTGCGCCCAAACGGGTTAATGAGGGTTGATTATCCCTCTGTAATCAATGGTAGAGTACCGGCTTCAAATCCGACAGAGGTAATTGAATGTTTTAAGAGGGGAATAAAGTCCGTCTGGAGCTCCTAATTGTACAATGGTGGCATGTAGAAGGTCTCTGATGACAAGTTAGGTGTTGCACTTCCGTCTAGCGACTGACACTCAGGAGCCAGTGCCGAAAGCATCATGTCGTCTCAAGTCCCGCTTATCTTTGAATCTTTGAGAATCTTGGAGCGAAATGATTAAATAAGATAGTGTATTATTTAATTCTAAAATGGCCACAAATAATTTGGTGTGCCCAGTATGTTCTACCGCTGCATCCTCTAATTATTGACATGACTTACTTTCCTTCCTTTGTAGTATATGCATTCCCGAAGGTCTCATTCTCTCAATCTGTAATCTGTAGCTTGCGGTAGTCAGATAAAGTTTGTTAAAACGTGGACTTGAGTTTTTTCATTCAGAATTTTGGAGTAAAATTATTAATTAAGCTGGTATACTATTTAATTCTAAAGTAGTCACGAATAACTTGGTGTGCTCAATGCGCAACATCGTTTAATTATAGAAAAAACTTGAATCGTTATTATAAGACGAAAAATTCAGGTAAATCAGTGATATTTACATGTGACTAATGCATCTACAATATTATATGGGCCTCCACCATAACGATTTGATAATATGAATATGTGTAAGTAGGTGTAGTGTATGTCTTTCATAATACACTAGTGTCCAAAGGTTAAGCATAATCACTACACGAGGCCATACCGCCTGATAGGAATGTCGGACGGATTGCTGAATAAACGGAACCTGACGCACACACCATATGTCACACAACTTGTCCAATCAAACAGTGTCAGAAAAGTTCTGATAGCTAAGGTTCACCTTTGACAACAACTAACAAAACTTGGCATTGTCTTCCACAACAAAATATGCTGTTAATAGGGTGTATGGTTACCCACCCCTAACGGCCACACATGCTTCGCAGCGTGGTGGCATGCTCTCTATCAGATGGTCCAAGAGCGCCTGTGGCAGTCGATCCCATTCCTCCGAAAGGGCAATGCGAATGGCTTGGAGGGTCCTTGGTGGAGGCTGACGGGATGCAATTCACTTCCCCAATGCATCTCAGACATGTTCTATAGGATTCAGATCCGCAGACCTCGCTGGCCAGTCCATGCGATGAATGTTTTCCAAAGCCAGAAATTCATCCACCAAAGCAGTGCGGTGCGGTCGGGCATTATTGTCCATTAAGAGGAAGTGTGGACCAACCGCACCTCTGAAGAGTCGAACATGTGGTCTCAGTACCTCATTCCTGTATCTGCGAACGTTAACAGTGTTCCTCGGACCACCCATGAAGATGCGTAGGTCCGTACAGCCATTCAACATGATGCTGCCCCACACCATGACGCCACCACCATACTGTTCCCGTTCCACGATGTTCCTGTGGTTGTGTCGCTACCCGGGTCTCTCCAGATTAATCGTTCTGCAAACTGAAGCGGGATTCATCTGTGAAGAGCACATGCCTCATTCATTCATGGCCCAGTTTCGATGTTGACGGCTCCACAGTAAACGGGCCCTTCTCTGTTCTGGAGTGAGCGGAACGCACACCGCTGGACGTCGGGCAAACAGCCCAGTTGTTCTGAGCCTCCGGTACACAGTTTGCCGGGAAACGGCAACCCCTGAGACGGCTGCAAGCGCCGCCGACAATTGTCTTGCAGGTGCACTCCGATTTCGTCGGGCGGTTAAGGCCAGAGATCGGTCCTGCTGTGGGGTGGTTACCCTTGGTCGACCTGGTACTGGCCTACAACTAACATCTCCTTTGTCAAAAAATCGTCTCCAAAACCTGGAAATGACACTTTGTGGCACACTCAAGGATATGGTGACTTCGGTCTGTGTCTGGCCTGCTTCCAGGCGGCCGAGTATTCTACCGTGCCAAACGGGGTCCAAATGGTGTCGTTGTGCCATTATGTTGTCACGTTCCCTACGAGACTACACTCCGCACACTATAACAGGACAAACACGACTGAGGGAATATGGGGCCCAGGCACTGGCTACGTTTACCTTGCGGTTACGCCGCTAGTCAAAGCAGGGAACACCCGTTTATATACAGAGCGAACACGTACAGTAAGGTTGGTGGGTGCATATGTCGTGTGATTTGCGGTCTATTTCCTGTTTCCCTGCTTACTCGTATGCTTAACGTTTGGACGCTAGTGTAATATTAGCCACGTATTTCCTGTTTAAGATATTTGAAATAATGAATGCACACCAAGTAGCATTAGAACCGATTATTAACTGGGCACGTAATAGCATTGTGAGCGTTCAGCTATATCAGCGAGCCTGCAATTCTGTTCACAATACACTGAGCTCGAGGAAAGTGACAATTCTTAGTGTAAAAAGCTCAAGCAGAGGGAGGGTTTGGCGAAGTATCCGACCGCGGTGATGGTGCACGAACTTAGCCATTGACGGTTCCTGAGTGTCAGGCGCTAGAACAATGTGGTGTTTACCCGACAAGATAAATTAAAACTCAGTCGTGCAATGCTGCATTCTGTTCTCATTATTAGTCTGTCCTTCCACCGCGGTGTCTAGTTTTGGAGCGAAAGTCGGAATTTCTGCGTAAAGACCACGTCATCGTATACTGAAGCGTGCATTGTTGTGGTGACTGTATAGGAACCGTCGCCACATTGGTACAGTGGATGACTGGTGAAGGTAATAGGGCTGGATTCCAGTGGGTGTTGGTAATGGTGTTAAGAGCCTCATAAAAATAATTCAACTAATTGCTCAATTTCCCTCCTCCCTCTAGGTGGATTTCCGAAAACAAAAACTACGTATTCCTTCATTTTTAAATGAAATTCCAAATACGAAATTTCACGTCTGTAACATCTTCAGCTTTTGAGATATCAGTATCTTAATTAACAGAATTCAACCCCATTTTCGGTCACTTTTACCTCTCCACCCAAGTGGTTTTATTTTAAAAAATACATGTTTCTTTATTTTCAACAGAGATAAAAAATACTATTTTTCACTTCGCTAACATGTTAAGTTTTTGAGATATACTGTAGAAATGCTCATTTTAAAATTTCACCTCCTTTTTAGTTCCATTTAAGTGGAGTTTCCAAAAACAAATCACCCATGTTTCTTTACTTTTACAGGAGATTCCAAATACCAATTTTTACGTCTGTAAAATTTTACGTTTCTGAGATATACTGTTGATATAGTCTTTCTAAAAATTCACCCCAATTTGTCACCCCTGTTTAACCCCCATTAATTAGATTTTCCAAAAACCACAAATAAGTATTTCCTTATTTTCAAAGGAGATCCCAAATACCAATTTTCAGGTCTGTGATATCTTGTTTCTGAGATATAAGTATCCTCATTTAAGACATTCAACTCCTTTTTCACACTTTTTCACCCTTTTTCACTCCTATTCGGATTTTCCGAAAACAAAAAGTATGTGTTTCTTTATTTTTAAAGGGGATTCTAAATACCAATTTTTACATCTGTACACTTTAAAAGTTTTGAGATATATATATATATACATATTTTAAAAATTCGCCCCCCTTTTCAACCCGCCATTAATTGGATTTTCCAAAAACAAAAAATATGTGTTTCTTTATTTTTAAAGGAGATCCCAAATACCAATTATCAGGTCCGTAATGTCTTCATTTTCTGAGATATAAGTATCCTCATTAAAGGCATTCAAACCTTTTTCACCCTTTTCCACCCTTCCTATTGGGATTTTCCGAAAACAAAAATTACGTGTTTATTTTTAAAAGAGATTCGAAATACCAGTTTTAACATCTATAATCTTTAAAAGTTTTGAAATATAGATACACTCACGTTAAAAATTCACCCCCTTTTCACCCCTATTAATTAGATTTTCAAAAAATATACATGTTTCTTTATTTTTAAAAGTGATCAAAAGTACCAATTTTCAGGTCTGTAATGTCTTCAGTTTCTGAGCAGTTTCTGAGATATAAATACCGGTATCCTGATTACAGACGTTCAACTCCTTTTTCACTCTTTTCACCCTTCCTATTGGTATTTTCCAAAAACAAAAAAAACGTGTTTCCTTATTTTTAGAGGTATCTACGTGCCAATTTTTACATCTGTCAACTATTAAAGTTTTGAGATACGGATACACTCATTTTAAAATTTCATTCCCTTTTCACCCCCTTAGCGGCGGAATATCCAAAAATCCTCTCTCAGTGAGCACCTACATCTTAATATGAATGTATCCCCAAAGTTTCATTTCTTTATGTCTAGTATTTTTGGCTCGGCGATGATGAATCAGTCAGTCAGGACAAGTTATTTTATATATATAGACTAGCAGTTACCCACGGTTTCGCTCGAGTGGAGTTTGTAAAATAATAAAAGTAATCGTTCCTCGGTACTGTACTAAACATTATTTGAAAATCCCTAAAGTATAAAAGTTCACCGACAAATGAGTTTCATTTACCCCGGAAACTCTTTGTAAACCACGTTTGTGTTATTGCCTTTTGGGGCTAAGATGGCCATGCAACATAGAACTGTACATATGAGAAACAGTCTTCTCTCAAATCGAAGAAAATATTTTTAAAGGAGATTCCAAATATCTATCTCCACGTCGTAACATTTTCAGTTTTTGATATAGGCTATAAGAATCCCCATAAAAAAATTGAACCCCTTTACCAGTCCTTCCCATTTTCCGAAACAAAAAGAAACACATGTTCCTTTCCATTTAAAGGAAATTCCAAATACTAATTTTCCCGTCTGTAACATCATCAGTTTGTGAGATATAAGCATCCTCATTATTTACTTCTTTCCTCACTTCTTTTCACCCCCCGTTAAGTGCCTTTTCCGAAAACAAAAAGTACGTGTTCCTGTATTCTTAAAGGACTTTCCAAATACCAAGTTTCATGTCTGTAACATTTCAGTTCTTTTCAACCCCTTAAGTGTGGATTTTCCGAAAACAAAAAAGTACGTGTTTCTTTATTTTTAAAGGAGATTCAAAATACAGTACCAACTTTCACGTCTGTAACATCCTCAGTTTTTAGATATAAGTATCCTCATAAAATGAATTCAACTTCCTTTTTCCTTTTTCCCACCCTCTCTCCCATTAATTGGACTTTCCGAAGACAAAAAATATGCGTTTCTTTATTTTTAAAGGAGATTCAAAATACCAACTTTCACGTCTGTAATATCTTCAGTTTCTGAGAAGTATCCTCTTAAACAGAATTCAACTCCTTCTTTACTTATTTTCACCCCTCCAACCCTCAAGTCGATTTTTTGATAAAAGTGTTTATTTTTGAAGGAGATTCCAAGTACCAAGAGATATAAGTATCCTCATACAAATAATTCAAGGAATATTTCAATTCTTTCCCCCCGCAAGTGGATTTCTGAAAACAAAAGAAGACGTGTTTCTTTATTTTTACAGGAGATTCCAAATACCAATTTTCACGTCTGTAAAATATTTTTTTGAGATATCAGTATTCTCACAAAATTAATTCAACTCCTTTCTACCCCACCCCTGTTAAGTTGATCCCCCCCCCAAAAAAATGCGTGTCTCTTTATTTCTAAAGGAGATTCCAAACACCAATTTTCACGACTGTACCCATCAGTTTTTGAGATATAAGTATCCACTTAAAAAGAATTCAATTTTTTCACTTCCTTTCACCCTCCCTCCTTAAGTGAATTTTCCGGAAACAAAAAATACGTGTTTATTTATAAAGAAACTTCAAAATACCAACTATCACGACTGTAACATCTTCATTTTTCGAGATATGTGTCCTCATAAAAGGAATTCAATTTCTTTTCACCTGCACACACCCCCCCCCCCACTTAAGTTTATTGTTCCCCTGAAATTCGTGTTTCTTTATTTTAAACTAGCTGATGTACCCGTGCTTCGCTACGGAATTCTACATTGTATACAGAATTCTATGTTAAATAGTGTACACCTTGTGAGCAAGATTGTGTTACATTGCATAGCAACGTTACCCTAGAAACGCGACGGGGAAGTCACCAAACGTCTTTTCTTATATGAAAACTGGGTTAGGGAATTTTCATTATGATGGTAGGTCTGCTTGCCTACTTTTTTGCTATTTGTTTTACGTCGCACCGACACAGATAGGTCTCATGGCGACGATGGGATAGGAAAGGCCCAGGAAGGGGAAGTAAGCGGCCGTGGCCTTAATTAAGGTACATCCCCGGCATTTGCCTGGTGTGAAAATGGGAAACCACGGAAACCATTTTCAGGGCTGTCGACAGTGGGGCCCGAACCCACTATCTCCCGATTACTGGATACTGGCCGCACTTAAGCGACTGCAGCTCTCGAGCTCGGTTGCTTGCCTACTATCAGTCACAATCAAGATGGAGAGTTTTCATTATAATGGCAGACACTCTCCACCTGCTTTTTCACATTCTCAGAAAGACTGCCTTGGTGGTTTTCCCAAGTGAAATGAACATAGGTTATTACATTGACATTCAGTAGGAATGGCGCGATTAAAAGCAGTATGAAATACTCGATCAAATGAAAAACCACACGTTTTCTCACTTTTAATGAACAGTACTACGCTGCCAATCTAACAGTCCAAAGTTCTAGAGCTGGAATGGCCAAGCCGCACAGCCTTGATCCGTGAACACTCTTCGCCTTTTTTTTTGTCGGGGAAGGGGGGTCGAATAGCAAGAAGTCCCAGGAGGACAAATCTATGCCCTTTCACTAATCTCTTTCCTAGGAGTACCCGATGAGTCGGGAAATCTCATTTCACTACACTGGTGGCGGAAAACTCTAACTGACTTGGAGGCAAATTTTTCCTCCAAACCAGAGGAGAAAACCCCTCTTCACTGCTAATTTGGAATAAAATTAATGTAGAATTTAATAAAAGTGAAGAGGAAGACGCTTTTCTTAAGTAACGTCTCTTTTCAGTGTTGAATTTTGAATTATTTAGTGATTTGTAGTGCTATAATTTGGAATAGGCCTAAATTGTAATTCTAGACCAGGTCATACTACTATTACTAAGTGAGCCTCTGCCAAATCTGCACACTGCTCATTCAAAACAGCGAGTCAGAGTAGGGAGCGAATAGCTGGAATACTGATGAACCGGTGTGTTACGTACCAGCAGTATCAGACAATGTATGAACCAGAGGAATGGCATGCTAAAGAAAAAAGTTTTCCAACTCCCCTGCTCTTTCCCGCCAATATTGAGTCAGGCTGTTATACTCGGTAAGCAACAGTAATCCCATCTATCGGAGTTGAGGGCACCATAAGAGCCAAAGAACATCACAACAAACAATGGTCAATGTAATGTTATTGTTGATCAATGTTATGCGCTTTCGATATTGTAGGCCTTCGCATTTAGTTTTCTTCCGACTCTGAAATACTACTCTTATCACAGTCGGTACGGTAAAACTGAATAAAACATAAATGATCGGAAATTGTATTCTCTATAACTTTTGTTATGTAGTACTTTTCTATTGGAGCAATAACGAAGGTATTTAAAAATTGAATTTTAGGCACCTACCCCTAAACTACCATTTCACCCAGGTTCAGTAAAATTGTTTATAGCTTAGACTACAGTTTTTCCTTCCTCGACTCTATATACCGATCTTCATTAAATACTGTTAACCCATTTTCTCGTGGCTCGGCGTTGATGTGGACTTAGCAACAAAAATCGAAATTCAGGAATATCAGTGTTATCATAGCCGGTACGCTAAAATTGTATAAGACATAAATGATCGGAAATTTAATTCTATGTAACTTTAGTTATGTAGTATTTATCGATAGGACCACTTAAAATATAAATATTTGAGAATTGAATTTTAGGCCTTCCCTTAAACTACCATTTCACTCAGCGTGAATAAAATGATTTATAGCCTAGATTGTAGTGGCTCGTTCCCCGACTTTACATACCGATTTTCATTAAATTCTCTTCAGCCGTTTTCAAGTGATGCGTGTACAGGCAGACAGACAGACAGACAGACAGACAGACAGACAGACAGACAGACAGACAGACAGACAGACAGACAGACAGACATTACGGAAAAGAAAAAAGTGCATTTCCTTGTTACTGTGGACATGAACGATACAGAAATACCATTCTTTTCAAATTGTGAGCAATGTACAGACAAAACTCTTATTTTATATATATAGATGAGATTCCAAATACCAATTTTCACGTCCGTATCAACTTTAGTTTTCATAAGGTATAAGTATCCTCATGCAAATAATTCAATACATTTTTCAATTCTTTCACCCCCCCCCCTTAATTGGATTTTCCGAAATCAAAGGAACATGTGTTACTTTACCTTTAAAGGGGATTCCAAACACCAATTTTCATGTCTGCAACATCTATAGTTTTTGAGATATAAGTAGACTCATACAAATAATTTAACTAATTTTTCAACTTTTCACCCCCGCCTAAGTGGATTTTCCGTAAACCAAAACATATGCATATCTTCATGAGATTCCAATCACCAATTTTTACGTCTGTAAGGTCTTCAGTTTTTGAGATATCAGTATCCTAATACAAAGAATTCGACCCACTTTTCAGTCCTTTCTACCCGCCCCACCCCCACTCTCCCAAGTGGTTTATCCGAAAACAAAAAATACGTGTTTCTTATTTTTGAAATGGATTAAAAATACCAATTTTCACTTCTGTAACATGTTAAGTTCTTGAGATATACTGTAGGTAGGCTCATTCTAAAAATTCCCCCCCCCCTTATTTTGTTGCCCTTAAGTGGATTTTCCAAAAAAATATTTGTCTCTATACTTTTACACTTTATTATTATAATTTATTTTTAAAGGAGGTCCCAAATACCAATTTTAGGTCCGTAATATCTTCAGTTTCTGAGATATAAGTATCACCATTTAAGGCATTCAACCACTTTTCACTTTTTTCACCCCTCCTATTGGGATTTTCCGAAAACAAAATAATACGTGTTTTTTTTAATTTTTAAAGGAGATTCTAAATACCAGTTTTTACATCTGCAAACTTTTAAAGTTTTGAGATATAGATACACTCATTTTAAAATTTCACCTCCCTTTTCACCCCCTTAGCGACGGAACATCCAAAAATCCTCTCTTAGCGAGCACCTGCATCTTAATATGAATGTATTCCCAAAATGGCATTTCTTTATGTCCAGTAGTTATGGCTCGGCGATGATGAATCTCTCAGTCAGTCAGGACAAGTTATTTTATATAGGTCTATATAGATTGAGGGGCTGCCTGGCCGAGGCGGGAAAGGCGTGCCCGGTCCGCCCTGAAGGACGTGGGTTCGAATCCCCGTCAGGAAGTCGTAAAATTTAAGAAACGAGATTTCCACTTCAGGAGGTGCACATGGCCCTGAGGTTCACTCAGCCTACACCAAAAATGAGTACCAAGTTCATTCCTGGGGCCAAAGGCGGCCAGGCGTAGAGCTAACCACTCTACCCCATCACGTGCCGAGGTTAACAATGGTGGAAGCCTTTACCTTCCACTCCTCCGAGGTGAATTTGCTTTGCTATATAGGTTGTGTGCTGGACAAAGCGGAGCCGGACAATTTTTTTATTGTCCTCTTTCAGTCCAGCAACACTTCAGTATCATTTCATCTGACAATCATTAATCATCGCCCCAGAGGAGTGTTACGCAAGATGGGGGCTTAATTCATTTCATTCCTGACCCAGTCGAGTGACTCAAACAAGTTGCAGGTTAACCGTTTATAATTTAGAAACGTAATCCTAAAAAGTAAATTCGTATTCTCGTTCTCAGGTGGTGCAGCTCTTCTTAGGCATCCTACCAATGGAGGTGAGCTGGATGTATAATTTGATCTAACTACATACCACCGGGCGAGTTAGCCGTGCAATTAGGGGCGCGCAACTGTGAGCTTGCATCTGGGATATAGTGGGTTCGAATCCCACTGCCGGCAGCCCTGAAGATGGTTTTCCGCGGTTTCCCATTTTCACACCAGGCAAATGCTGGGGCTGTACCTTAGTTAAGGCCACGGCCGCTTCCTTCCAACTCCTAGCCCTTTCCTATCCCATCGTCGCCATAAGACCTATCTGTGTCGGTGCGACGTAAAGCCACTAGCAAAAAAAAAAACTACCTACCAGATCTTCTGCCATTCTTAAATCTCTGCCAGTACCAGCATTCGAACCCTGGTCTCCGAGGTCGGCAGCTAATTGTGCTAGCCGTTACGCTAGGAGGCTGACATCTAACTACTACTTTGCTATTTGCTTTACGTCGCACCGTAACAGATAGGTCTTATGGCGACGATGGGATAGGGGAGGCCTAGGAATTGGATGGAAGTGGCCGTGGCCTTAATTAAGGTACAACCCTGGCATTTGCCTGGTGTGAAAATGGGAAACCACGGAAGACCATCTTCAGGGCTGCCGACAGTGGGGCTCGAACCCACTATCTCTCGATTACTGGATACTGGCCGCACTTAAGCGACTGCAGCTATCGGGCTCGGTCCGACATCTAACAAATGAAAGTTGGGCTTAATGGCTCAGAGGGTAGATCACTGGTTTTCTGAGCCCAAGTTGGCAAGTTTGATACCGGCTCAGTTTTTGGGTATTAGAAAGCAACTAAAAGACATCTTGAGGGACCGTAAAATTAGTTACTTGTTACGTTATCAATACCATAATCAGAATTCGTAGTAGTATTGCTAGCAAGTAAAAAGCTGTCCCAGGAAATAATGCAATCTAGGAGGTCATGTAAGATTGTAAATTAAACTAATGTCACGCTCCTATCTGTCCATAATTTATGCTATTAACACGTCGGCGTTAGTATTTTTAATTTAAGGACAGATCTCGCATTAATCATTCGTGTATTGCTTTCTGTGTTTTTTTTTTTTTTTTTTTTTTTTTTTTTTTTTTTTTTTTAGCGAGCTTGAAGTATAAATCGATACCATGATACCAAGCCTAGTAATATATAATCCTTTCATTTATTAGATGATCTTGTTCAAAATTTGAGTTTAAAACTAATATATTTTGGTCTTTTACAGTCAGCCATTGCTTTTGGGTTTGAGGACTTCCATTCATCTATGAAATTACAGGCTGTCTTATAATAAACTGAACGTGTTTACGAAGCACTTTCTTTGAATATCATGTAGGCTTATATAGATATTTAATTAGTCGAATTATATACTGTATTTATAGCCACTTCCTAATTTAAAAAATAATTTGTTATTTGGCTCATCACACTACAGTCCTTACAGGTAGTCATTCCTGGCTTATACCGTGTGTTGTACATTTTGTATCTTAAGGAGCATTTACTTGTTTTTGGACACTTGACACCTGACTCCGTGAATGAGTCTTAAAAATTACAAGTCGTACGAAGTTGTTGCTACTCGACAACAGGAAATTAAGTACTCATAATTTATTTCTTTTTCACTATTATTTATTTTATTAAATTCAGTATGTAGATTCAAAAAATCTTACCAATAAAACACCGACTTTCGTGTAGTTGGATAAGGTTCATCAGACACATTTTCCTTAACTATCAACTTATTTTACTTTCTGATCAACATCGCAACGCGTCTTCAGTGTCTGTTATCCTCCTTAATTGCGATTTTTTTCATTAATACTGATAGTTTAGAATTTAGTTTATCCACATATTTTACTTTCATTTCCTTTAGTGGAAATAGTTGTAGAAATAGTCATCTCCCTGAAATTATTTTATTCACGGTCGTATGTTCTTATCAGCTATTCACTGCATTCTTGCAGGCTAATAAGATTAACTTCGTTCAGCTTGTTCGTGCTATTACAGACGCCATAACCATAACTGATCCTCTATAACACAATGGCCTTCTCCTCTCGATTTTAAAATTTGTCCAATTCTATTTTACCCAGGGTTAATATTTTCACCCCTAAATTGACTTGGCGCCGGGAAGGGCCACCGCCCTCAAACACCCATTCAAAAACCAAAATGAGTCTGGATGGCTCCAGCGATCCCAAAAATAAATGGAATAAGTTGAAGAAAGAAAGAACGAAGAAAAGAAAAGAAAAGAAAAGAAAAGAAAAGAAAAGAAAAGAAAAGAAAAGAAAAGAAAAGAAAAGAAAAGAAAAAAAAGAAAATTTTAAAAATTCTATACTATGTAATATTACCAACGAAAGAAAAAGAGTCCGCCTTTGTGGTGTAGTGGTTAGTGTGATTAGCTGCCACCCCCGGAGGCCCGGGTTCGATTCCCGGCTCTGCCACGAAATTTGAAAAGTGGTACGAGGGCTGGAACGGGGTACACTCAGCCTCGCGAGGTCAACTGAGTAGAGGTGGGTTCGATTCCCACCTTAGCCATCCTGGAAGTGGTTTTCCGTGGTTTCCCACTCCTCCTCCAGGCAAATGCCGGGATGGTACCTAACTTAAGGCCACGCCCGCTTCTTTCCCTCTTCCTTGTCTATCCCTTCCAATCTTCCCATCTTCCCCGCAAGGCCCCTGTTCAGCATAGCAGATGAGGTCGTCTGGGCGAGGTACTGGTCATCCTCCCCAGTTGTATCCCCGACTCAGAGTCTGAAGGTCCAGGACACTGCCCTTGAGGCAGTAGAGGTGGGATCCCTCGCTGAGTCCGAGGTATAAACCGACCTTGGAGGGTAAACAGATAAAGAAGAAGAAGAAGAAGAAGAAGAAGAAGAAGAAAAGGACCGAGCAAGTGGCTGCGCGGTTTAGGTCACTCAGCTATCAGCCTGCATTCGGGGGACAGTGGGTTTCAACCCCACTGTCGGCAGACCTAAAGA